>NW_019730109.1:730509-777460 GCF_002891405.2 Cryptotermes secundus
GGGCCATTGCAAAAACGACGATCACACAAAACAGTTGTCAACTATAAACTCTGCCGAAACTAGTCCTTACCTTCTGAAGCAACGGTAGTCGGCTTATCGACTCAGGAATGTTAGCTCTATGCGCTCAAAGCGGCAAAACGCGGTACTACAAAAGCTCTGCCCACAAAAAAAATTAGTTCAGTTTCTTTTGGGTACCCCATCGTATATTATCAAGATGGAAAGTTGATAATGAGCATTCACCTGCAACACCTGAGAAAACCATGAAGGTCCTCATTAATGACAGATGATAATTTGCTCAAGATTCAAACCACACAGTCCCTGAATAAAAGTTACAAGCATCACCACTCTAGCAACTTCCTCACTGCTGCACTGTCTCTTTATTATGTGGTGATGAATTACAGAAACATTCCCGACATATTAACCTGTGTATATTCATTTATCCAATGCATTTAAATACTCAGTTTGTTTAAAAATTATGATTCTAGTTACCTTCTGAAATCCCAATGACATGGACTTTTCCAGTTTACCTAATCCTTTCGGCTGCATTATGGCCCTGGGGTCAACTCAGCCTCTAACAGAAAGGAGTACCAGGAATCTTCTTCCTGGGGAGGGGCAGCTGGCATGGAAGGCTGAGCCTTGCCACCATCTGTCAGCTGATTGTCTAGAGAAAATGTGGGAACCTCAACATCTCACAACCCTATGGGCCTTCATGGTCTGTTACAGGGATAACTTTACCTTTCTGAAAAATTAAGTTTCAAATATAGCAGTCTGGATCTGTAGCCAGGAACTCTTGACCACTAGACCACAGAGGCAGTCACACAGTACTCATGGAAAAGAACCAGAGGACACTAGAAACCCAGCTTAATGCTGCTACTGTATCTGAGCTTGGAAGATTACTAATGCCTTGTCCAGATTACCATATCTCACCTAAATCACAATCTTGACACACTAAGACAGGACAGATATTTAAAATTTCACTCTTAGCACATAGTTTTTTCTTCTGTCACAAGATGGTGCATGCAGCTACCTTTTAAGGTTCTTTGGACATCTTTACATCATTCAACATTCATTTCTTTACTGTGAAATATCATAACCCACTAGTATGTTACTAAAAATGGCTGTGCTGCAAAGTAAGACAGCAAACTTGTTTGGGCTGAAAATGTGTAACACATTTACTACAAAGCTATTTATAATATTGTTCTAGTGACATATTAATTTCTGAAATAGTTGTGAGATATGACTTTTATAACCCTCCAAGCAAAGTAGTCATGTAATGCTCAAAGGCAATTCTTTGTCCTTGGCTACACTGCTGCAACTTGTTATGGCACTGCCTTAATCACTGAAAGCTAATTAGAAAACATAGAACATGGTGTTACCTTTAAATCTCTGCTCTTTCACAAAGTTTATTTTATAGTTAAGTATCTCCAACTGAGTTAAGAACTCTTTGTCCGTGACTGAGGCATCCAAGATACAACTGTGAACATGGGGAAAACAATAAATGAATATCTGAATATACAGTAGCATGATAGTAAAAACATTTCTTAAAATTCTACCCAACATAAAACCCTTCTAGAAGTTAAACAAAAACAAGTTACTACTAACACGTTTACACAAAAAACAGAAGTTTTAAATACAGTGATGTATTGTCAGGGGATACCCATGCAAGTATGGAGTTAATATCTAGTGTTTCAGATACTGTCTCTGCCTTCATTGTCAGAGTTGATTTGCTGATTGACACAGCTGTGTCAATCAGTCCACATTCAGACAGGGTGTCCTGTCTGAATGTGCCATTCATGGGCAGTAGTTGGCAGACAGTCTGGTACTAAATCATAACACCTAGATTATGTTCCTAAACCTGGGCAATCTGAGATGCTGGCTATCATTGCTCCACAGGCAGTCTGTACTCTAATAGGACACCAGGCCCTGACAAGTACTGTGTGTACACAGTGGATAGATGGGTCACTCATCACATTACTCTGACAATGGGGCAGAGACAGTCTCGAAATATTAACTACTAACTCCATTTTCTCAAAAAGACTCCATTGCATACAGTCGACACAAAAGCTTCAAATAATATACAGGAGTTTTGAATGATGGAACAGTGTGTCACAAACATTCATTGCAGACACAGGGGGAAGACAAGATCCTTCTAGGGTTCAAAGTTCTTTACTGTTCCAATGTTACCTTACAGACATAGAATAGCTTGAAAAAGAGGTTGGCCCTGCCAGGTATTCAACCTCAAGATGTAATTTACTTATCTAACAGCAGAACTCCAATGTTCAACATGTAAGAACTTGCTATTTGAATAACTGTCATTTATGTCATTCCCTGAAGGAGACCATATTATACAAAACAACTAGAAAAATTATGGTTTTATACATGATACAAAAGCTTAAAAGGGAAAATGAATTAAAAAATTATATCAGATAAAAGTGTAGTCATGAGAACTGGCTATCATGAATCACATAAGAAATAAAATGTGATAAAATACTTTGATGATATAAGGAGCATACTATATTATATTTAAGCATCCTGTTGCACTCTACACTTCTATATGTATAATATAAATACTGTCGTAAAGGCAACAATTTATTTGTAGTTCTTTGTCTTTCTTCTTTTACACTACATGCTTCAGCCATAACTGGCCATAATCAGGTGTATTTTCACTTACATAGCTGTCACACTACACGTAATTTAAAATTTAAAAACACCAGTGCTCTCAATTGTCATTGCTGTGTTTCAATCGGCCCCAATATACCAGAATCTCCTTGCTGATTTTGTCAGTTATGTTTAAAATCTCTGTTAATATACACTCGTCAATTTGATTTAGAATTTTAATTTAAAATTTAAATCACAGGGATACCTGCTCTATGTCTACATGTGCAGCAGCGACTACTTCTTGCTTTCAGCACCGTTCATGTATTATTCTGTGCAGGCTCCCTGTGTGCGTGCCGCTGCTTATCATATTGAAGATATTCCTATTAATTATTACTTAAACAGAACACTCTGATACTACAATCTGGTCATCAATTTCAAATGTTGTCATATGTCTGTCAGTTACAACAAATGCCTTTCATCAGTAACAGCGAAGTGTGGGGCATGGAATTTCAGCATTATGAAGAAAGAGCCTCCAACTTTCAGAAAAACATGCAACTAGATGTCTTGGATCATTCCAGAATATCCTACCTGCATACTACATAAAAATTGCAATAAATTTAATCACTGAAAGCCTTCATGACACCTTTGCCTGTATCACTGTTATCTGATGCATATAAAAAATAAAGGGTTCTATTCCCACTGCAGATCTAACAGAGAGCACCCAATGCCAGCATATATGGTAGCCTTCCAGGCCAGCAGCCATCTCACACCAACTTCCCACTCTTCTCACTGCCATTTCAAGACCCTCTCATAATCGCAGCTGCTTCTCGGCATGAACCACACAGAAAACACATCTCTCAACAATTCTATTCTTACATCATGCACCTATCACATAGACCATGTAGAGAACACCACTTCAAAGTTACTCCATTGATGCTTGTTATAAATCTGTTGCCTAGCAATGGGCATGTTTACAGAGCCATTACCTAGCAACAGATCTGCATGCCACAATACTGACAAGGAAAGCAACCATATCCTAGGCGAAGAATCAGTTTTTCTCCTTGTCTTCAAAACTAATAGAAATAACTGAATGCTCCTGCAGCTAGGTGTATGATAGATGCAGCACAGAATATAGCAGATCAGATCATTTTCATGCACAACGATAGAGAACAAAATTCTGTCTTGTAATTTATGATCTTTGCTGATGAGATTTTTCTTATGTGGGCATTAAAATCATAGATCACCTCTGTGGTCTTAGTGGTTATAGTTCCTGGCTACAGATCCACGGGTCCACGTTTGATTCCTGGCACTACCAGATTTTCTGAGAAGTGGGTCTGTAATTGGGTCCACTCAGCTTTGTGAGGATAATTGATGAGCTGTTTCAAGTAAATAGTGGCTCCAGTCTAGAAAACTGATTTTAATGGCCGTGGGGCCGACAAGCGGCGGTCACTTGGTCGGTATATGTAGCTTGCAGACTAAAACCACGGAGTTTCTTTTGTTTTGGGCATTAAAATCTCAATGAATGAATATCCAAGAGCAAATTGCTGACCGTGACTGTCAAAGAGATATTTTGAATTAGGGAATATTAAAAAATGATAAAATTATATAAATTGTCCATTTTGACATGGACATGAAATATTAAGAAATGAACAGAAAGAGATAAAATTTCAAAGCAGAAAGACTACAGTAAAAGTAATAAAGTAAAGGTATCCTTGTAACACGCCGTGGCGGCCCATAGGGTTGCAAAATGTTGAGGTTCCCACATTTTCTAGACAATCGGCTCATAGATGGCGGTGAGGTTGTCAGCCTTACGCGCCGGCCGCCCTTTACCCCCAAGAATATTCCTGGTACTCATTTTTGTTAGAGGCTGAGTCGATCCAGGGCCATAGTGCGGCTGGAAGGATTAGGTAAATTAAAAAAATTCAATGACCTCATCACAACTACAGTAGCTGGTAAAATTAAGGATTCTGTGGTTTGGATAAGAATGATATACAGATGACAAAAGAATTCCTTTGAAAGTATAAGAATGAAAATACCGAATAAATAAGCATTGAGGAGACAAAGAAACAATATATGAAAGAGAATATGGAAAGAATGGACATAAAGGAGAACTAGTCAGATGGTCAGGATTCATATTACAGTCTTCTTGACTGTGTTTGGAGAAAATGTCAATAGATTAATGATTATACGTATTTTACTTTTTACACAATTATATTCTAGTCTATTCTTACATACAAAGTCAGAGTCTCAGATACTGCCATATCATCAATGAACTGGCTAAGTTGACCACGAACTGCCTGACGGTTATGCAGCTGCTGATTCATTGATACAGATTTCCTTTGTAGGTACAATATCTCACTGCTGATGCTGCCTAAATCTGACTGGAAGCTCAACAACATTGACTCCATTCTCTGTAACAACAGCACAGTGAACCTCACAGCATTAAAGATTGGGCAGTACTGCTTCAAGTTTGAAACCTATATCTGCTTATATCTATGTAGATTCAGCATGGATTTTGTGGTCTTCAAGACTTCTTAAACTTAAAATGCCATGCAATTCTGCCACTCATGCCCTCATTTCAATTTATGTGACATTTTCACTAAAACAAATGCTACTATAATTATTTACACACATACGAGGGTTGGAACGTTAATAGTGGCAACACTGCTGTAGAGACATCATGCAACGGAACCAAATAATGTCGCTTATACCACATGTCACTTACATTCCTACCTTACCTCAGAGCAAATGGATTCTCCCTTCCCACATCACGTGCGTGCACAATGACGAGAAGAACAGATCCTCGTGTTAGCTGGCGGTCTAATGTAGTGCTGTCACGTTTTCGAAACAGGAACAACAGAGTTGGATAAAGAGTGAATGTGCCAGAGGACGTACAGTGCAACAGTGTCATCAAGGTCTTCATGAGGCTTGTGGGGAATCTGCATTGCCTTACAGAACACTGGCAAGGTGGGTAAAAGTCTTCAACGAGGGACGCCAAAATGTGGCAGACATGTGTTGGCCAGGTCGTCCTAGTGTCAGCGAAGAAGATGTGTATGCTCTTTCTGCATTACTGGAGAGTGATCAACGTCATGCGATTCGTGAGCTGGCCCGAGAGACAGGATAAGTGCGTACGACTGTGCTTCACATTCTGAAGGAACGCCTGGGCATGAGAAAAACTGCATCACGATGGGTTCCACATGATATGATGGAAATGCAGAAATATCTACGATACGACGCTGCTCATAACCACTTGGAGTGCTATGAGCACGAAGGAGAGGCTTTCTTATGCTGGATGAGACATGGGCCAAATCGTACGAGCCATAAATGAAACACCAATCGAACGAATGGTGTCATTTCAGGTTACCACAAAAATCAAAAGTTCGTCAGAACCTCAGCAATGTGAAAGTCATGGTGATTCTCATGTAGGACTGTGATGGTGTTACCCTAACACATACTGTTCCCCAACAGCAGACCATCAATGCACAGTATTACTGTTCATTTTTGGAACACAACCTGCGACCAGCTTTGAGAAAGAAGCAGCGACACTTTCTGCAGAACCCACCCATTATTTTGGAGGATAATGCTTGGCCGCATGCAGTGCAAGCTGTGGCTGATTTGTTCGATTGATGGGGCTGTGAAGTGCTGTACCATCCACCATACTCCCCGGACTTAAGCCCTTGTGACTTCGACTTGATTTCTAAGATGAAGGAACCACTTTGTGGCATTCACTTCTTAACTGTTCCAGAGATTCTTCAGGCAGTAGACCGCTCCATTCGAACTATCAACACAACAGGAGCTGCTAAAGGTATGCTATGACTTCCACATTGCTGGAAACAGGTTGTACAAAATGCTGGTGACTACACTGAAGGACAGTAAAACTTTGAAACATGCATTTGTTTTGTATCAGTTGTATATAAATAGTTGCCACTATTACAGTTCCAAACCTTGTAAATCAGTCAAATTTCTTTTATAGAACTGGGATTCTTCCATATGTTGGCAAAACACAAAAATATGAAATGTAACCATAACAGAAATGCCACTTTTGTAACTCTTCAAGGTTTCAGAGGTTACATATTTTGGCACGACTACAGAATGGTGACCAGCTGCATTAGATAAGTTACAACTTTGTATCTGGAATAGAATACCGAATTACATGGGTATTCAACCATTGACCTGCAAAGTGTTACCCAGCCATCTGAACAATACCATATTTATATTGTGTTCCATTTCCATTCACATCCATATTACGATATATCTGCGCATACCTCTAATATACTGTCACAAGCGGCTATTTGGTTGTGGAGGCTAGCAATGTTCTGGCTTTCCTTAATGTAATCTTTGATAGATCTTTTTTCAACTTCCTTTAATTCCTTCTCTATCTGACGAGAATACTGTCTTAAATCTGTCCCTGTCTTCAGAACTTCTTGGACAACATCATCATCCAGATTACTCTGTAATTGTGAATCCTCTAAACATTCACCATCACCTTCCATGATGAGCTGTAAATAAGATTTGGTGCTTCGGGTTATATATTGCGATTACTGGCTGTCATATCCAAGACATGGTTGCTAAGTTATGAATTACTAAAGCGATGTTCTTCAACTGCGATGCGCAAAATTGATCCTTATAATTATCACGCCAATATTTCAACATTGAACAATGGTGTATAAACAGAAATCTGTTGCTTTATTTTTTAACCATTACCTAACCACAAAATATCTCAGAGTTGCAAACTACTCTCCTGAACTTCTTACTGTTTTTCTGCTTCCAGGACGACAACATAATAAATATAATACAATGACGATAATCTCGACGATACATCGAACAGACCAACATGCATTAGAATTGCGATAACTGGGGAGGTGATTACGTAGGTGGAGTATGATCACCTGGGATGTGACGCCGTGCAGTCTGTAGAAGTTTGCCGACGTTTCGGAGAACCGTAGTGTCGTCATCCAAAGGGGTGCAACAAAGAAAGTACAAGTATGAAGAGTCACATTCCAGAAACTTGTATTCTTTCAACTAAGGTGCAATTGCGATAGATATAACAATTGGTAATGCGCCCTATATGCGTGATTCAAGGCATGTAGAATTCTTTGTTCGAAACAGGCAAGGACATTTTCTCGTATCCTAATATATGGTATCTTGTGCCAATTTTATTACACAGCACAAACATACAGAACTCTGCTGGAGCGTTCTGAAGTTCATGGAATACCAACTTAGTTGACATAATGGGAATTTAGACCGTGATAATGGCCACGATGATTTCTTATATACCACAGATTAATAATGTACCAACTAATCATCTTGGTAGAATGCCCACACTGTAGACAAATCGACATTATCGACATGGTCCTACGCGAAATACGGGAGCGTACCGTATGATTTATGAATGTTAGCGGCTGATGAAAGCTGAATGTGTCAAACACTGCGGAAGGAATAATTTCGTTCCACACTTTCAAATTGTATTGTTACGGATAAGACGTTCGTGTTAGATATTATGGTGTTGTGAGTGTAATTCCGTTGGATATTTACAGTCAATCGAATATGATTCCCCTACTCTGTTCAAGAAGATTGAAGATGGAGGTAGTAGGTTCATCCGAAACATTGTGACCATCTACAACATACTTGCGCCTCATAAGTCGAAGACTACAGCCTAAATCTTCACCGACGTGAAATCCTCAGGCACCGTAGCAAAGTAACTGTTGGAGATTCCAGAAATTGAGTGTGAGAGGTTCTAACAGATAAAGGTAAAGTGGTACACATGTGTACGTTCTTAGGGGCCGTACTTGAATGGGGATAATGGGGATTAACTTCCAGTTTCTTAAGGACTGACTTGCACTTTTCACAATTTCATTTTCGACTCTTTTGGATGAGGCCCTATATCTTCTGAATTTTTCATCTTGCATGGCAGTTCATATTTAGAAAGCATAACTTTTCACTTTCAAAATAACCGGAGGGAGTTCAAGTAATGTGGACTCTGTTAATATCGCCTTTAAATAGTGCTGCCTTCTTGCAGGAAAGTTTGTACTATACCATTGTGTGCGTTAACTTGTATGCATAGAACTTCCACATAAAGAGACCTATAAGTAATTGCTTTTGTGTGGCACACAAAATGATGCACACCTATAGAGTTTTATTTATTGCACTTGAAATTACACATCTGTGGTGATTAAGACAATGATACATTACTACAAATTTTAGGTTTTTGGACATTATCCAACATCTTGTCTTTATCTAAAAACCATTGTTTATTTTTCAAAACACAGCATTTTGGAGACCAGATTCTGTCAGTCTTCAGGTAAAACCTACTCATTTGGGCCCAATCAATAGAGTTAGTCACTGTCTCTGGACCTTCTTCTTCTTCTTCTTCTTCTTCTTCTTCTCCTCTCTCTCTCTCTTTTTTTTTTTTTTTGCTGGCTTGTGAAGTTATCTTAGAAGAGCAATGACTGTGATATGGAGCTTTCAATATGAGGTATCAGTATTAGCAATATCATGAGAAATGTGAGATGGTCGAAAGTCTTAGCCAGTGGCATCTTCAGTCATTCAGATCTTTTAAAATTGGGATATATGCCAGATCCATACTGGTTATGTCAATAAGATCTAAAAGTTTGTGACAGTGGTACATTAGTATGAATATTATGTTTTTTGGACATTATTCATTGCCTTGGATTCATCTAAAAACCGTCCTGTGTATTTTTCAAAACACAACATTTTGGAGACTGGATTCTCTCTCCCTCTTCAGGTAAAACCTACTCAGATGGGCTTAATTGATAGAGCTAGTCCAAAAACATATTTGTACTGTGGTGATATGTTTGTCATGGAAAATCAGTTTGTTGAGTTGTGGCAGGGAGGTCTAGCTTCAGTTTCTGGGAATATGATGGCCATACCAAAAGTAATAAGCAGCATCATTTTATATATGTTTTACTGACGTTAAACTAAGGGTTATGTAGCCAGTAGCCATATCTGTATCCTGCAATCTGCATGCACATGAATACTTAGTCATAATCCACTGCAAGAAAAGTCTACGGAAGGTCGCGGGATCGAATCCCAACGAGGTGGAATTTTTCAGTTTACCTAATCCCTGCAGCCGCACTATGGCCCTGGGGTCAACTCAGCCTCTAACAGAAATGAGTACCAGGAATATTCTTGGGGGTAAAGGGCAGCCGGCACTTAGGGCTGACAATCTTACCGCCATCTATGAGCAGATTGTCTAGAAAATGTTGGACCCTCAACATCTCACAACCCTATGGGCCTCCACAGCCTGTTACAGGGATACCTTTACTTTATTTTCTTTTATGCTGCGAACATCTTTGATCAACATCATATCTGGAGATTCTTGCATGGGTGCCAGCAGTGTGACATGGGTGAAACACTTGAAAAATGACGACAGAGACACTGTCTGTCTGCCTTGAAGTGGTCAACCAATTACCATGATGGAATGCTACAAGCAGGGAGTTTATATGCCCATCACAAAAGACCAAGGGGTGATGGTTAGGGGAATTGTCGTGCAGCTCGACATTGAACACAATGCTGTGCAGGAGATGATAAATACTGGGATACCAGAAAGTTTGTTACCCTTGAGTTCTCCGGAGGAGCACAAAAGGGTACACATAGATTTGTCATCACATCTGCTTGGACATCCTGTTGAGGTTGATGGCTTTCTGCTGAACATGACTAGTGATGAAAAGTGGTTCCACCATTTCGACCCAAAAACAGAGTGACAGAGAATGGATGACTTTATGCTGTATTTCCATAGAAGAAGATGATGATGAAGATGAAGAAGAAGAAGAACCATACTTTCAGCTAGAAAACAGTTTTCTGGATACCAGGGCGCCATAATACCTCCCACAGTAGTTGTGACTTTAAGTCCTGTTGTTTGGCACTGTACAACTCCTTTGAGATCCAGATTTGGCAGAAGAAATTGGTCACCAGAGTATCCGCCGCTGTTGATGCCTCTTGGTTAGAGATGGCATAAGCCTCTGGCCACTTGGTGAAGTCCATGGAAATCCACCGGTATCAGTTCCACTTCTAGCTGTCTGGGAAGGGCCTTACAATATCTGTTTCAGTCCCCTGGAATGGTGCCCTAACAATATATTGGTTCATAGCCTTCAGCTGTGGGTTTGGGGACCTCAGCATGCAGCACAAGTGTTACACAGTTGGCACCACCTCTTTGCTTCTCACAAGTAGCCAGCAGTACCACTGTGTAACATTGTATAGGGTCTAATTGACATTTATATGTTCTCTCAGAAATCCTCCATGGAGCTTTATCAGTACTTTCTTTACCTTTGAACTGAAAAGAACTGTTTGAACTGTCTTCAACTGTTAGCTGACCCCTAGTAGTGCCTTAGCATATCCTATGCCACTATTAGAGTTCCACTGAGCCCAGTAACTTTTGTAGATGGAACTGTGGTCAGCAGCATCCTTCCACACAAGATGCTGTCCAGCCTCCACTTTCAGTGGAATTGTCTCATCAGTCAGCTGCTCCCTTAGAGCAGCATGGTATCAGATATCCCAGTGATAACTCGTACCTTCAGGCTACTTGGCTGTCATTCAACTTTCTGGCAGTGAATGCATGCCTCTGGCCAGAGTCTTCAGGGATCATATCTGCATTGGTGTTTTTCTGCCCTTGGAAATGTTCAGTCATCCTGAGACCTTGTGTCAAGCTTGAACTAACATCCTGGCTGTGTAAGGTCATAAAACTTTGTTCCTCTAGGCTGATTTCCTCACTGGTGGCCAGCATAAGAAGATACGATTATGGTCATGTTCCAGGACGCCATAACGACACCTCTTCTTGGCCCAGTCATAGGATGTGGCACTACAAATTCACCTCCATTTCATAAGCCATAGGATATCCAGCTCTAGGATGAACTTGTCTGTGAAGTATGTGACAAACACTCATACGTGTAATGCACTCTGTCCCAGCCACCTCCCATACATCACGTACAATTCTCCGTATGATGAGGCTCCAACTATTCCATTAATTATTGGGCCTCCTATACAATTTTATAATGAAACATTGAAATTTACTATTTGTCGACGGATACGTATGTAAAGTGGAACCAACGACTGATTCGATGTTAAGAAACATCAATCAAATTTTAATTTTGTTTTTTATATATGACTTTTATTAGTTTTAAATAACCAACTTATTTTATTCTTATTACAAATATTCTTAAATGATTTATGACACTGTATCAAATTTGGTGTACTGCAGTTCAGTGGTGTACGTTTGTTGAAGTGTGTTTGCCTGATGATGGCCACTAGTGTCCGAAACATGTAGCAGAACTATATCTGGGCATTTTCCTTGAAGTTCTTTTATTTTTGTGTTGTGACGGTCAAATAAATAAGTTGTATAAGTTGAAAGAATATTCAATAACATGCTGTATGTGCAATACAAACAGTTGATGATAGGGCAAGCATAATCATAAGATACAAACCAATCTTCTCGTGAGAGAGGATTTTACATAAGGACTATGACTGCAAAGGTTTGGTTGGAAGAAAAATCTCCGGTCGTGAGTCTCAAGGGTCTTGATGCCAGAACAAACTGATTGGTGGTAAACCACCAGTTGTAAAGTAACTTTGACTGAGAGTGGAGTTGACTTGGAAGCCTGGGTGTGAAGAGAAGATGTAGCATGTCCTAGAAAAACAGCTGCATTATTTATGTGCAGCATAGCAAAAATAGCCAGAAATCAAACCGAACACTTCCCAGTTGATTTTGCATAACTTCTGATAATTGGCTGTTTACTACAGTAATCTCATAGCAGTCATACTTTGAAATATTATAATTCATGGCCTTTTTATGTTTTAGATTCTCTGTTTTAATTCAGATTAAAGTATTGTGGCATATAGACCAGTTACTAGGCAACAACTGTAAAACAAATAGTGAGACAACAGCCATTGCTAAGCAACATCTTCATAAATTCACAACAGCACTGGAGCTGTTAGGCACGGCTTGCACATCATAATGGAAGTGGTGTTTTCTATGGTCCGCTCCAAGGCCGTATCATTCAACCAACCAAGATCCAGTAGTTAAACCAATCTTCTCATCAGAGAGGATGTTACATAAGCACTATTACCGCAAGAGTTCAGTTGGAAAAAATTCTCTGGTCTTGGGCCTTAAGGGGCCTGATGCCAAGACGAACTGATTGGCAGTAGACTGCCAGTAGTAAAGTAACTTTGACCTTGACAGGCAGTTAGTTAGTGCAGTGCAGTGCAGTGGAGAAGTTTGGTTGGTGAGTGAGTGAGAGGACTGCTGTGGTGAGGCCGGTAGCTGAGGCATGTGGACATTTCTGAACCCAGAGGAAGAGGAACATCTGCCATTGGAAGCTGTTACCAGACAACTGGTGAAAACACAGCAAACTGAGAAGTCTTAGTATGTGCTGTAGTGAACTGCAGTATGTGAATTAGTGATAGTGCTATAGATACTTGTAGTTACAGTCTCTTAAGTGGTTAATCCAATTAACAATCCAACCCCCATCTGCATTCACTCATCACGTGACAATATAATGAATAAAGAACTATGAAAACCATAACTTCAGATAAACCAATCTTTGTCTGAAAGAATGAGAAGATGGTGATTGGGGAGGCATAAATGACATACTCTCAGTTTAAGAAGAACTGTTCAGTATATTTTTAAATGAGAACTATGAGTAGTTGCCTTAAAACCTCCCACAGACAAATATGCAAAATGGAAAGAAATGAGTGATTACCAGGGTATGATTTCACACTGAGAAATTTCACAGTTGCTCAAATATTGTATACTCCG
Source organism: Cryptotermes secundus (assembly GCF_002891405.2). Taxonomy (NCBI): domain Eukaryota; kingdom Metazoa; phylum Arthropoda; class Insecta; order Blattodea; family Kalotermitidae; genus Cryptotermes; species Cryptotermes secundus. The sequence goes on from NW_019730109.1 coordinate 743,876, forward strand.
TCTTATCAGCGTTAAGTGCTTATTCATTTCTCTGTAATTCAATCTACATCTAACTACCAGGTACTCCCATTAAAATTACCAAACACTTTCTGCTAAGTATGGCTTCTCGCATGATTCCAGCAACAATCTGAATATCGTTTCAATGTGTTATACAGTATTCATCTTAAGAATTAGTGGCCCACTGAAGAACTCACCAAATGTAATACATAGAATAAATTATTAACTTGTCACACGTTGTGTTAGTGTGTGAAACTGTGCATTTATCTTCACAAGAGTCTGATAATTGGAAAATGGTGATGTCCAGTAAAATCGAAGTCTGGTGGATTCGTTGAGTCCTTCTTATGACCTCCAGCAAGAAGCTTGAGAACCACAAAGTTAGTTTTGGCGACTTTTAGAAGGTCACTTACCTGCAACAAAATAATCTATATATTTTCTGTAACCAATTAAAGATCATGGTTTTATTACAGTACTCCACAAAATATCTTCAGGTATAAAGATCAACTGTCCCCACATGGCAGAATATTTGCATCTTGGTGATAATGCCCACTCCCAAATTGAGACTATAACAGTGGTACTCGTGCAATAAACTACACTGGTTAGCAGCCACCACTAACGCATTAACAATGCGACAAACTGGAATGACAGGGACTACCATCTGCAGAACTGGCTGGTTCTGCTGCATGCCATTTACATTGAAGAGGCTATTTTTGGACAAAGGTAACAATGGATTTTTCTCAGTCTCTTTGAATCCTGTCACCAAGTAGGCTCTTTGGAGAACCACGTCTGCTGGTTGCCTTACAGCATGTCTGGCTCTAATCTTTAATAAAATAAAATACTGTTACAAGAACTGAGCAAAGAGTGGGGTGGAGAGAGGATGCATGAACCTCTTGTACCAGCTCATTATGAGAAGGTGGTAAGTGAAAGGCTGAATGGTTTCTTGGAGACAGTGAACAACCTAATGGAACCCATGTGAAGATTTCTCATCAAGAAGGACTGTACATAGTCAGGACACTGGTTCAGGCGTAGTGGGACATGCCTGTCAAAATCATGAATTTGAGCAACTGAGACCAGGTACTGGCTGAAGGCACCACCCAGGGCCACCACAAACCACACACTTGGGCAGTGCCAGTTGACAGTTTGGAACCTCAAACCCTGGAAACTTGATAACTCTGTTAGCAACTGCAAGAAGTGGTGTCTCCTGCCAGGCCAACATCTATACTGGAAAGGCCCAGGAGCTGGAATTCCAGCATATCAGGACAACAAAGAGTGATGGATTTGGGTAGACCAACAGAATGTACCATCACATGAACACCAGCAACACCCCTCCAATCCATCAGTCCCCTCATAGAGTCATGTCAGCCAAATGTGCTGAAGTATGTGAGATGCCGAAAGATATGACAGGACAAGGCGTAGTAGAAGCCAGACAGTCCTCGGTATTCACCCATTGTGCTAGTCAGGAAGAAGAACCATATCTTCAGTGCTGTGTGAACTACTGATGGGTGAATGGCATTACCAAGAAGGAATGCTGACATCCTTGCTTGATATGCTCATCAGGGCCAAGGGTTTCAACCTTGGATATGAGGAGTGGTTACTGACAGGTTGCTCTTCACCCCACTGACTTCTGGCCTCTGCAACACTCCAGCCCACAGAAGTGCAAACTATTCCAGAAGTAGGTATGTTACTTGAAACATACCATATTGCCAGTAAAAATGATTATGGATCCAGAGAAGCTGAAGGCTGTACAGAAGTGGCCACCACCAAAAGATAGACACGAGTTGAGGAGCTTCCTTGGTGTGTGTATCTACTATCAGACGTTCACAGCTGGATATGTTGACACTGCCAAGCCACTGACCCAACTCACAGAAGTGGAATTTTCAGTGGTCTCCAGAGGCAGAAACCTTCTGGTCCCTGAAGGAGTCACTGTATGGTACCCATCCTAGAATGCCTGTGGCTGAGTGAATTCATCATATATGTGAGCTTTATTTGCATCATGATGGCTTTAATTGCACACCACCTTTGAAGTAATTCCTTCCACTGTGACACATTCCTGCCAGTGACCATAATACTGTGGAAGCACCTCTGCAGGCCTCTTGCTGCCACCTCCTTAAAGGCCAATATTACATATTTTTTCACTTTCCTTGCTGACTCGAACTAGGATCCCTTCAAGAGCACTTGTGTTCTTTGGACTAGGACTCAATTTCAGATGAAAAATTTGGAGAGCAGAGAGGTTATGGAGGCAGAGGTACCATTCTTAGTCACATACTGCTGCATCAAAAAGACTGTCAACTGGTACATTGGAATATTGGAGAAACCACTAAAGAATATCTCTCTGCACCGCTTCTTGATGTTACACTTTTGTGGAATAAACTAGTGGTAACACCATGGCTACTGGAAAACATCTCTAGCATCACATTACTTTCTCAGAGTATGCTCAAAATATCTGCTTATAGGGTCATCAGTGTGGCTTCCAGTATGAGGCTTCAATACTGACTTTGTCAATCTTATGTTCACTTAAGAGATTTTTCTCACACTGATTCTCCGTAATATTTTGTGGAATGAGTTCACACACATACCAGTGTTAATGTCTTCAAACAGAATGGCATAGCACATACCATGTGACAATGATGATTTCAGAAATTTTGTCATCATTTGTCTACAGTCCTTTCAGATGACTTTACAAATACAGACAATGGTCTGCTCACTGAAAGTCACCAGTGAGCCCTTCTGTGGATTGTCCTTCGGCGATTGTTGCATTTCATAAAACACCTAGACCATTTGTAAACTGCATCCTGACTCATGGCCACAGACTTTCCCAATCACACTGTTGAGTAAATTTGTGAGAATTACTTCTTCAGTTTTACACAAAATATACAATCGCTTACTCTTCAGATCACATCATCCTGGCATGCTGAGTTCACAGAGCAACAAAAGTCATCAAAATTAACAAAATTACAATGTCATTTGATGGCTGTTGTAGAAGTTAAGGAACTTATGATGACTATCACGTGTATTTCCATCTGGGTTATTTCATGTTGTGTCAGCATTGTATTCAGTTTTAAAACACAAAAATTCTGGCTCCCCAAAAAACTGAACTACATGGACTGTATTAGTAGAGAAACATCATCAGATTTTAGTTATCTAGACTCATGAACAGGAAAATGGATCACGTACTAAAGAAAAGAGGAAAACTTACCAAGGTGCTGAAGAAGCAAACAGTGCCCTCAAAACTTAACATCCTATCTTTTCTCATTCCTAGAGTGAAAAAGTTTCTACTGAATCATATGTAGGTGACAAACTAACATAATATGTATTAACTGGTCTAAGTGCATGGGGAAACCCACCCCCTCAATACTGAACTGAACTGAACATAATATGTATACTCACTTCTTGATCTGGAGTGTTGATGGTCTCCAGCATGGAACGAGCTTTATGAAAATGCTGGCAGCCTGCTAGGTACAAGTTGGTACTGCTGGGTGGCTGTTCATAACGAAGGAGTGATGTCATATCTCGAAACTCAGCATACTGCATTGGTGGAGGTGTCATTAAACTTGCAAATGGAGCAAATCGATGTTCATAACGCACCTGTTCGTTGTCGAATTCAGTGTGAGGTAGCTTGATCTTCCCATCCAGTCGAAAACCAACCATTGCCTGAGTAACATATCAAACCATCCTGCTACAATATGTCATGCTAAACAGAAAGAAATTCTTGTATCCATATGCAAATACAGCATTCTATATGCATTTATAATAAACATACGCACACATCCAGTGATCACAGTACTAATTCAAGAGGCTCTCACAATCTTATTTATCTTGAATAGATGGGTCCAACATTAACTCTATACAACAGATCCAGAAACAATACAATTCTTATATCATCTCTTCACTATCTGTAGACATTTGTATGATTATGGAATTCTTCCCTCTTTGAAAAATTTAACTCCTTAGTTCTGTTCGAAAATTTCAACCTCCCCCTACTCGTATTGAGCCAGTACAACAAAACAATATCTGTCACTTAGATCATTCAGAGGAACTAGGTGAGAGAAATGTATATTAATTTCAGACCTAGGAATATATTATAAATGATATGAAGAGGCTGGTATGTTCCCATACAAAATGTCAGAAACCATGTACAGAGAAAAATCTCAAGTGTGGAATATCATATACAACATGGACAGGGTGAAGAATGCTGTATCACTTGCAGAGGTTATGTGGCACTGAATGATCTGGAGTGATAATCACGAATGGTGAATGGATGTAGGAGGAGGTGGCTATGGATCTAGGAGAAACCAAGGAAATCGTTAGGGTAACTGATAACATGGAAAAGATTCAAACTGTATGTTTAGTTGCAGACTTTCAAAATAACCTTGTGAACAGAATTAAACACTAATGTTGTATTTTAGCGTCCTGTTGCACTGATTCGCATCCATGATGTGTATGTATTGACCGTCTTCTATTGCACACAATCTCACTTGTCACTTCACTACATGTTTTGGCATCACTGTGCCATCCTCAGGTGTGTTATTTATGTTAAACTACTGCACTGCTCGCCATCATGTGTCGTTTATAAAATGATTTAAAGTGTATATTCATCATGTACTATAATAAAATTTATATATTAATATTTGTTAAGATTTATCATCTTATACATCGTATTTCAAAGTCACGTATTATATCATTCTTCTGCTATGGGAGTCCCTCCTATATTTTGTGTGTACTGTGTCTTGTGATATGTCCTTTTGTGGCTGCATGCGTTGTACAACGCACGCAGTCATCAGATCCAACATACCAAAGTCTTAACACTCTTCTGATAGTAACTAAAACATTCTCACTATTATTATTTAACACTGTTAACTACAGATTCACTATCATTGTAATCATCAAAGTTGTGTGCACTGAGACGAACCAACGTCTGCAACACTTGTTATGCTCTGACATTGAGTGAGTTCAGTTTCAATTTTCATGGTAACGGGAAGAACTGAATCCATAAAACAATGGGCATTCATTATTGACAGTTTAATGGTTACAGAAATACAGTCTGTATCCAAATGCAGCTTGCAGTGATAATTGTACAATTACCTGTCTTGGATGGAATAATGTGATTGACAGTTTATTAAGTAATACTGGAAAGCAAGGGAATTAACTGTAATATTTACTTTGTAGAATCCACCACACAAGTTTTGCAGTGCTTGGTACATAGCTATTTCTCTTCCATAAGGTCTTGTCTTCTTCTTCTTTGTCTTATTTTTCTTTGCACCACGACCTCTATGACTCTCAGCAATTGCTTCCTGTTCCATGAGGAAACTGTCTGCTCTTGACAATGCAGACACCAGCCAGCCATAGAGGAATTCATATAGATACCTGAATGCATAAAACAAACTCAACAGTCTAGTAATATTTATATGATTAATCCTACATCAGAAGAATTTTAAATAGATAAATTATGTAATCCTTCTGGAATGTTCTGTGAGGTTATCCATGAGTCTGTGAATCCTTGTCTTTAAGGACTTGGTATAACAGCACTTAAGTTTGAGTGTGAATGAGTTCATGGCCAAGCGGATTCAGTCAGACGTTGTGTGAAAATATAAATGAACATTTTTCAGGATGGCAGATTGAAAGGAGATGTAACAACTTGGCCCCACCGATCTCTGGGTCATCTTCCCATTTCATGTATGGAAGTATGTGAAATAAGATGTGTCAGGAGCGAAAAGTGATGACACAGGTATTCAAAGTGTTGATTCAGGGACACACATGACACTAGCACTACTGATTTCTTAGTCACATGTGGCATGAATTACAATATTATGCATAGTGATGAATGAGGCTCATACTGAACTGCACTGAAAACACAGATAAACATTCATTGCTCCTCTTTCATTTCATTTTCCTAGCACTGATTTTATACAGAATATCACAGTATGAAAACCACATTAAAATTTTACAGATACAATGTGAACATGACAATCTGTTCTACTCACCAGAATATATAGTGGTATTCATGCATACTGTACAGTTCCAGCTCAAAACCAGAAAGCAGGTACATTATCATGATCCTTAATGTGTGATACAGTATCCATGTACCAAAACAGGCTAGATGTGGACGAGGTGAGTCTGACTTGAGAGAAAGATTATGCAAATATGCATCCACCCGTTCTGCCTGCAGTCACAAACAAGATTTGTTTCATTTAATATCTTATTGAAATCATTTTCTTCAACCACAAATCCCTTTCAATAAGCCACCATATTTCACAGAAATAGTAAAATATGAACTTAAATATGTCATGATTTTCATTTCTGGCAAGCCTATATATATAAAACAATGGATTCTTTTGGAGTTCAGGAGCTACTGATACTCAGTATCTTTCCGCCTTTGGAGTCATCATCGTCAAGTTTATAGTTACTTGTCTTGTAAAGAAATTATCTGCTTTCACAGAACCGAAATGTTTATCATTGTGCTCACACAATTTCATACTACTTTGAATCAGCTGAATCCAATCCACACACACATTCACTAAGATCAATTTAAATGTTACTGTCTGATTATTACTTCTGTCAGAAGCAGTAAGTCCATTTCAAATAGTAACTGTTTAAATGGCTAGCAGTTAGTCTGCTGATGTGATACTTGTTCTGGGTTTTTGGCCTGAATTTGATTTTATAATAGTACAAAAGTAAAGGATCAAGAAAATGATTAAACTATGAATTATTAATCTGAAGTACAGAGTGAATGTTAATAAAACAAATGATATGCAGTACATATCATGCTACAAAAGAAAATAACAGTCACCTGATTATTTGGGCTAGTGAAGATACATGAAAAAACATATCAAAGATGTCTTTTTCTGTAGTCTTGTATGTCACAAATTACTTAACAGTTTTTCACACACACTATTATATGTGCAACTTTCATTTTGACATTTTTTTCAGCAGGTACTTGACTTCTCATGACAGTGACTTCCTTGCAGCTGTAATAACCAAAATATTCAGACTCCCACTGATGTACAGTCTAACGAAGTTATGTGATGAACACAGTAAACACAGTGACCGTTTCCTTCTCAATTCTCATCCTTACCACTCTTTTCCTCATTGCTTTGTTTCATTGCAGCTTATCTATCATATACAGGAAACAAGGTGAATGCATGACATTTTGCCTCCACCCTTCAAACTTTTCAGACTCTTATCAAAACATTCTCCAGTCACCAACTTCATACTTATTGACTTTATTGAAAAACCTTTAAAAATCATCTCCCTCTAGGTATGGAAGAAGTCCCCCCCCCACAATCAAACAAGCATTACTGGTTTCACTGATGACCATGCCCGAGGCACCCCAAATATGATATCATGGGGCAAACATTTTCACAATAACGAGATCATCATTCAGTGCCAGTGTGCTGGAATGAGAAGGCACTTGTCTAACACCAAACCTACTTCCTGTGAAAATGCTTTCTCTTCCAGGAAAGACCAAACTTTTGGAATAAGCGCCTTATGGAACAGTATATGGAATTTGAGATTTTTAGGATAATGGAAGACTTGTACTATAGTCTTCTGGGTTATGAAGCCATGTAGTCTGGTAGGAAGTTGCCAACATTTCAAAGGAACATGCTGCCTCCATATGAAGATAGTGTTATACCTAGAAGAACAATATGAATTTTTAACTAACTCCATGGAACAGGGTCCTTATTGAGAAGCTAGCAGTTGCTCACTAAAGACATTCTCAGCATTTTATGGAACCTAAAGGTTCATTACCATGTTTACAAGCACTTGCGATTAATCCCTAGGGTGAGCCAGATCAGACAGACAGAAACTGGGAACTAGTCCAGTACGCATAAGATCCAAAGATAAGGGAAGTCAGGATGTATGGACATGATATGAGGTGAAAGCTTGATCCTCCCCTCCCTGATTTATCATCTAATATCTGGTGAGGATTAAAAATTATGAACATCCTCACTGTGCAGTTGTGTCCAACCTCCTATTATTTCATCCATCTTCAGTCCAAATATTTTCCTCAGTATCCTGTTGTCAAACACATTCAGTGTATGTTCTTCCCTTAATGTCAGCATCCAAATTTCACACCCATACAAAAGTACTGACAAAATTATAATTATTATGTTTTTAAACAGCAGACGAAAAAACAAAAAGCTTCTGAACTGAATGGTAGCAAGTGTTATCTAAATTTAATCAGCTCTTAATTTCTTCATGAATACAATTTTGAACTTTGCCACATTTTCAAGGATCTGTTAGCTATCTTTATGTTATGATTTTGTCCTGCATTCTGGTGCTGAGACATCAATACAGTATATACTTAATTTTTTCTGTGTTTACTTCTAGACCAAACTCCTTACTAATGTCTCACAGAACTTTTGTGTTTTTCTTTATCATATTATTATCCCCCATTATATTAATATCATAAGCATAGGCAAGAAGCTAATGTGTCCCATTAAATTTCAATCCTGCCTGGTTTTCATGGACCTTCCTAATGGCATACTCTAAAGCAAATTTGAGAAGCAGTGGCGATAAAGCATGTCCTTGTTTTGGACCATTTTGAATAGGAAATGTATCAGACAAATGTTCACCTATATGAACTTTACTATAGGTTTCATTTAAAAACACTGTAGTTCAGATTTCAGTTTTCTTCTAGCACAAATTTCTGAAACTCTGCATGGAAGGCATCAGTTGCAAGAGCATTTGCACAAAAGAGTTCAACCCTGTAGAGCAGTATTGTGGATACAGTGGAATTGCTTAAATCTTGTCTGGTATGTAAATGAAGCCTTGAAATCACCATCCAATTTTAATGCTTCATGAAGGAATTTGGTTTTCTATGGACACATGGTACCAAAGATAGATGCTCCATCTGCAATTATATAAAGTCCTAACAAATGTGAGAATCATGCATGGAGATAGAGGTAATATGCAAGGTGGAGAATCTGTGGACAAATATGTGGCAGATAACTGTATTAACTTTGCAACAAGAATATATTTTATGTATAATAAAAATTAATATCCATTTAATATCTACTTAGCAGAATTCTTCAGAACTTGGAAGCATGTAACACCATAAATATGGACACAAACCTCATCTTGCAATGTAGCAAAGTCTTCTAGTAGATGTGCCAGCTTGTCGCGCTGTCTTGCTCGATTGTGACCACACAGCTGCATAAGATTGCCAAATGGTCGAACACAATGATTAAGGAAAGTTTCTACATATTCCTTTGCCTGAAACATAAGCACAAAGCTTCAGTTACCATACACACACACATGATAACTTCAACATTTCAATGTACAGCGTGTATATGAAGTGACAGCTTATTAATGGACACAACAGCCAATGAACACGACATTATTCACTAGGAAGGTTCATTTCTGCTACCAAAGAAACCTGAAGACTGAAATTTATAAAACTATAATTTTACATTATTTTTTATGCATGTATGTAACTTGAGCTCTTACTCTAGGGGAAGAATATTGATTGAAACTTTTGAGAACAGGGTTCTGATGATAGCAATGTGACCTAACAAAGAAGGAAGATGGAGAAAATGAACCCTTTGTGTACCTGTGGACACACTGTTGTATTCAGACTGTCCTATTAGTGGTAACCCTTCAGTGCATTTACTCACTGCATGCACATACAAAAATCACCTCATAGAATATGATGGAATTAGCTACTGCAGTAAAACTTGAAACAGTCTGATTTCTCTTATGTTCATTCTTAACACAAGTTAGCAGGATATTCTAAAGCTTCAATCCATCTCTATGTCTTGTAATTGTCTTCATACAAAAATTACTGTTTTCTTAATTAACCCATTAATTATTACTCAATATAGGTATGCTACATGATTTGGTGTCCTTAAACTTTATCAATTTATATTATGTATTACTATCTACAAATTGGATAAATGAACTTAAAACATATCATTATATATCTGGATGTGTGGCCTGCAAAGGTTGATCTGTTGATATGGCTCATCTGTAAAAATAATTTTCCATGGTTGAAGTAAACAATGAGCAGTTTTATATATATATATATTCATTATTCACTGACAACCGAAAATTCAGTGCTGTATTGTCTGAGCTTCACAGAGCATCATTAAATAAATCATAAATAAGAAAAAATAACTGGCTAACAATACCATCCCATGGAGTATTTTGGTTCACACTACATATCAGGTATTAATTAGTCTTGACAAAAGGATGCAATTCTGAGATAAAGATATCACACAAAATGTTCAATATATTAAATTCATAATCACAGAATTTTCTGATCTGGTAATGTTCTAAGGTTTATTTTAAAAAATGAAAGAAAGTAACTCTCAGGTAGTAGAACCTGTAGATGTAACACTGCTAATAAAATTAATACTATCCAGAGGTAACCAACTCTCAACGCAAAACCTGTTGTCTATAAGATTTGTCTTCATGTTATTCTTCCAACATATTTTAGATTTTTCATGTGGTTACTTCTTAGACATTTCCCCATTAAAATTCTGTATACATTTTTCATCCATCCATGGTACATGCCTAGGCCATCTAAATCTTCTGGATTACATTGCTGTAATGAAACTAGGTGACCTGCCTAAGTTACAAAGTTCATCATTCTCGTGTTAACATGTTTTGTTCCCTGACATGTGTAATTAATGTTTTTCATTCAGAATAAGAAACATGCTGCCATAAAAACAGGTGGAAAAATTACTGTTAGTTTTATATAACGTATTTACACATGTATAGGCCGCACATTTTTTGCCAAAAATTCAAGAGGNTATTTTCAACAAAGAATGATATCACATTCCTGATCTTTATAATCCAGGAATAATTTGAATTTCCCAGTTCCACAGGATCAGTGGCCATATTTTAACTTGGGGGGGGGGTGGTTCCATTGAACACTGGGCAGCTGACCTACAGACATGCACTGCTGCAATAATGTAGTGCAAAGCTGCTAAAGAAATTGCATGCACAAGATTTTAAAATTGCTCCTTTATTTTATTTACTATATCTAAAGATTACTTTAATTAAAAAAATTATATAAAGTTAGCTTTTTACCTGAGCATTGTTCAATAAAGTTGACTTTGGCATTAGAGCTGGTGGAAATATGAAGTTCTTAGCAGCATCTCGTAGAACATCCACAAAATTAAAGGTACCAAATACTCTGTTGCATTGGGGAAGATACATTAATTGTAGTATGGAGCGGGAAAGGATGCATGGCCCATGCCGACTGAAGTCAATGAAGAAATCCTACAATAAATATACAAAAATAATTTGTGTGTCTAGGATCTGAAGTTCTCAGAGCAGTGGTTATGAAGAGTTTGATCTTCTGAGATATAATGCCACATAATCCATTGAAAGTTGACCAACGTTTTGGACGAACATATCGCCTCCATCTTCTGGGTCAAATAAGCTGAGCAAGATACCATCACGAAAGCAGGTTGCAAGCAGCCTGCTTTCATGCTGGTATCATGCTCAGCTTATTTGACGCCGAAGATGGAGCTGAAATGGTCCTCTGAAATGTTGGTTTACTTTCAGTGTACTACATGGCATTTAATAGAAGATAGTCCTCTTCAATTTGTATATGGTCTAAATTAACCATTATGACAGAAGTAGAACATATGTTTAAAACATGTGGGATGTATGCACATCCTTTGGCACGAACACAGTAGTGGTGGCGGCGGCGGTTCCATTCCACAATGTAATAGCTGGTGTTCAGTGTTCCCTAAGTTCAATGAGGAATAAAGGTTCCATGTTCTATATGCAGATATAATTAATTATGAGATAGAGCTGTAAAGCAGATAACTGAAGTGGACGTGAATGTTGCTGCAGTTTCATCATCACTATAGCTGACCAAGCAAGAAAACAGCTGACACAATGATAGAACATAGTAAACTGCCATGGCTTGGCACAGGCACCAAATGGCCTTCCTGTATACATAGCAAGGATGAGGCTAATTACTCAATTCAGATTGGCAGTTTCATGTATAGATATACAGATTGGATTTATCTGGCTCAGAATAGGGACCAGTGGCAGGTTCTTGTGAATATGATGTTCAAGTAAAATTTACAAATGTTACAAAGTGGGAACACTGTACTTTTGACAGTCACAGTTTTGGATGTGGCAAAGTTTACTACTCTAACTCCATTATCATTTAATTCCATGCAAACTCTCATTCCCAATCGTTGGTCTGAAAATGACTTCCCTACCTGCTTTGGCATTGAAATCTCCTAACAAAATTTTTACATGGTATTTAGGGAATTTATCAAATACACATTCTAGTTCCTCATAAAAGCTGCCCTCCATATAATCAACTTATCCTCTGTTGGGGCATGAACATTCAGAACAGTATTACACCAGCACCCTCTTAGTGTTATGTATGACATCCTATCATGAAAAAGAAAATTGAATCCTCTCAACTGCTGATATAATTCTCTTATGTACAAACAAATCCATACCTAATTCATAGAAAAATGTATATTCACCTGCTGGCTTGGTGCCACCCATCCCATTTCACCTCCTATATGCCCACTTAAATAATTTATATTTCGATGTTTCTCTTGCATTGTCATGAGTGAACCTGCCCTATACAGACGTACCAAATCGCATGTCCATTATCCTTAATTTCATTCATTTATACAAAGAATCCGTCTAAGGCTGAGGAACTTTGTGACATTCTGTAACAAGTTTATTTTTATGGTGAGGAGTTGTCATCCCCAAGCTGGAGGACCATCCCTTGTCAGCTGTCCTCGACTGCTTATTTAATATATTTTCAGGTACCCTCCATATCTGGAGGCCGTCTCTTCCATCAGCAATCTGAGGACATGCCATGCTGTGGTGACAAGGGACTCACCTAACATGGGAGTTAAGGTTCTACAGTTTTTTATATATATGAAGGGTGTTCTGTATATAATGCCTATTTTTTTGTGTTAATATGTAACGTCTGAGCTGGATGTTGGTGGTGTTGTAGTAAAAGCTGAACCTTCCCGCCAATGTACTGTTTGGTTTGGTTGTCGTGCGACAGATACCGACAGCAGAGCAGTCTACCAAAATGGTGTCTGACATAGAAGTGCGTACGAAGCAGATATGTGTTATCGAATTTCTCACTGCCGAACAAATTGCACCCATTGACATCCACCAATGCTTGCTAAAGGTGTATGGAGATGATAGAGTGGATGTCAGCACAGTGAGGTGGTGGGTAGTGCGTTTCAACAGTGGTGAAAGTGAAGTGCACGACAAACCATGCCCTTGGCATCCCTGCTCAGCTGCCACTCCTGACAATGAACAGCGCCTCAATCAGCTCATCCATACAGATCAGCAGATAATGACCAGGGAACGGTGTGCACAGCTTAATATTGGCTGTAATGCATAGAAAATGATGTTGGGGAAGCTGGATTATCGCAAAGTTTGTTCCAGATGAGTCCCGTGGATGCTTACAGAGGACCACAAAACTCATAAAATGGAAGTCTGTCAGGACTTGTTGCACCAGTTTGAGGCTGAACGTGACAAGTTTCTGGACAACATTGTCACTGTAGATGAGACATTGTGTCACCACTACGAGCTGAAATCCGACAGTCCATGGAGTGGCGACATCCGGATTCCCCAAGAAAAAGAAGTTCAAGACACAGCCATCGGGAGGGAAAGTGATGTTCACGGTCTTTTGGGATAGGCGGGATGTGATTTTGTTGGATTTCCTGGAGCCTGGTGAGACTGTCAGTTCTGAACGCTACAAGACAATGCTGACTAAGCTGAAAGCCCACACTGCCCGAGTAAGGCCAGAGAAGCAGACAACCTTTCGCTTGTAACACGATAACACTAGACCCCATACCAGTTTGGCGACCACCGCTGGACTGTCCTACTACATCCACCTTATACCCAATTTAGCACCTTCAGACTTCCATCTCTTTGGGCCTATGAAAGATGGACTATGTGGGCAACATTTTCACAGACAACGATGCTGTCATTGCAGCTGTAAGATAGTGGCTAGCCTCTGCTGGTGCAGACTTTTACAGGCGCGGCATACAGGCTCTTGTTCATCGCTAGCAAAAGTGCATAACGAATGGTGGTGATTATGTGGAAAAATAACTGTAAGTAGCTGAAATCTTGCTCTATTTAACTGTGTTATTATGCTTTCTGTATCTATTGTAGTTTTCATTAAAGAAAATAGGAGGCATTATATACGGAAAAGCTCCTCGTGTGTGTGTGTGTGTGTGTGTATATATATATATACACACACACACACAGGATGTCCAGGAGGAACTGGGAGGTCATAGTATCGGTCATTCTAAGCAAAAAATGTATATATACATGTGTCCTATTCTGAACAGTTTCTGAGATAGAGCTATATCACTGTACAGTTCCAATATCGTTAATGAGAGATATTATGTACTGTTTCTAATACTAGTATTTATTGTTCAAGTGACAAAGTTGGTACAGTTTACCTACTATAATATATTTTCAAAAATTCCGTGAACGTCAGTACACTATGCAACTCGTGTGAGGACATGACATGTTGCTCATCTGAGTGCATCTTGACATTCCTTTATGTGGGCAACAACATCCATCCCCCTAAGTCAGAAACCATTTCGAACAGGACACATCTATATATACACTCTTTTTTTCTTAGAATGACCAATACTATGACCTCCCAGAATCCTCCTAGTCCACCTGTATATGTATGTAAAAAATAATTCTTCACAACACTTAATACTGCCACATAAGGTAAATTCGTTACTGTCATAGTGGAAATGTCAGTAGATGATAATGACTTTATGTTTATTGGATCTTAATCTAAACTTACCAGTGCACTGTGAAATGAGGTGTGACTCGTAATTTTACACACAACTTTTAATCTGTTCAGCAATTCATCAAAATACTCCAAAGCTTCAATACGAGACTTAATTTTTGTGTATCGAGGAAATGTGGGTGGTAGTAACCGCTGATTAACAAGGGGATCAAATCCCAGTATTGTTGGGTGATCAGCTGGGAACAAAATACACATGTATATGATTAATATAAAATGAATTTAATGGTCCTGTGGAACATGAGACACCTCATCTTTGTAACGACAAAACCCTGCCACCTGCAGCTTGTCTTCCATAAGCATCAACTATTTACTGACCTGACCAAGAGACAAACATGAAGGTTTGTCATCACCAGCACCACTACAGCTGACCATTGGGTACTACCTGAAGGCAACTCAGTTTTAATATAAAATTTCTCTGATACCAAGTTTAATACTACCCTCCCATTTATGTTCAAATCTCAAAAGTGGTCTCTCTCTTCCTATCAACATTTCATAAACATTTCTTTTTCTCCCCATCTTACCCCTTCATGTTTTTCACATCCCCACAGTACCAGTTATGAAGCTTTTTTTGTTATATTTAATCAAGTTTTGGGGTTTGGTATTATGTAGAAATACAAGGGGTGTAATTTTAATAGTGGCAACTATTTATTTACAACTGATACAAAATAGATGCATGTTTTGAAGTTTTACTGTCCTTCACTGTAGTCACCAGCATCGTGTACAACCCGTTGCCAGCGATGTGGAAGTCGTAGGATACCTTTAGCAGTGCCTGTTGTGTTGATGGTTCGAATGGAGCAGTCTACCACCTGAAGAATCTCTGGGACAGTTCTGAAGCGAATGCCATGAAGTGATTCCTTCATCTTTGGAATCAAGTCAAAGTCACAAGGGCTTAAGTCCAGGGAGTATGGTGGATGGTACAGCACTTCCCAGCCCCATCGATCGAACAAATCAGCCACAGCTTGCCATTTCTGCATTTCCGTCAAATTATGCGGAACCCATTGTGATGCAATTTTTCTCATGCCCAGGCATCCCTTCAGAATGCGAAGCACAGTCGTATGTGCTAATCCTACCTCTCGGGCCAGCTCACAAATCGTATAGCATCACTCACTCTCCAGTAACGCGGAAAGAGCATACATTTCTTCTTCGCTGACACTAGGACAACCTGGCCAATGCATGTCTGCCACATTTTGGCATCCCTTGTTGAAGGCTTTTACCCACCTTGCCACTGTTCTGTAAGGCAATGCAGATTCCCTGCAAGCCTCTTGAAGACCTTGATGACACTGTCTTGCTGTACTGCCTCTGGCACATTCAATCTTTATCCAACTCCGTTGTTCCTGTTTCGAAAACATCGTCACAACACTACATTAGACCGCCAGCTAACATGAGGCTCTATTCTTCTTGTCACTGCAAATGCACGTGATGTGGGAAGGGAGAGTCCATTTGCTCTCAGGTAAGGTAGGTATGTAACTAACGTGTGGTATAAGCATCTCTACAGCAGTGTTGCCACTATTAAAGTTCCAACCCTTGTACATGTTGTACTGCTGACATTTTGGAGACCTTTACTGTTCATCTTCAAGGTGACTACTCTGTGGCCTTTGCCTTGGGAGAAGGATATTGGATAAAAATTTTGTATGAAGTTGAAAACTGTGACATCCCATGATAATTACTACTGTCAGTTTCATTGCCCTTCTTGTAAACTGGTAAAATAATAGACTCCTTCCACTTCATCAGGCAATTCTTCCTTATTCCAAATACAATTAATGAGTTTATGGATATCAGACGGTAATGTTTCACATCCTGTGTGAATCAATTCATTGATCCATGCCCAGTCAGTTATACTTTTCCAACTATGAAACAGCAATTTTGAACCCCAAAGGGACTAAGCTCAGATGTATGTACTGCTATCTGCTTAACATCACTGACCCTACGTACATTCAATAACTGAGAAGCAGTTCCCTAAGTACACTACGACAATTATATGGAAATGTGTCAAGTTAAATCAGATTATCCAGTTTTATCATAGAGTTTGTGTGACATTAAGAAGTGTATTTACATTCCATTTCAGGTTGAAGTCCTCTGTTTACAGTCTTCTGCATGGTGACCAATAGCTCAGAACAACTACCCAAGAGCCTGTGACAGTCACCCAGCCCAGGTTGTTCCCGGCGACCAAGACAAACCAGTGCTTGATATAGTAGCCTCATGAACTTAATGCGTGAGTACAATGCCACCACATCTTCATGCTAAAACAAGAAATGGAAGAAACAGATTACACTCTTTTGTGCCAAATCCTACACTATAACAGGTCATACATTGTGCACCAAAGGGTGGATTTTATAATTATGTAATTATGGTACTGATGATGACACTGTTCATGCATTCTAAGGCACACAGGTCTTGACTGTGAGGTCAAACAGTGAGACTGTGGAAATAATGCTGACTACTTTAATGGCAAGAAAAGGCTGGCAGATAGTGGTGGCAGCAGCACCAGCAGCTCAACAAGACTCAGATCACTGATGTAACAGTAATGTTGTAAACTTGTGTTCTGGAAGTGCTCAGTTTGAATCTTGACCAGGATAATACCAGATATCCTGACAAGTATTCTGTGGTCTTATGCTGAGATTAGACCACAATACCTTCCTTCCAAGTCCTTTCTGATTCATCATTCATCAATCATCCATCAGTACTATAGAGTACATACTAAAAGCACTGTAAAATAAACAACAGAAAAAACAGCAGAAGCAATCACCATTATAGTAATAAGGAATAATGATGAATAATAATAAATATGTATTTCAATATCTGGCTGAACTCTTGTTCTGAGTCATCCCACAGGTCCTTTCCTTTAAATTTTAATTCTAATATCCTTGATGTCCACATTCTATCCATTATTTTTGCATGGTTAAACCACCACAGTGATCTCTCTTCTAAATCTATTAACAAATTTTAGATTCCAGTCTTTTCTAACTTTCATTTCAAATTCTACCCCTTCTTGTTTTTCCCCCAGTACTTTTGAAAAATTCCATATCCACTACTTGCATTTAGTTTTAATTTCTCTTTGTGTCCATGTTTTGGTGCTAAATGTTAGTACTGATTTAATATATACTTTATAGAGTGCTGTTTTCCAAAGAGCTCTCTGTTTCGTAATTTCATAATTTAAAAGAACTCAGGACTATTTTATATTTTTCTGTTGATCTCCTAACCAGTCTTGAGTTCATTTCACCTCTCACTATAATCCTTGATGTTTACAGTGAACCTTACCTCATCACTCAAACAAGAATCTGATGGTTTGCTGCGTGTCCGGCGGTGCAGCTCTTCTTCTACCTCCTTTAACATGCCCATTGTGCGAGGTTCAGATACATCAGGTATCAGCCGGTAACCATATACCATAGGTTGAAAATCTTCCTCTTCAAATACCAAGGCTCTGTATTGAATTGTATTAGCAATGAGGGGCAGCTGACAGTACACCCTACTGTACATAAATGCTGTACACACACTACGAGTGACTTGTGGTTGAAATGTTATGATCTCCCAACATGTGTTAATGTATGAAATATCAAAAATTGTGAAGGGTTAAAACAGAATCCAAGATTTATAAAGAATTACATAGTAGCTGTATCCCTGGAAAATATCATATTACATATAAGTTAAAAATGTTGTTCACCAGACACAGTTTAAAAAGTGGATGAATTCCTGCAATGAGTGACTTAGGTAAAGTCCATGTGCTTAACCAATTAAGTACTATGCCATGAAGGCTTATGGGGGAGTGGATGGTTATTTGAAAGCGAAATTACACAAGATATTTAGATATATACTGTAAATATGGCATAACATACTGAGTCCACATTAAAAGTATTATTTTTTACTACAAAACTGATGTCCCCCCCCCAAAAAAAATGCTTAAATTAAGGAGTACAGAACATCAAGTTCATGAAGAAGTCTAAAATTCATGTAAATAATGTTAAAAAATTCAGTTCCTTCCTAACTGAATAATTGCATCACCATTACAAAGACCAACTAGTTAATGTTGTTTAAGGAAATAACTGCTGCTTGTTACAAGAATCATATGAAATGCATACACTGTGGGCAAAATGAAGAGTTTCCAAACTTTAAAGAGGGTGGTATATACAGTAGCCACTGTACTTTAAAGAGTGACTGCAGGAGGTGGAGGGAGTAGGATAATTAAGAGGCGAACTGTGAAACTTGGTCAACAAATGTAATTTCTTAAGTTGAGGAAACTGAATTTTGTTCTTGTAATTTAGCAGCATTCTTTTTAACAATCACACTGTTTAATGTAAATTACTTTAGGTTTTTATATCACTGATAAAGTAGACCTGATGGTTTCAGGGTGGTATCCTGGACTCTCATTCAGAGGGTTCTGAGTTTGATCCCTGGGCAGATCTGTGTGTAGATTTTTTTGCTTACAGGCTGACACTTCATTTTCACCACAGTCAAAAATTCGGGACTGTGTCAAATATCGGCCTCCCCTCCACCATCATTCCCATTATCACCCTCTCAGTAGGAGTAACACATTTTGCCCTATGGATGCCCCACCTCAGAAATGGGTTCTGCACTCTTGCCTAGGTGTGCAGAGGCCAGATTGGCCAACACTGACCATGTATGAAAGCACTAGGCAAACATATCATTGATAAATAAATGAATAAATAAATAAATACATAAACTTGTCATAGAAGGGAAGTATTATAATATGGATCCATTCTTCAGGCAAACATACAGACAAGACAATTATAATGCAGCTGTTTCCTTAAGAAAGTAGTGAAGAGCAGGGATTCTCAATTTGTGGCCCACTGATACATGTGTGCAGAATGCATACATTTTTGTAATAATGTATCACCCTGTACACTGAATGTATTTACTGCCTAAATTAAATATTTAATTTTAAATTAATTAATAAAATCAATGAATGGTTAGTAATTATTGAGTAATATGTGATGCTGTTGTTAAAAACAAAAATAATTAATATTTGTAAATGGCCAAAATGAATGGTACCAAAGAGAGACTGGTATAGGCAATTTTTTTTTGCAATTCTTTTGCAATTTTTGCAATTCTTTACTGTAAACACATCATAAAAGGATCTTTGGGGCTTTAAGACAGACTGCTGACAGTAGATGGCACCTATTTGAACCTAAGAGAGATACAGTAGGTGGCCAGTATAAGATACTGCATAACAAGAAATCTTGTGAATTAAAATCACTGATTTATGTATTTTGCAGTGAAAATTAAAGTTATAAAAATGAGCATCAAAAGGAAAAAATCAAGTTACATGGCCTCACTTGGGAATGCAACTGTCATGTATAAGTATTTACAGGGATAAAAAAACTCACTTATTCAGAGTTCATACAAACACTATCATAAAGGTGGAACCTGACAATATTAAAAAGGGATAAATGATATAATGATACAAATTCCGTCCCAAGTGCAAACAATATATTATGTGTCCTTGATCTTGTTCACCCACACTACATGTTTCAGCCACAGACGGCCATCATCAGGTGTATAACACTCACGTCGCTGTCACACTGCACTCAGCCCAAAATTTAACATTTAAAACACTTTCCTTGTTATTATCAACATCTATTTCGTTGATATCTGTCTGGATGTAGATCACTTTACACACGTTAATTCTGACGTACCTGTAGTAGCACTATAAAATCTTTAGTTCTAATTTTAAAATCCTTTAAAATTTTTTTCTCCAAATTCCAAATTTAAAATTGGTAGGGTTACTCGCCCTATGTCTAAAGTGCTGTAGCGGCTAGTTCTACGAACTACGTACTACGTGTCACGTAGTAAAGAATAACAGCGGCACGCACACAGGAAGACTACACAGGATAACACCTATACAGTGTGGGAACAAGAACTAGCCGCTACAGCACTTTAGACATAGGGCGAGTAACCCTAACAATTTTAAATTTGGAATTTGAGAAAAAAAAAATTTAAAGGATTTTAAAATTAGAACTAAAGATTTTATAGTGCTACTACAGGTACGTCAGAATTAACGTGTGTAAAGTGATCTACATCCAGACAGATATCAACGAAATAGATGTTGATAATAACAAGGAAAGTGTTTTAAATGTTAAATTTTGGGCTGAGTGCAGTGTGACAGCGACGTGAGTGTTATACACCTGATGATGGCCGTCTGTGGCCGAAACATGTAGTGTGGGTGAACAAGATCAAGGACACATAATATATTGTTTGCACTTGGGACAGAATTTGTATCATTATATCATTTATCGTATAGAGTGCAACAGGATGCTTAAATATAATATTAAAAAGGGAGTTTTATTTGTTTTTCCTACCATGGAATATTATCAACTCACCTATTTACAAAGTCTTTGATAATGTCCACTATTTTAAAAATGCTTATACTAAAGGCTTTCATGACCCTGTCTTCAATGTGATGTGGTTTGTGAAGGTAAAGGTTGGTGAACACTGTCTGAGCTAGAGAATGCCCTTCCAGCCAGGATACCAAACAGGACAACGTTGAATCAATTATACCAATCTCTTCTGGCAAACTCAGATCTTGAAGTTTCAAAGCTCCTACCTGAGAAGTTACATAAAAGTCACAGTTACATACAAACCAGAGAATCTTCAATACATAACTATGAGATACTCTGTAATGTAATAGGCCTCTCATAATGTGCACCACAAATATTAGATACTTTATCACATGCAAGAAACAGAGAAAAGGAAAATACATACAAATGCTATACTACAGAAAATAAAGGTAGGAAATATAGGTGTAGCCCATCACTTATAGCATTTTCGCCTCATTAACGCATATAGAGTAATTAACATATATGACATAGCATGACGGTCCTTTCTATTCAGTTATCTCGAAACCCATCAGACATATGAAGTGTACTGGACATGAAATGTGTGTTTCATTTTCTCTCCAACTTTTGTCTGGAAAGCTTTTCACTCTGACAGATTTTAGAAAACTATATGCAACTTTGCTCAAGATTTGCACAGAAACACATGTAGGTCTTCACCTAAAGTGTCTATTATTGTGTTATTGAAACCAAAACTGGAATGTGTTAGAAATTTTGATATAACTCTCCAATAGCAAATTTCATGAAGTATGTTCTACAGTTTCCAAGTCGACACTTGCAGATAGAGAGAGAGACACCGGTATAGGCACATTTTTGCAATTCTTTACTGTAAACACATCATAAAAGGATCTTTGGGGCTTTAAGACAGACTGCTGACAGTAGATGGCACCTATTTGAACCTAAGAGAGATACAGTAGGTGGCCAGTATAAGATACTGCATAACAAGAAATCTTGTGAATTAAAATCACTGAAATGGCAACGGGATGGAGGGACAAGAACCACATACAAAATTTGAGGAAACCACTTGGAAGACCGAGAAAACACAGTACAACAATGTTAGCCCCTTCTGGGTGTCTGACTCAGTATTCTGTGAGATATAACAATGCTGTCAGGTACCTAGTGAACATTTCAGCAATATTAGGCATCCTTTAAAAAGTAAAAGGACCCTTGTGTGGATGTCATGGCTGCCTATCTGTGACCTAGTATCAGCATGTAAACTCTTGGACAAATTTTCTGAAAATTCAACATGGGAGACTTTTACTAAAGGTTCTTACACAATTCCAGTTTTGAGTCATACTCATCCATAATAAGGTCTGAGGCTTCTTGAACATTTTTGTAACAATCTTATTTTTTAGAGTGAGGAGTTGTTAGCCCCATACCGAACCCCCAAGCTGGAGGACCACCTCTTGTCAGCTGATCATGACTGCTTATTCAGTATATTCGTAGCTACCCTCTACACCTAGGCCACGCCATAGTTCAAGTGGTTAGTCACTGGCTTCCCATCGCGGTGGCCCAGGTTCAATCCTGGGTCTGGTCAAGTGGGATTTCTGGTGGACAAAGTGGCGATGGGCAGGTTTGCTCGTGTACTTCTGTTTCCCCTGCCAATCTTCATTCCACCAATTGCTCCACAATCAGCCTCACCTATCATCTATGGTAGGTACAATAGGCCAGAAGTGGCCGCAGTACAAGGGACTTAGTCCCACCCCACTAGCAATAAAAAAAATAATACCCTCTATACCTGAAGAGCATCTCCTCCATCCCACAACCTGAGGACACACCATACCATGGTGACAAGGGACCCAACTAATATGATGTGAACCTAATGGGTGATAATACTTATCAATACCTTAAAGAGAAAACTAAGTATATGTTGCTGTCTCATCACCAAATTGCAGGGCAAAATAAGGACGTAAAGATAGGTAAAGGATGGTTTGAAAATGTGGCACAATTCAGATACTTTGGAATGAGGTTTGAGTTGGAAATGGATTTATTTAATACTGAACACACTTAATCATAATTGTTTACAAATAATCACAATCATACAATCCATTAGATCATTCTTGCTTGTTTCGTCTGGTATTCTGTCATCACAGACCTCACTGCTAGGTTGCAGGCCTATACAAGAACAATGACTTGCTTGGCATGCCTTGTTATACTGCATTGCTGCAGATGACTGAGGTAATGTTTACATCACCAGCACCTCAAGCATTGTGGTTGGTGGGGACTGGTGTTTTCATTGCCTAATATATATAAACTTCCTCAGACCCCACATTCCATAGTTTATGAATTCTGGACATCATGTCACAGTATGATGGAAACCCAAATGACCACCAAGAGATCTCACTGAACACACAGGACTTTTCTTCTGTAAGGTTGCCTGCTCAAGGCATAATATACCTCAAGGGTGGTCTCTTTACATGCAGTTCTTGTTGGGAGATGGCCTTGGTTGCTCTCTTGATGTGCTCAAGGAGTGGCCATTGACACAGACAATACAAACCCCCTAAAACACTGAAGATGGCAACCACAGTGTTTGCTGAAACACTGGAGAATCTTCAGCATTTTATGTGGTTTATACCTAAATGCCATTAAACTCCAGCCATGATAAACCAAGACAAGGATTAATCATTGACAATGATAACTGTCCCATTCATGCATGATATTTTGTAGTTTCCTGTTCCTTGGTTTTGCTATTAAAAATTCAATAATAAATGACACCAACACCTCACAAATAACGTATACATAACATTATAATGAAGATACAGCTGAAATAAATCATACTAGTCATATAATCTGAACTCAGGCATTATTGTTCATATACATATTCAAGTCTCTAATCTACAAATGGACAATTCTTTTGGCTGCCAGGCCATACAACTTTATCAGTGTAATATTATAGATGTTCAATTTATGTCTTCCATTTCTACACAGAGGAGCTTAAGGGTAAATTCGAAACATTTAAAACTTGACAGTGTTCTGTTCATTAAAATTACTTAAACCTTATGGTAATTAAATTTATAATTGGAAAGTTCCAGGACTGTCATTGTTGTAACTTCCTTGGTGACAGAAGTTGAGAGAGGAGGCCAAGGCCACACTCTGGCAAGCTTATTGCATCAGTCTGCCATGTGACACCACGCTGTGAACATGCATTGTTTTTATGCAAGTGCTTCTTCAACTTCATGTTTCGTTTTGTCTGTGATGGATGGCAAAATTGAAGAACATGTCTGCATCAAGTTTTGCACGAAGCTTGGTAAATCGGCTACCAAACCCCTTTAAATGCTTCACGAGTCCTTTGGAGAACATTCTTTAAGCCAGACAGCGGTTTTTGAATGGCATTCATGTTTCAAGGCCAGTTGAGTGTCAGTTGAAGATGATGGACGTTCAAGGAGACCAAGCACCAGGAAAATGACAGGAAATGTTGAAAAAATTCAAGAACCCCTCCATGATGACTGTCGCCAAACAATCCATGCACTCGCAGACACTGCTAGGATCAGTTATGGAATTTGCCAGAAGTTCTTAACAGAAAATTTGATCATGCGCCACACTGCCACGAAATTTGTTCCCAGACTCTTGACAAATGATCAGAAGCAGCTGCACATAAACATGTGTCTTGAGCTATGAGAGAAGGCTAACAAGGACCCAACTTTTACCTCCAGGATAATAATGGGTGATGAAAGTTGGATTCACTTGTACGTTTATGGTCCAGAAACAAAGCAACAATTGTCACAGTGGAGGAGTCCATAATCACCAAGAGCAAAATGGGCATGGTAGGTCTGGAGTTCAACAAAGAGCATGCTCATCGTTTTTTTTTAACATGAAGGGAAGTGTTCACCTTGAATTTGTTCCTCATAACACTATGGTCAACTGTACTTTTACTGTGATGTTTTGAGATGCTTGAGAGAAACTGTGAGATGAAAAAGACTGGAACTTTGGTGCAACCACAACTGGCTCCTCCATCATGACGTGCCCGCTCACACGTCCCTGAAAACCATAGAGTTTGTGACTAACAACATGTTCGTCGTTCCCCATGCTCCCTGCTCACTGGACTTAGATCTCTATGATTTTGCTTTGTTCCCCAAATTGAAAATGAAACTGAAGGAATGACGTTTTGAAACAGTGTCTGACATTCAAACAGAATCACAAGCGGTACCTGACAGCATTAAGGAAACTAACTTCCATGGTGCTTTTGAAGCATGGAAAAATGATGGGATCATTGTGTATGTTCCCAAGGAGCCTATTTTGAAGGCAATGATAGCCAGAATTTAGTACGTTAATCCAGCATTTCTTTTTTGACCTAGTCCAGGAACTTTCCAGTAGTACCTTGTAAGTGTACACAAAAAACATTTCTTGTGTTTCACTGAAGTCTTAATATGCTGTCATGGGCTGGTTTAAAAATATCGTTGGGCTGAATTATACCCACCCATGCTCTACATTGTCTCATGCTAAGTTACCTCTACTGCCTGATCAAAGCTGAGTGCTGCCTTGTTGCCTCTGTTGCAAAGCATCCCAGCATCCATTTTTGGATCCATCATCTCAATAGCAGACATTGCCTCAAAGAGCCCAAAAAGTTCATCATGCAGTAACTCTCCTAACTCCAGCCCTGAAACATTACAATATGCTACCAATATTTCACCACAATCAACATATCATTTTATGGAATTTGAGGTTTTCATGATGGTGAATATTTGTAGTATGGTCTTCTGGGATATGTATGACATTGGGTGAATACTGTGATGTGTAGACTCACTGCCAGGCAATTACTCTGTAAACACATTCCTGTGAGAGCCAATGTGTGCAACAATAGGACATCCATTGGTAGGCAACAGGTCAGTAAGCATGCCTCCTTAATAACAGAGGCTGTGTTTTCTGTGTGGTCCGTGCAAAGTGCTTATAAGGAAGTGTTCAGCTTTAACACAGAGTGACACCCGTGTGGCAGCGGGATCAAATACTTCCACCATGACACTGCAAGTCGTAGGAAGTGACAGAAAGGGGAGTCTCAAATTTGAGACAGTAATATATGGTCTCGAGTACCAAGGGACTTGAACCCGAGAAAGACGGCGCTGGCAGGGACCAGCAGCATATACAAAAGACAGACCCGTCCTCTCGTCAGAGAGGGTGCCCACAAAAAACAAGACTGTAATTGACAAGCAGTAATAAATATCTGGTCATGAGCCCCAGGAGGGTGCTCGACACCAAGACTTACTGACTGACTGTCTGTCAGTCTCAATGTGACTTTGACTTTGACTTGACATAGGGTGAAATGAAGAGTCAAGTTTTGGGGTGGCAGCCTGCTGGGACATGAGCTTGGTAGCAGAGGAACTGAATTGAGTCAAGTCTTCAGAACTGGCAGCTATAAAATAATGGTAAGAAAGGAGTAGGCAGTGCAAAGAAGACTTCATGTGTGATTTGAAGCAACAGTGAGACTGTTATAATTCGTTGCCAGGATACAGCTAGTGAAGACTGAACCCTAGTGCATGTGTAACAGTGTGTACTGTAGTACACAACACACAGCACATAAGAAACATCGAACCATAAGCCATACAACTTCAAGCTGACGTCTCCCATCTTCGGGATGAACTAACAAGGAGGAATTCAGCATTTTAGATTAAATATTTTAACATTTAGCGTTTTAACTTAAAACAGTTTCGGATGAAAAGTGAGAACTTGATAGTGTACTCAACTATCTTAGTAAGTTTTGTGCTTTTACACGTCAGCATATTGTAGCAGCGTCTACACGACAAACATAACTGTGAACATCATAAACAACGACAGTGTTTCCATAGTTATAGCAAGTGCCTCTGATGATGGTTGTATCAAACCGAAACATGTAAGGCAGAAGTGATATTAAAAAAGTGACCTACAAATTGTTACACTCGACAGACTCTCTACTAACTCTAAAATATGAATCTTCTCTGGGCTTCCTGCAGGAAGGCATTATGGGAAGATCATGTCTGTTCTCCTGCATGTTTCACCTCAAACACTGCTCAACAGATTTTGATAAAATATAATACTGCATGTTTATATGACAAATTGTCAGCTGAATTTCATTTTGGTTGTATGTGTCCAGTATATGACACACCTAGAATAACAAGGCCACAACTCAAAAAGCTACAATTTTATGCGGTAGCTGTCTGAATTTTGTACCATGCCCAAAAAGTCACATATACTAATAAAGAATATGCCTAATATCTAGCAGGAGGACAGCTATAAACATGGCTTTATTACATAATGTTAAAAGCAATTTCTACTTCCACAAAGGGCACGAAACATTATTTTTTTAATTTGTGATCATAGCATCTCTTAACCTTTTGTAGGGTGAAACTCATGTAACAGTATTTTAAAGTTAATTCTTACCTTCAAGAAAACACACATTTTCATTACAATATAGTGATTCTTAAAAAAAATGGGTGCTCATTTTGAAATTAAAATATGCTCCACCAGTAAATTCTGTGGGCAAAGTGCTGCATCATTTAACACTGCAGATTTACCGACACCACTGCCATATATATGGCTATGGTCCTACTGTGGATTCAGAATAGCTAGTCTCCTAACTAGAATATGAAGCAAGAATGCTCAGCACCACACTGACTTCCACAGATTTAAATTTACTCTATCTGGCATTTCACCTGCTAATGTAATTACAGTGCCATGAAAATACAAACTCTAGAACCAAGAAAGCAACCCCAACAAGAACAAGAATAATCAACAAAAGAAAAACAACTGCCAGAAAAAAAATACTCATAATCATCAGGTTTTCATTCTACTAGCAAGTAGACTAAATGACCATACCTACCTGACTGACTATATTTATAGTACACCATGTTGTAGTCTTCTCGATTATGACACTATGCAATTTTGTAACTTGGTACCAGTGTTTCAGAAGAACATAAGTGCCCCCATCTTCAGCAACTACAACATGAACCTTCACACTCTGGAAATCTCGGATTTTATATTGTACAAAACCAGTTCAGTTTACAGGAGGCTCATGAAAGTGGTGGGATAGCCATGAAGAAGAACCAGTATATCCATGTTGGTGATGCATATACCACCTTTTGAGAGGCTCTACAAACGTACGATAATGAGTTATGGCTGAGAAACAAAATTAGTACAGTAAATTCAATAGCAGTCTTCTCTTTGAATCATACCTTTCACGGCTTTAAAAAATTCATCAGTCACATCTATCCAGTTGTAATGCACATCTGATAGAGGCTGGTTTGTCAATGAATCACCACTCACTCCATACCTGAAGCAATGAACATACTATTGTAAATCCAGATTTATTATATAGATTTCTGATTCAATAATTATTGAATTATTATTATAATTAATGCAACAGTATGGATGCTTTACATAAAGAGGTTAAGTAACAGTCAAAAGTTATTGATAACTGTTATTGACATTAGGTAATTGACTTTGTTCACGTATGCATTTTATCTTTTTTCTTCCTTTAGTCACCTCATAGTGCTTGTATAGTCTGTATGTAATCTGCTAAAGTTTATTTGAGTATCTTAACCGCCACTACTACATTGTGTGACAGGGAAACTGTGTTTTGTATTTCCAAACAAATACAATACAATAAAATAGCTTTGGATGGAAGGGGGATAAAAGTCTATAACTGGAGGATAAATGTACAATTGAGAAGCATAAATTAGAGAAAATGACAGGAGGCATTCAAAAGAGAAAAAATGTATCCGTTCTGCCTCACTGCATCATGCAAATACACAAAATAAAAAGGCACAAATCATGAGTGGCAAATATTCTTAACAACAGTTTTATTTTGTGGGATATAATACCATGTAGTCTGCAGAAAGTCAACTGATGTTTCAAAGGAACATGAGACCTCCATCTTCAGTGCCAGAGAATAAGCCAAGCAAGCACAGCAGTAGTGGCTTATTCTTTAACACTGAAGGTGGAGGCATCACGTTTCTCTGAAATGTTCGTTGACTTTTAACAGACTACATGGTGTTATATCCCAGAAGAGAGAACTCTTCATAACCATCTCAAATCCTACAAGTATTTTTAACTTGGAAGGTAATATAAAAGGTAAAGTTGACCCTGTGCCTAATCAATTAAGCATGACACCATGAAGACGTATGGGAGAGTATATACATAGTTCCACCACTGACATCGGCACTAGATGGAGGTGAGTGGTCAGCTTCACAGCCCAGCCATTTTGCCCCTGGTACCCATTGCACAGAGGACCGGGTGGGGCCCAGAACCAGTCTGGACGCTGTGGAGTAGAGAAAAATTTCTTGTCCCTGCCAGGAATAGGACTCCTGCCATCCAGTCCATAGCTATGTCGGCTCTCTTAGTTTGGCAGAGAAGTATAATATATTAAACAAAAGTACTGTTTTACGCATTATACCTACTCTGTAAACATTAAATAAAATTCACTCTGGGAAACACAATATAAACTTTTTACGTTTACTCACGTCTCCTTTCGATTCTCATCTGATATTATGTCTTCTGAAGCATGAGTAGCCATACTACAGTAGAGGTTACCTCCGTATATGCAGATATAAATGAATGACACTATGTAACTTTGGATTTCGTAGTCACTCACGACATTCCAATCATTAGAATTACAAATGTAAGTAACGTTACACACTATGTTTGCCAAAATTTCTGCATTTAACTTATAAAACGTGAATATGTGCGGTATTACAAATTATGATATACATATATATTTTATGCCAAACGTTTCACGTTGAAGAAGCAGTGATCATGAAACGATTTATCGAAAAGAAAGTGTTATACTTTTCAGAGACATAAATCCGTATAGTTCAATTTACAGTCAACCGACGTTTCGGAGGAATATGTCGCCTACATCTTCAGGGATGAAGAATAAGCAAAGCAAGGAGCTATCATTAAGCAGGCAGCAGGTTCGACTCCGTCTTCAGGGTTAAAGAGTAAGCCGGACAAGAAACAAGTTGTATGGCTCGGCCCTTAGCTCTCGCAGATGGTTTGTGCTATGATGGCTTGTAAAACTAGATGATTTTTGGTACTGGTGCACGGAAAAAGGGACTAGTCTTGCTATTTTGGACCCAACTGAGTAGGTTTTACTTGAAGACGGAAACAGAATCCAGTCTCCGAAACGTTGTGTTTCTAAATAAAAACAGGACGATAGATTATGTCCAGAAACGTAATATTTGCATGGACTTTAATTGTTTTCCTGTTGTACATAATTGTGAGAGAAGTTGTTGGCTTGTATGTTAAAATTGCCCTTCTGTGTAGAAAAATTGTGTTTATAGATTAAAAATGACCCTTATCATTGCATTGTAACCGATTGTAAAGGAGAGGGCATACCAAGGAATTTGGCAACCACAACGCAACCGCAATTTACGAAAATCTTTAACAGCCTGATGTGAACACATGTTAGGGCAAGGGCACATCAAGGAAATTGGCAACCGCAACGCAACCTCAGTTTCCGAGAATTGTTATCAGTCTTAGTTGAACATAGGTTACTGAGTGGAGCTGCGCAAATTGCCAGGCACTGTATGTTCAAATTTCGTATCGCGTGTGAATGCGATATTTCCCGATTAAAGAAAACTGATCTTAATTAAAACAAAATTATTAACATCACAATATTTTACTTTTGGTCATCGTCCACTCTTCTCACGCCGACTCAACCGATCTCAACTACAACCTAATTATGACAGTATCAGCATTATTATCTTCCATTATAGAAGGTAAGTGCAGTTGATTAAAAAATACAATCATGCAATACGAACATACCCACGTAAGATCGCTTAAGATGATATGAGCAACTAATCAGGTATACGTTTTCTCAGTTTCTGCCTGCTAATCTGGAAACCAGTCACCTGCTTGAAATCGCCGGTTTGTCTCGGAAATTGCGGTTGCCAGATTCCTTGGTGGCCTTTCGCCCGAAATGGAAGTATTGTTCATGCAGAATTACGAGTGGTTTTGTTATTGATCCGTGGATGTTCAGACGATCCGTGCATGTTACTAAGCGGGCATACTTCAGTGGTTATATGTAGTGGGCTTGGATCATTGTGTTCATATGTTTGTATTATGGCGGTTGTGTTCAGGGAGTAATAAACTCGGGGACGTTTATATTGTGGTTGTTGTTTTCGTTTATGACACATTTATTGCAGACTATAATTTAACGACAATGCCCGCAGTGTTAGTTTCCATTGAAGTTGAAAACTTCAAGTCCTACAAAGGAAGTGTGTCTATTGGTCCTTTGAAGTCTTTCACAGCAGTAATCGGACCAAATGGTTCCGGTAGGTTGGTAAATTCTAACAGTATGACATTCGTCTGAATTACTTACTTACTTACTCATGGAGCTGTACCCTTCTTGAAGAGCCGCAATTCTGCAACGACTCAAGAATTTCTCAGCATTTTATGGAACCCGAAGGTTCATTACCCTGTTCACAAGAGCCCCCCACTGGTCCCTATCCTGAGCCAGATCAATCCAATCCCCACCATCCACTCCCATCTCTCTAAGATCCAATTTAATATTGTCTTCCCACCTACGCCTTGCTCTTCCCAGTGGTCTCTTTCCTTCTGGCTTTCCCACCAATATCCTATATGTATTCCTCGTCCCCTGTTCGTGCTACATGCCATGCCCACCTCATCCTCCTTGACTTGATCATTCTAATTATACTTGGAGAAGAGTAAAAGTTATGAAGATCTTCATTATGCAGTTTTCTACAACCACCTGTCACTTCATCTCTCTTCAGTCCAAATATTCTCAACATCCTCAGTCTGTGTTCCTCCCTTAATGTCAGAGACTAAGTTTCACACTCATACAGAACCTCAGGCAAAATTATACTTCTGTATATTCTAATTTTTATGTTTTTGACAGCAGACGAGAAGACAAAAGGTTCTGGGCTGAATGGTAGCAAGCATTACCTGAGTTCAGTCTGCTCCTAATTTCCTCCTGAATCAGGTTTTGATTTGTTGTTGTCACTCCCAAATATCTGAACTGTTCCACATTTTCAAAACACCTGTTTCCTATCTTTATGTCATGAATTTGTCCTGCATTTTGGTGATGAGACAGCAACATATACTTGGTTTTCTCTGTGTTTACTTCTAGACTTGTAGACCAACCTCCTTACTAGTGTCAATTAAAGTTTATGTGTTTTTTTATGGTATCTACATTATCACCCAGTAGATTGACATCATCAGCATAGGCCAACAGCTGATGTGTTCTGTTTAATTTCAATTCCACTTTGTTTCCCTGGATCTTCCTAATGGCATATTCTAAAGCAAAGTTGAAAAAGAGTGGCGATAAAGCATCTCCTTGTTTTAGACCATTCTGGACAGGAAATTTTCAGACAAATGTTTACCTACATGTACTTTACTATATGTTTCATTTAAACACATTTTAATCAACCGAACTAGTTTCATGGGTATCCCAAACTCTTATCAGGATATTGTACAATACTTACCTCCTAACTGAATCATAGGCTTTCTTGAAGTCTATGAAAAGCTGATGTACTGTCTCATCGTACTCCCATTTTTTCTCCAATATCTGACAAATGCAAAAAATCCAATCTGTAGTTGATCTGTTATGTCAAAACCCACACTGATGTTTCCCAATAATTTCATCTATGTATCAACTTAACCTTGAGAGAAGAATATTGGATACAATTTTGTATGAAGTTGATAACAGCAATATCCCATGATAATTACTACAGTCAGTTTTATCACCCTTATTGTGAACTGGTATAATAATAGGCTCCTTCCACTGATCAGGCAATTTTTCCATATGTCAAATGGAAGTAATCACTGACCCTATGTACATTCAGTAACTGGGAGTTGTAGTTGAATTGAATTGAATTTATTTACATTCTATAAATCCTAAGCAGGTTAGTACCTTTGGATACAGAACAAGTCAAAAGGTTACATACATAAGTACAGGAAATTTTAGCTTAAAAATTAATATAACTTAATTTTACATCATTCTCTATTTACATTGAAGTATTCATCTAAAGAGTAGAAGGAATGAGCATGTAGATAATTCTTTAACTCTGACTTAAACTTTTTAGTATCATTGCCCAAGTTTTTAATACTTTGTGGCAGATTACAATTATTATTTTGCTGGACATTATCCATCATCTTGTCTATTCTAAAAAAACAGAGAGATAGGGGCTAGCTCTGTCTATTGGACCCAACTGAGTAGGTTTTACCTGAAGATGGGGACAGATTCCAGTTCTCGAAACGTTGTGTTTTTTAATAGAAACTAGTCTGTTTTTTTAGAATAGACAAGATGATGGATAATGTCCAGCAAAATAATAATTGTAACAATTTACCATCATCACAAACTTTTAGATCTTATTTGTGGCAGATTGTTGAACACTTTTATGCCAGTAAAGTAGACTCCTTTTTGATATACTGATAAAGTTGATGAGGGTAGGTGGAAGTTATATTTTTGTCTAGTATTCATGTTATAGACATCAGAATTTAATTTGAATTTATCTTTGTTGTAAACAACAAATA
>NW_019730109.1:777835-787038 GCF_002891405.2 Cryptotermes secundus
CACCGTGCTTTATAATTCCCCAGTTTGAAAATGCATTATGACTGGAGTTTTTATTATTTATTTCAACTCTTTGATACCTGTTTTTGAGGTATGATTTGATCCATTCATTAGCTTTGCCAGTTATTCCATAGAAATTTAATTTTGATAGTAAGATATCATGATTAACACAATCAAAAGCTTTTGCTAGATCACAGAAAATCCCTCCCACAATTAATCTGTCATTGAGAGCACTTAAAATATCGTTAGTTAGTTCATAGGTTGCTTTTTCTGTTGTCAGGTCTTTCCTAAATCCAAATTGCTCTTTGACTAATATGTTGTTAGAATTTAAGTGTTCAAGTAGTCTATTATACATAACTTTTTCAAAGACTTTTGAGAATGAAGTCAATAAGTTCTTCCACCTATTCAAAATGTGGGAATCTGCAAGCAGATCACCATTCTCATCCTTCACAAAGTTACTTCTAGGGTGATTATTCAGATGAATATCCCCCTTTAAGAGGGAACATTCATCTGAATAATATTTAAAAAGTCAGTTCATAGCAGACATAAAACACACTGCATCTTGGTGACAGACAAATATAATTATGCTGTTTAGGGAAACTGGCTGATTTTAGGTGTATACGATGGTTAATCATTGATATTTTGTTTCTTTGGTTGCTGCAGCTTGTGATTGTTGATGCTGCCTCCATCTTCAGCATTGAATTGTTTAGCTTTGTGAGTTCTGTGTGCATGCATATGTTCAAGCACAGCATTTTGTTTTTGTTTTTTTGAAAAGGAACTATGTAAAGGGGAATATAGTGGGTTTGGTGTCTTATCTAGGTTAGTAGGAACAGTGGATGGATAAATGTTGTGCATGAGAGGTCTTTTTAATAGCCAACAAGGCATAAAAACCATTGGAAAGTGATGTTCTATAGCAGAAACCCATCCAAGTGCTTACTGGACAAAATGTTGATTAAGTTTTACTATGGCTTAAGTGGTTGGGCTGAAATGAATGTGAGTTGATGGTAGAAATCTGCTGTTAGCTCATGGTGATATCCCCACCATTCCACAGTGCTACCTACGCTGCTCACCTTCCATCAACAATATTAATGTGCAGAGAGAGAGTGAGTGAGAGTGAGAGAGTGCACAGGTACAGAAGGTAGGAAGCTGCTAGGCAGATTGCTGAGGGAAAATGTGTGTGGCTAACTCAAGTACAGTTAGTATTTTCTTTGTTTGGTGAGTTCTAGGTTTTCTTTGTGTTTTATTTAATTAATTATGGTGTAGTTAATAATCATCTCACTAACTTGGGCTACATAGCGTGAAATGACAAAATGATTAGTGAATACAGAATTGAAATAGATGTGGAAGGAAGCTGTACGTAATTTGGGATATTGTCTTT
Source organism: Cryptotermes secundus (assembly GCF_002891405.2). Taxonomy (NCBI): domain Eukaryota; kingdom Metazoa; phylum Arthropoda; class Insecta; order Blattodea; family Kalotermitidae; genus Cryptotermes; species Cryptotermes secundus. Next base: position 779,211 of record NW_019730109.1, read on the forward strand.
TCAGTTGCCTGGAGGAACTGAGGGTAAATGATGAAATACCTTGCTGGATTTCTATCTCAGCCAGAATAACCAATCTCTAGACTAATACTCTAACCTCAGCTTCCTGTATACTATGTATGAATGCTACCTACTTGGTTGCAACATTCAGTTTTTGTATTTTATATTCTGCATTACATACTTTAGTAATTACAAAACCAATGGAATAATTGGACCCTGGGAAATTTTAGTAAAGTAAAGCTAACCCTGTAACAGGCCGTGAGGTCCCATAGGGTTGTGAGACGTTGAGGGTCCCACATTATCTAGACAATCGGTTCAAAGATGGCGGTAAGGTTGTCAGCCTTACGCGCTAGCCGCCCTTTACCCCAAGAAAAATCCAAGAATATTCCTGTTGTTATAGGCTGAGTCGACCCCAGGGCCATAGTGTGGCTGGAAGGATTAGGTTAATCGAAAAAATTAATTACATTCTATGTAGTGATGTTTTCAAGGGAGAGCATTGCCAGCATACACAGCAAACATTATTGGCAATCTGCTATCATGCCAGTCTCAGAAGATACAAGGATCATGAATGTCAATTTTGTTCACACTGTTTTGAATTTATTTTAACTTTATTATGAATTGTGTTACAGGAAAATCCAATTTTATGGATGCTGTCAGTTTTGTTATGGGTGAGAAGACATCCAGTTTAAGAGTGAAGAGACTGAGTGATCTCATTCATGGTGCATCAATTGGTCAGCCTGTATCTCGAACGTAAGTGAGAATGCATTGCTTTCTTTAGGCATGTCATTAATGAGTGAAGAGACTGGTTGAGCTCATTCATGGTGCATCAGTTTATCAGCCTGTATCTTGAATGGAAGTGTTGTGTATTATATGAGGATTGTTAAAAAATACCTGGAATTCATCAATAATAGCTGTATTTCAAGATTTAGTGTATAGTTATATTTATCTCTTTCAGAATAATTTCCTTCGGCTGCAATGTACCATTCCCATACTATTTTCAACTTTTGGAAACACTGTTTGAAGCATGTTTGTTAAATTGTTCTCATTTTGTGTGTCATATTTGTAATGATGTCCTCTACTGTTTGAAATCTTATTTCAGTGTCATTTTTATTTTGGGGACTATAAAGAAGATTGGAGGGGATAAGTCAAGCAATTAGGGAGGTTATGAAAGGACAGGAATTGAGTGCTTTGCCCAGAACTCTCAAGTTGACAGTGCTGTGTGAATTTATGTGTTGTGATTGAGGGTCCAGGTTCCTGCAGTCCACATTTCCAGTCATACTCTTTGTACCATCCCTCACATACTGTAGAATTTCAAGATAATAAGCCTGAATAACTCTCTGACCCACTGGAATGAACTCATGATAATTGGTGCTATGATAATGAAGGAAAAAGCACACTTGTAATGATTTTTTTGGTCATGGTGAATTAGGGCTGTTTCATAGTGATGACAGTCATTTTTCTTCAATGTCATACCTGTAAACCCAACTCTAGTCTCCAGTGATGACATTTTTAAAAAAATGTTTGCTCAATGCAGAATATCAGGCAAATTGAAATTGAGTTGTCTGATTTTCATTCAAGAGCTTTGGCACTAGTTTTACTAAGACCTGATGCATCTGTAAATCTAATGTTGAAATTGTGTGACATGGGTATCCCAGTCTCTTCTTCTATTTCCCATGCTATTGATGATTTGCATGTATAGTGTCTTTCGCTTGGGCATTCAAAGAATTGTTCCTTGAAGTTAAGGTGAGCGTAACCTCTCATTGTCATCTATTGAAGTTCTTCAACTTTTGAAGTGTTTGTGCCATTCACAGGGTGCTGTTTTACTGAAATCCTCGTTGCTGTAAACTTCACACAGTATTCTGTGGATTTTTGCTACTGCTTTGCCCCCTTTGACACAACATTTTGCAAAAGTTCTCTTCTCTTTTGCAGACACCATATTACAACATGTGAAAACCAAAACCACACAGTCATGCAAATAGTTATAACGCTGTGAAATGTCATCTTTGAATCATAATGATTCCTCCCTGTGTTTTGCAGTGCGTCAGTGACAGCAGTATTTGAGTTGGGAGATGGAACGTTGAAACGATTTACTAGAATAGTGCAAGGATCATCCTCTGAACACCGAATTAATGGAGAGGTAATAAATTTAAATTTTGCTTGTGTCTGGTGTGTAGCTTATCTTTCATGCTCATGAATGAATGGTTTTATAATTTTATATGAATTTATCCTAAATCATATTACATGTTCATGTATTTATGTTATTTTATCATTGATACCAGCATGCTTCAATACTGACACTGTGTGATGTTATATGTCAAGTGATATGTGATGAAACAGAGAAGAGATTAACTCATTAATAAAGCCCAAAAGTTCTTTCTCATCAGTACCTAAGCTGGTCTGTTGGATCCAATTCTGAGTCCATTCAGTTCAGTTTACTTCCCCACTTTCCATCTCCTAATTTGTCTTCCAAGTGGATGGATTACAAGAGCAGAATTATGGAAGCACCTTACTTCATCAGTCCAAGCTACATGGTGGACCTTCTTGACCTAAACAGTGCTAGGAAAGTTTTGTGCAGCATGTTTTCCTGTACCTTCGAACAATTTTGTCACTTCTTGATTACTAGCCAGTTACAATCTGGAAAGGAAGGGTACCATTCTGTTTTTACAAAATCAGAAAAATGAAAGCAAAGGTATAAACTTGCACAATGTTGAATATTGTTATAATGATTTCAGAGAGAGAAATAATGAGTTCTGCACATGTAAAAATATAATATTAATGATTTAGACTTTACTGCTAAATATGTTTTACAAGGATTTAATGGCAAAATTTTTGTGAATATATGAGACTCAGAAATAGGCATCAGAATGTGTACTATTTTGTGTTATATTTTCAGCAAAATAAGTTCAGCCAAGTGGCATAGCCAAATATTTAGAAACAGAAATAGTGCAAATTGGATGAGTACTGGGTCCCTGCTAATTACCTTCAGTGCTAGAGTATAGCAAGCCTGTCCTCTTTATACTCGTTTTTAAAAGAATGAGCTTAATGAACTGAACAGAGTGGAAAACCAAATTTCATAGAACACCATCCTCTGGCAACAAGTATTTTGAAAGAATGGTTGTCACTGGTCTTACAGAAGAGGTTGTGACATTTGTATTTGTATTTATTGTAAGTTCAAGAGGTCCAAAAATGGATATAGAACATGTCATAAAATAACATGGAGCATAGAATACATACATAGTTATTACACAACTAGACGGTACAATGAATACAGCAATAATAAAATTTTTCATTTCGTGCATCTTGTTGTGTTATTATATATGATTCTTTTTTTTTATTGGAGTCCATGGCAACACACAATCTATATTCCCCACAGAACAGACAAAATACATCGTAAGATGAGGCACCGGCTAAACAATTAATGTCAGAACTATACTACACCTATACCATGGGCCTCCAAGAAGTTTATTACATGTATACAAGTCTAGAATATACCATTATGTCCGCGGGAGTATAACAAATTCCAACAACTGACTTTATGATATAGAATTTCACATGAAAAGTTTTTAACCTTATTTTACGCCATAACTTTTGTTTTTATAATAAGTTTATAGTTCATTGTATTTTTTACCATGTATTTTATAATGTAATAATTATCAAGTATCCAGCTTCACCATTACAATTGCAATTCAGTAGTGTGTGAATATGGTAATCATATGTTTACCTGATAATGCCTTTAATAGCCGAAACATGTAGCTAAGATAATTTTAGCCTTGACCCTTGTAATGTTGTGTTGTGACAAACTCTAATGAAGAATTGAATAGTAGAAGTTATCTATTTAGATATTCATCCACAGTATAAAATGTATGAGTGTTCAAGAAATGCCTTAATACAACCTTAAACTTTAAAATTATTAGATGTGTTCTTGATCTCTATGGGCAATTTATTAAATATTTTTATACCCGCATAATGAACTCCTTTTTGATAAATAGTTAAATTACTTTGAGGTAGATACAAATCTGTCTTTGTCTAGTATTAATATTATGGGAATCAATGTTTGATGGAAAAAGATCTTTATTTTGCAATGCAAATACTAACAACGAAAATATATATTGTGAAGCAAGTGACAAAAATTTAAATCTTTAAATATGTTTCTACACAGAACTCTATTGCCATATCCAAACATCGCTCTGATAGCATTTTTTGGAAAAGAAAAATGGTAAACTATGAGATGAGTTTCCCCAAAAGATGATAGCATAGCTCATTAAGGAGTAAAGGCAGACTACTTGCTCATATACTGATAAAAATTGGAAGAACAAGAGTGATTAGCACTGATAATCATCCAGCCTGAAACATACAAAACATTCCACCAATATGATCAGTAGGTTTGTCAGTAGCTCAATATGCAGTACTATAGACAACGTGTATGACAAATCTCCTGAATAGTGGGACAAGTCATATGTAAGTTACTGTCAGTGTTCAACTTAATGGATCCTGCAACCTAGCTGGGTTGAATTGAATTGAATTGGGTTGAAGAATTTAGCTTTTGTGATGAAGTTCACTGTTCCTATTAATGACAAAATTCATCATTCTCTAATATGTAAACATAAAAGTTAGTTAATGAAAGTAGTAGCTGTTCAGTGACTGCCTGTGTTGTCTAGTGGCTACAGAGACAGAGGATTGGGTTCGATTCCCGGCACTACCAGATTTTCTGGGAAGTATTGGGTTTGGGACAGGGTCCACTCAGCCTCATGAGGATAATTGAGGAGCTACTTGAATGGAAAAGTAGCAGCTCCGGGTCTAGAAAACCGAGATTAACAGCCGTGGGGATTTGTTATGCTGACCACGCAACCATTCTAAAGTTGGCACTAACTTCACCCACAAGCAGCAGTCACTCGGTCAGTATAGTTCACTTTACAGACTAAAACCACGGAGTGGCTGTTCAGCAGAAACAGAGAGGTTTCTGCTTAATGAATAACGTTGCCCTTGGCAAAGAGAAATGTGCTACTTATTCAGAATATATCTGACCTGGTGCTAATTTAACTTCATGGGATGTGTTACACCATAGCTCAGGTGGTTAGTTGCTGATTTTCCACTTCACATGCTTGGGTTTGATTCCAAGTCAGGTCATGTGGGATTCATGGTGGATGAACTGGCACTGGGGTAGATTTTCTCCAAGTACATCAGTTTCTGCTGCCAATTTTCAGTCCACTGAATGCTCTATATTTATCTGTCAATGGGACTTGGTGTAATAGGCTCACTAGTGTCTGTTGTACCAATTGGACTTAGTCTTACCACACACCATGAATTGAAAGAAAAAGTTTTATTGGAAACCTATCTCAGATTAGGATGTGACATGATTTGTCAAGTCATAGTTATGGTCATGTCACATGACAGCATGAAGATCAAAATGCCAGAGGTTCCTCTTCTAATATAATATTTCGAGCATTTTATAATAAAAGTTTGATGTTGAAAGAAACATTACTTTGGCAATGACATATGTTCTTGTGTTACTATAGTTATCTTTTGCTGAAGTTATGTTTTATAAAGTATCAGTAAACTCTTATTATTAGCTTCATTCATTCTGGTCTGTCACACTAGTTATATATTATAGTCCAGTCACAAGGGATGGTGTCAAATCATTCTATTTTATTATTAACATTCGTAAGTTTGGTAAGCTTACTTACCAGTTGCTTAAATTTAGTAACCTTTATTGAATGGGACTAGGTACTTTAAATTTTCTGTTTACAAGCGATATAAATTGTTTGGTCAAACTGGCAGCCTTTGTAGAGGAAAAGGCCCCAAGAATTGACCAGTCACTGAAGCCTGAGTGGATGAAGTTTGAGTGGTTTTTGTTCACAGTCCACACAAATCGATCAGGCATGCTGCCTGACAGTTAAACATGCCACACAGATAGTTAAACATGCTGCACACAACAGTGCACAAAATTCTGCCGAAACATGCAATATTTAGAAGTTGTTGGCACCAACTAGTAAATCATATTACTGCCCAAGACAGAGAAGTTTTCTACAAATTTTTATGTGACTTTACTACTAGACTTCAAGATGATGGACTCTTAGAGTCAGAATTGTCATCAGTGATGAAACCACATTTCATTTATTGTGGAGTGGCAGTCATCATGAAGTAATTGAATACATGAATGACAGAATGTTGTATACTTCATCCAGACAACAAGGCTGCAGTCCTTTCTTCTTTGCTGAACGTACTGTGACCACTGTAGTGTACATAGGCAATGAAGAATTACTCATGCCTGTTTTGGATGAAGAGAATCCTGATAGTATGGTGTTCCAACTGGATGAAGCCTCTCCACATTTTGCCTGACCTTACTCCCCTTAATTCTTTTCCTTTGGGCATACGTCAGGGATGCTATATACATGCCATCTGCTTTGCCAGAAATTTGGTGAGATAAGAGCTGCAGAGGCTACAGGTACCCTTGACTTACAGAACAACATGTGGACTGAAACTGGGTACAGTGGGTACAGTGTCTTAGTTGAATAACTGTAAAGTGTAGACCATGAAAGCGTGATAATTTAGTCTACTAAAATACGTTTAGTTTCTTTACTTTTACCTTTTATTTCAAGGGCAGTGTTACATTAAAGTGGTGTACATGCCATGTGCACTCCATGTACGAGGGGCAGTTAAATGAAAACAGGTCAGAAGCCAAAACATATTGTAACGTGTTTTGCTACTGAAGACAACGTTTGGATTGTTAATTGGTTTATTTAACCTACAAGTCGTAGCTACAATTAATTATAACACTGTTGTGGGTTTACACAATTTACAAACCGTACACAATATTCTCTTCACTCTATCCTCAGTAGTCTTCATGTGTTTATAACGCGGGAGCTATACAAGTCTGTGAATTACACACTCCCCATATAACTGTCCTACAGCGCACACAAAGTCTTGAAGGCTCGCAATAAATCTTCACTGGCTGACTTCTCAGTTATCACACACTATCACATAAAATCTTCTCACCACGCGTTCGGGCCTTCTTTCCGCGACTGCTGCTATATTTCAACTAACAGCTTAGGCATGCCAGTTCTCTTATAAACCCTCAGCCAGACAGCGGAAAACATGCCTCACTTCCCTGTTGCGTAATCGCTATGTTTACAGGTGTTCCTGGGCAACGCTCTCGAGAGTTGTTTACTGCTGTGTAGTAACCGTGGTATCCCTTGTGACGTCACTGCAGCAATGGTTGCCTGACACAGTTGCTCTTCTGTTACATCACCGTGGGGGAGGGGGTGTTTACCGAGCATTGCGTACTGATGGAAGGAGTGAGGGTATGTGACGTCACTCATGAGACCACAGAGTTCATGTGACCCCTACTTCCTGTTGCGCCATCCACATCACACTATTAAAGAACATTTCTTACCTCAAAACTGTTAATATATTTATCCCACTGAGAGATAAGACGGTCAATCCCATCCTTGAAAAAGCTTGTGGGCTGTCTGTGGAACCACATCTTTACCCAGCCACACACATCTTTGTCTGATGCAAACTGATGACCATGAATGTCTCTCTTCAGGTGTCCAGAAATGTGAAAATCACAAGGGGAGAGATCTGGGCTGTAGGGGGCATGTTGAAGCACTTCCCAACCAAATCTCTGTAGTGTATTCCTCACAGAGTTGGCAGTGTGGGGGCGCGCATTATCATGTAGAAGGATAATGCCGTTCGATAGCATTCCAGGACGTTTTGACTTTATGGTACGTCTCAGTTTCTGCAAAGTATCTTCATAGCACTGTATACTGATTGTGGCCCCATCCTCAAGAAATTCGTCAAGCAGAGGGCCCTTGCAGTTGAAGAAGAATGT
>NW_019730109.1:787151-802294 GCF_002891405.2 Cryptotermes secundus
AAATGTGAAAATCACATGGGGAGGGATCTGGGCTGTAGGGGGCATGTTGAAGCACTTCCCAACCAAATCTCTGTAGTGTATTCCTCACAGAGTTGGCAGTGTGGGGGCACGCAATATCATGAAGAAGGATAATGCTGTTTGATAGCATTCCAGGGCGTTTTGACTTTATGGCACGTCTCAGTTTCTGCAAAGTGTCTTCATAGCACTGTGCACTGATTGTGGCCCCATCCTCAAGAAATTCGTCAAGCAGAGGGCCCTTGCAGTTGAAGAAGAATGTTGTCATCATCACTTTACCAGAACTTATGTGTACAGCTTTGGATTTCTTCGGTGGGGGAGAATTCACATGTTTCCACTGTTGGCTCTGCCATTTGCTCTCGGGTTCAAAATGGTGGCACCGAGTTTCATCCCCAGTGGCAGTATGGGGCAGAAAAGCATACTCTTCCTCATGGTATTGTTTCAAGTGACCCAGTGATGCAGCCATTCTCTGAGTCTTCTGTTCCTCCGTGAGTTGATGTGGAACCCACTGCACACAGATTTTGCAGTACAGCAGGTGTTTCATCACAGTGGCGTGTACAGATCCGTGACTTATTCCCATCAGAAGTCTAATTTCTTCCACAGTGATCTGTCAGTTAACCTGAATAACATCAGAAGTGATGACATGATGAACCTTTCCTGGGAGAGCATCATCTTATAGTGACACACGTCCCTCTCTGAATCTCTTATGCCATGCCAGCGCATGCAAACGTGACATGCTGTGTTTGCCATAAACAACAGACATGTGACGATGAATTTCTCGTCCTCCTACTCCTTCAGCAGTCAAAAAGCGCACTACACTTCGCTGTTCTTCTTTACCCACCTCCATTACTGATGTTGGATGACCACACATAGCGTTAACCCTACTTCCAGCACAATAAAAAAACAACTAGTGTGCAAGGGCATGTTGTCACTGTGCTTTCCCAAGTCCCCACTGGATGTTTGTACCATAAACAGATTCCAGTGTTACCAAATTGTGCGCTGTGTGAGTCATGCGTGCTGACCTGTTTTCATTTGACTGCCCCTTATAGTAAATGAAACATGTTTATTTTGAAGTTATGTTCCTTTTGGTATTATATTTCACCATATCATAAATAAATATTGCTCTTGTATTAATTTTTCCCTAGAAACATAATCGGAGGGATCCAGTCATTATACAGTTGGGAACACACTGGTTAAATAGCATTATTTCAGAGTTTTTTATGTTTAATTAATTATTTTGCACCATTTTATTATTGTAGGCAGTGACGAGTCAAGTGTATCTTCAGGATCTGGAAAAATTGGGCATTAATGCGAAGGCCAAGAATTTCTTGGTGTTTCAAGGAGCAGTAGAGTCAATTGCCATGAAGAATCCAAAAGAAAGAACAGCTCTGTTTGAAGAGATCAGTGGGTATGTTGGTAATTAATTTTGGTTCAGTATTCATGTGATACCTGTTTGATATGATGAGGTGTTAAAAACCCACTTGTCTGCTTGTCCGAGATGAGTAGGTTTTACCATCTGTGAAGCAGATTTTAATGTCTGGTGGGTTAAAATATACACTAGTTGTTTTACTTAATTTGTCTCCTTCAGTTCTTAAATGTCCTTTTGAATTTTCATGTTTTTCTGTTGACATTATTTCAGCAAATTTTCATTGGAATTTCTTTTGCTTTAAGAAACTATCCTTAATGTTCCAAAGGTAATGCCTGATGTTGAGCCACATGTAAGTACCTGTTGAAATTGCCTATTATTCCATAGAGAAACTGTAAGACACTGTAGGGCCAGTAGGGGAAAACATTTTTGAGAGTATTTTGACAGAAAACTGCAGGAAATAATGCAAACAAGAACAGAGTTCAAGACAAGTAGCAGGAGACTCAGGACGTCGGAAATAAAAGTCTTGAATGGGAGGATTTCATACTCCATCACTTGAGAGTAGCTGCAGCCTGTTCTGCATTTGACATTTTCTCAAGGCAGGCTGGTAGTGTCCTGAGAAGTTTGGGTGACTTAAGAAAGACCTAAACCTCACACATTCACTACCTCCATTCAAATAGTTCACTTGAGAAGCTTATAGAAGACGTCCAGTGAGTACTAGACAATATTGGAAAGCATTTTTTTTAATCAATTTTAACACATCTTTATTTACTTTTCAACATAGTCGCCATGGATTGAAATGCATTTAGTGAGCCTGGGAATGAGTTTTTTTTTTTTATTTTAGCATCGTAGAAATCTCCCGCCTGCTCTCTTGGTCATGTCATCACCACGTCTTGAACCTCATCATCATCCGAAAAAGTCTTTCCGGCCAGACTTTCCTTCAATTTAGACAACAAGTGATAGTCGCTTGGTGCAAGGTCTGAGTTGTGCAGTGGATGGGCCAATATGTGTACTTCCCACTTGAAGGACTGCAACAGCTCCTGCATGGCATGAGCAGTGTGCAGATGGGCATTATTGTGCAGTAAGCAGGCTCCTAATGTCGGCATTCCTTTCTGCATGTTTTAAATAGCCCAACACAGTTTTTTCAGCATCTCACATTAAGCAGCAGCACTGAGGGTGTCTCCTTGAGGCAAAAATTTGACGAGAAGTGGCCCCTTCCTGTCCCACAAGATGGTTGCCACGATTTTTTCAATTTGATGGTTAGGTTTTGAACTTTTTCACTGTTGGTATGTGTGGTGCCATTGCATTGATTGTTGCTTATTCTAAGGTGTGATGAGTTGCCCAAGTTTCAGCTTCCGTCACAATACAGTCCAGAAAGTTATCACCTTGATCATTGTACTGTGCGAGGAATGCCTGCACTGCAGCCACTCACATTTTCTTGTGATCGTCTCTCAACATTTTCGGCACCCAACATGCACACAGTTTCCGATACCCTAATCTTTTTGTAACAGTTTACTGGAGTACAGTTCTTGACACTTCTGGACATTGTTGATGATGTTCAATGAAGGTTAAACGTCTGTCAGCAAGAATGTTTTTATCAGTTTTTTTTGGATGATTTCATTAGTGATAATGGATGGCCTGCCACTCATTTCATCATGAACATCACTTCTTCCTGCTTCAAATTCATGACACTATTTTGCCACATTTTGCCTGGTCATAACATCTTCTCCGTAAGCAGAACCAAGTTGGTGATAAATTTTAGCAGCATTTTCTCCTTTCATGTGAAGTAACACAAACCTCATATTTGGCGTGATTTTCACTTGACACAACCATTTTAAACACACACTGTGAGCACAATGTTGCCATGACTGTTGCTGGTTACTCTGCCCTGTGATACGGTTCATATCTCACAGCAGCACTGCCATTTCTGGGGGAAAAAAACCCTTGCATTTTTAGTGAACTTGTATCTTTGCTTTCCAAATATCCTTCATACATGTGTTACAGCTCTATTTTTTATGTAACTTTATAAAATGGTAAACTGTCTTTGAAATTTTTGTCATTTGCATTAGAATTCTGGATGTTTGGATACTGGATAACAGGAAGTTTACTGTAAATTGACATTTTAAAGGATCTGCTAAAGATGAAACCGAATGGACTACCACATGAACTCATTCAGCCACAATGTGTGATTGACCAAACAAAGCACTGTATCACATAAAGGATCACAGGTGCCATTTGCAAAGAAATTTGCATGCGCAGGAATAATTAGTATAAAGCTTACCTCGTGGTGATTGCAGAGCAAAGGAGATTTACTTACATTTTGTTTAAGTTTATAGACAGCATATGTGTTTTCCATAAAAGAAATTGGAGGGGCATGGTGGGAAGTGAGTTAATTTGTCTGTTGGTGTATAGGTCTTGGAAAAAGATTTAAACCCTTGAATATGAGGGTTTTTACCCTCAGACTGGAGCCCACAGTAAGCAGTAGCTGCATAATTTTCTATCCCTGCTTGTTTAGTCTCCATTATGTTCACACCTCTCAATTGATGTTACAGAATCTTAACAGTATTTGTACTGGGACATGGAGAGTTGACCTTCATTGTTTATTCTTGTCTGATCCAGCTTGCAGATTTAGCATCATCATAAGTTGAAGTTATTTTGGGATACATTGCAGCTGCCATACTCACCCCGAAGACTGACTGTAATGTGTGCTGAAATGTTAAAACTTCTGCAGTATATGATGCTGCTAAATCCAAAAGCTGAAGTTACACATTAATGTATGTGTTCTGGCTAAATTGTTGACATTGTCCAAAGAAGTGTGTAAGGTACGAAATAAGATGGTAAATTTCATTATCTGGCTAATCTTAATGCGATCCTTACCATTCTGGCCAGTGTTGTACAGAATGGGGTTTATTAATTCCATAAATAAAAAACAGTCAAGCTTATTTTCTTACACTTGCATGGCATTCATAAATGCAAAGAGCACAATTAACCTTGCAGCAACAAGGACCCTGTTGAGTTTATGTCAGGTCCTTGTACAGAGGATGTAACAATCTACAGTTGACTTTAACCATGACCTGGCTACTGGCAGTGTGAAATTGTTAAGCAGTGGAATTGTGTATTTGTTGTTGCTGTTATGTATCCGTACATGTGCGGGCCCTCTCTCTTTCCCCCAACCATCTGTAAAAAGGAATATGAATATTTATTCATTAATTTCTTTTAATAGCTGTTCATTTGTTTCCTTTTCCTTAGTTATTGCACATAGTTATAATATAGAAGAAATTAACAATATAATAAAAATGTTGCTGGAGATATGTTTAATGAAGAAAATAAGTGAATATGGTTTTATTGTTCTTTGACCTTTTGCCAGCTACAGCGTTACGTTGCTAAAGAACACTACTGATGGTAAGGCTGAATTGGAGATATGGGAACTGCAGACACCGTTAACACTCTGAATCCTAAGTTCTTTGTTGCTACACTGAATGCAACAAATTTTATATGTAATAAAATGTTTAAAAGTAAATTGTACATAATATGCAAAGTACAAAGTGATGCTTCTAAACTTTATTGCATTATACGACTTATTGGAAAAATGCATTAGTTTCATTTTGGAATACACAGAATTATGTTAAGAAAAGTATAGAAAGTAGGTGGTGTGAATTTCCATGCAGTATTTGATACAAGAATATGAGGAATTGTTTCCTTCACTTGCTATACCACATAAAGCATTTCATCTTTTATTCCTGTAAATTACATTACCCAGACTTTGCACTGGTAAACTCAACATGGAGAAAGAATTTTGATGTTGTGGTCATAATTTTTGCAGCTTTTCCAATGGATTCAGAGAGAAAATAACCTTATAGCTAATTTTGTGTTTTTATCTGCTTGTTTAAGAGATACAGGCTGGGGTTTAAAGCTGTATGTACACATGTCAAGAAACTGATTCAGTTTCACACACTAGGTATGAATGGCCCACCCAGCTTCATGCTTGTATAGGTACTTAGTCATGAACGATATAAACTGCTTCTTGACTGGGATTATATAATCCAGCAGTGTTACAGTTTTGATTGTCAGGAGTTGTGGAGTTTACAAATATACAGTGTTTATGCATGCCTGCAGTTCATTTTCTTTCAGTCATGGCTTGTTGGAAAGACAGTGTTATAATGATATTTTTTCACAGCTCAGTTGGTGTAGCTACTGAGCAGCAGGATGGCTGATTAACCAGTTAGGGCAAGATATAAGTCCCTTTTCTGTAGCATCTAGACTGGCTCTGGGGCCCACCCAACCTCATACACAATGGGTATGGGGGCTCTTTCCCTGAGGGTAAAGTGGTCAGGGCATGAAGCTGACCATTCACCATCTAATACTAGGGTTAAGAATACATTGAGCAGTACCTCCACGCTCCCATATTTTTTTATGGTGTGAAACTTCATTGAGCACAGGAGCACTTCCTTTCTACCTATGAGCAAAGCAGTTGTCAAATCCAAGTTGTTCCCCCAGAGCTTCCATCTCATTGAACACTCTTCGAGTTCCAGGATTCAACCTGTACTTGGTATACATGGTTTTCCTTTTTACTTTACTTTATCAGTGTCAGGTGCTTGATATTTTGTCTGGTTTCTGGATCCATTAATGCAAGACGAAATAAAATAGTTTTTTTTGGCGCTGGGATTGATTATTAATGTTTTGTGTTGTATTTTGTGACAAATGTATGTATATACATCAGCCTGGAAACAATGATTCATATTTTGTGGGACCAAATATGAAATTTTATATATTTGCAAGCAGATTTGAATGTTTTACAATCAGGTCAGGTGTTCTGAAAGATGAATATGAGCGTCTTCGTTCTGAGATGCTGAAAGCAGAAGAGGAGACGCAGTTCACTTATCAGAAGAAGAAAGGCATTGCTGCTGAGCGGAAGGAAGCCAAGCTAGAGAAGGAAGAAGCTGAGAAATATCAAAGGCTGAAGGAAGATTTAGTATGTTGTATTATGTTTGCATAGCAAATACAGCAGTTTAATAATCAACTTTAAGCTTAAAAATTTTAATAATATTATAATATTGTGGACTAGCAACTTTTTGGATTAACTCTGGAGCTTTTGGCTTATTTCATTTTTTATGACATTCTGTTCCAGTTGATTGTAGCTTGATTCTGCCTACAGTTATATTTATAGTTTTTATCATTTTGCACTTTACTACACATCTTTATGCCACCTTTCTCTTTTACGATACCCAGTTTTTCATAGAAGTGTGGGTCACAAGAGTAAGCAATCCTGTCCTTTTCAAAATACATTCCTTAAGTTTTCAGCTTAAGAAATAGTTACATTTATGGTGTTATACTTAGTGCTAGAGAAAGTCTGCTATTAACATGAAAACAGAAAATAAAATGATTATTTCTTTTGTGGTTGTAGTAAATTTACAGAACACCATCATGTTCGGATGAATATGTTATTTAATGCTGACTGTGTCAGTTTTTTGTGGCCTGTGTCTTGCTGTGGAAAGCGTCTTATATTTCATTTGGCCTAGAGCCCATATACTTGATACTGTTAGATAAATTACTGTAGATATTGCTTGTTTTTGGGGAAGTACAGCAAATTGGATCTTGTGTACACCATTATGCCATTCTGGCAGCCACCTTTCATATTCTTATAACCCCTTGACTGGTAGCTCAGCTACTCTGACTGTTGTATTTTTATGTAGAAAACTGATTCATAAGGGGAGATTTACTTGAAGTTGTGGAGTATCTCCTGTAGTTCTCTTCGTTGCCATAGATAGTTGAGAATCTATTGTATTTTGCATTTGGCTATTTTATGTTATCATCATCAGCATAAAGCTGTTAATTTGCATGATTTATTTTATAATTGTTATGTAGTTGAATTGTCACGCTGTGAAATCTACATTTTCAGAAATCTACAAAGAAAACATCATGAAGTACCTCTTGTAAGGGCAAGAATATGTGGTTATAAAATGAACATTTCAGGAGTGATAACTTACTGTAATTTTACATATAGCTGCGAGCAACCAAATTGACCATTCTTGTCTTCTTAGGTTTTTCATAACTGAAGTTGCTGTATTCTTTAATGCTTCTAGCTTAAGCACTTGAAAACCCTTCACTGTAATAGTTCAGCTTCAGGTCAAGGCACCCAGAAATTCCTTCAGAGTTCTTGAGCATCTTGACTAACTTCTTGGTGCTAATGTAGTTGGACATACATCTAGTGTCTCTGTTATATTGAGTACTGAGTACTGCTCACTCAGACCACCACTTGGTCCATTGTGCGCACCTGTTTTCACTAGAGCTCTTCAAAGGAGCCCTGTTCTAAGTGCAAGGCCCAGAACCTGTTTTATTGAGGCCGAAATATCTGTTGGCTCCACCACAGCAGAGATGAAGATTTTCACTCTTTCCTCCCCATCCACATTTCCTGCATATGGCATTATCAGAGAATCCCACAGTATTTAGTTGCTGTCTCAGAGTACAGTGACCAGTTAGTCCTGTTACTGGTCTGCATTTTTCCCCGTCCAAGGCTGTAGGCCTCTAGACAGTTTTTTCCGAGGGCCATTCAGTGAAGAGCTTTGATTATCCCATACCTGGTTTGGTTACCCAGTATTTGAAGTGCTTCCTCACCAGCTGCACATTAATCTTGAGCCTGCCAACACATTGTGAGATTAGAATCGCTGGTTCAGGACTGAGAAATGGATTGCCTGATGCTTTCCTAACCAAGGCATCTGCATCCTCATTGCTCTGAATCCCACTGTGGCCAGGAACCCAGAGGAGAGATTTCTTGTTCCTATTGGATAGGGTACAAATTGCCTGTAGATAATCCCAAACCAACTCTGATGTTATCATTGTTGCCCTAAGGGCTCACAAAGCCACCTGGCTATCAGAGTAAATATAGATTTACTCTGTTTTATAGTTTCTTTCTATACAGTCCCTTGCACAAACTACAATTGCAGATTTCTGCCTGGAACACTGTAGCATGTACACCAAATGGGAAGGATAGTCTCCTCCTTGATGTCAACGTCACATACACATGCCCCAGAGTGCCCAGCTGCTCTGGATCCATTTGTATGCCAACTCAGCCCTCTAGACTGAAGAATGAGTCCTCTGTTATACAGTTTAAAATGTATTTATATGTTATGAAAGAATGCAGAACATTTCTCCATGTTATAAAGTAATAGGGTGAAGAAAGCAGTCTTCTGGGATTTGGCACCGTGTATATGCGGTGTTAACCAACGTTTCGGTTAACACCACATATACACGGTGCCAAATCCCAGAAGACTGCTTTCTTCATAGTCACCGCCATGAAAGCCTCAAATCTTACAAAGTAATAGGGTGTTTGCTGGGGACTGAAGGTTTCTGAATAGAAACACCAGACTCCAGTTGACTACTGTAAAAACTATTGCAGTTAACTCCACAAAAATGAATAGTTGAAGGATCAAGGGCATGTGACACCTTTATCTTATAGAAAGTATGATATAATAACAAAATCAATATATTGATTGTACAGTGTGTTCAGTTAAGGAGGAAACTTCTCAACACCACTGACCCAGCCCAACATTCCTCACTAATTGCTGCTGTATCTGCTTTTAGCATAATGAGCCATTAGCGCTGGTAAACGCGTGCTGTTACAGTTACAGTCACAGCAGCAATCTGTGAGGAATGTTGGGCCCGGTCATCAGTGTTGTGAAGTTTCCTCCTTGATTGAATGCCCTGTAGCTAAAGATTGTGCTGAAAGGTGACAATCAAATATGTGTCTTGTTTACAGTCAGATAAGCAGGTGGAGCTGCAATTGTTCAGACTGTATCACAATGAGAAGGATATAGAGCGCCATGAGCAGGATCTAGAAAAGAAGCAACATGAACAGAAAAAGGTGGAGAAGCGGAAAGAAAAGGCAGAGGAACAACTGAAAGAAAAGAAGAAAGAATGTGGTAAACTTAGTCGAGAGTTAGCCAAAGTGGAACAAGATATTAGGGAGCTGGTAGGTTACACGTATTCATGGTATTTCTGTAATTTAATTTCTCTTCCTTATTGTACTTACAGTGAAACTTCAAGCCTTCATCTCAAGTGACATCCGGTCTATGATAATGTGGCCATAAGAAGTGCGAATGCTTGTTGGATTTGCTCAATTGAATTTTTGTCCCTAAGAAATTTGTCTGTAAAGGAATTATTTTATACAGTTAACCCATATTAGAATGAGCATGGCAAGGTCTTCGCTATAGTAATAACATCTTTTGGAACTACCGATTTCTTAACATTGTTCATATGGTAAAGCATTGCATAAAGTGGGTACCCCATTCCTTGGGCACATTTCACATACTGAGTGATTACCTAACCATTCACCACTGTTTTTCTGTAACTTCTGATGTCAACTACACATTCAGTTTTACTTCTGCAGTCATGGGTAGCAGCCAATAAGGTCCTGTTAACCCACCATTTCTGTCCTACACTTGTCTGAGAGATAGTTTGCATTCCAGAATATGTGAGCACCTTATCCCTCCACCCAGCCTCCGAGTTTTAACTGTTGAGAAATGTTCATCACAGGATACATCATAACTCACTCTGTAGAGACAAAAACAAACGCTATGACCAGTTATGTCATTATTTACAAGGCAATGAGTCATGTGGTGCTACTTTGCTTGTGCAAGCTCTCTTCTGCTCCTGTGTTAGTTGACTAAGATAGACGGAGGTTACTTTCCAAATAGCCCCCATATTTAAACCTCTTTGCCATATTGTGTTGTATGTAATTGGAAGTTAGGGAACAGTCTTATAGTTACATATTTCAACCATTTTTGGATATTACAAGTATCTACTGCAATGAGAACTATTTGGAATTTTACAAGTTTTTGTAACACCAAGGTTTTGCCATAGTTTTCTGTTCTAACATCCCATGTGTATTTATGAGGGCTATGTTAGGCAGAAGGAAATATTTACAACTATGACATTAGTATTTGATCCCAGTTGTTTTGATATTGAAATTGCAGTTGCAAAGCTTGAAAAATATAAATTGCTAGGTATTGATCAGATTGTGGTAGAACTGATTCAAATATGAGGTGAAACATTACGTACTGATAGCCATAAACTCTTTAATTATATTTGGAATAAGGAAGAATTGCCTCAGCAGTGGAAGAAGTGCAATAAAACTGACTGGTAATTATCAAGGCATAACATATGAACATCATACATAATTTTGGTTCAGTCTGTATGTGGATGAAATTTTTGGGGATTGTCAGTGTCGACGGCGCGAACTTATTTGTCGCGTTACACGCCCAACACGTGACAATATGAACATAATACATAATTTTGGTTCAGTCTGTATGTGGATGAAATTTTTGGGGATTGTCAGTGTGGTTGTTGACATAACAGACCAGCTACATGTCATCTCCAGGACTGTTATTTTTGTAACTGCCTCGGTAAAAGAAGATGAGAGGGGGGGCCAAGATCACACTTCTGCAAGACTGATGCATCAGTTTGCCACGTGACACCATGATGTGAACACGCATTGTTTTTACATGAGAGCCCTTTTGACTTCATGTGTGATAGATGGCAAAATCAAGCAGTGTTCCTCATGAATTTGTTCTTCCTAACACTACAGTCAACTCTTGAGTTTTACTGTGATGTTTTGGGCATGCATGAGAGAAAATACGCAACTTAAAAGACCGTAGCGTAACCACAACTGGCTCCTTCATCATGACAATGCACCCACCCACATGTCCCTGAAAACTGCAGAGTTTGTGACTAACAGTAACATGGTTATCATTCCATGTCCTCCCTCCTTGCTGGACTTAGCCCCCACTTGTTTTGTTTTGCTTCCCAAATTGAAAATGAAACTGAAGGAATGATGTTTTGAAACAGTGCCTGACATCCAAAGGGAATCACAAGTGGTACTGAACAGCATTAAAGAAAATGATTTCCGTGGTGCTTTTGAAACATGGAAAAAATGATGGGATTGCTGTATACCTTCCCAAGAGACAGTTTTGAAGGAAATGCCAGCCAAAAGTTTAGAAAGTTAAGCCAGCATTTCTTTTTTGACCTAGTCCAGGAACTTCCTGATGGCACCTTGTAGAAGGGTTGGGAGTACAGTTTGAAAGTACATCGACTATTCAAGAAAGCCAATGTTTCACTTAGGAAGTATTGTATACTATTATCTTTGAACTTGCAGTACCCCGAAATGAGTTAGGCTTATTAAAATGTGTTTAAATGGGACCTGTAGTAACATTGATATAGGTGGACATTTGTCTGATGTATTTTCTGTTCAGAATGATCCAAAACAAGGAGATGCTTTTCACAGTCGCTTTTCAAGTTTGCTTTAGAATAGACAATAGGAAGGTTCAAGAAAATCAGGTAAGATTGAAATTAAATGGGATATATTAGCTTCAGGTCTGTGCTTGTGATGTTAATATGTTGGGCAGTGACATAAATATGATAAAGAAATACAAATTCTACGAGACACTCTAAAGAGGTTGGTCTAGAAGTAAACACAGAATTAAATATATGTCCATGATTCATCACCAGAATGCAGGATGAAATCATAACCTAAAAATAGGCAACAGATATATGAATGTATGGTAGAGTTCAAGCATTTGGGAATTTCACTAACAAATTAAATTGTGTTCTTGAAGAGCTTAAGAGGAGATTAAATTCAGGTAATACTTGCTACCATGCAGTTAAGAAACTTTTGTCTTCTTGTCTTCTGCTTAGAAACTTAAAAATTAGAATATACCAAACTATAATATTGCCTGTAATTTTGTATGGGTGTGAAACTTGGTTGCTGACATTACGGGAAGAACACAGGGTGAGGGTATTTGAGAATGGTGCTTAGGAAAATATTTGGACTGAAGAAGGATGAATTAATATGAGGTTGGAGAAAACTGCATAAAGTGTCTCATAACTCATGTGCTTCACTAAATATGAGAATGATAACGTCCTTTATGAGATAGGCAGGGCATATAGCATGCATGAGGAGTAAAGAAATGTGTGTAGGTTTTGGTGGGAAAGTGAGAAGGAAAGAGACAACTAGGAGGACCTAGACATAGGTGGGATGATAATATTAAAATGGTTCTTAGAGAAATAATGCTCCTCTAAACATGATAATGAACCTGCAGGTTCCATAAAATGTTTGGCAGTTCTGGAGTAGCTGAGCAACTGGCAGCTTTTCTGGAAGGACTCAGTTGCATGGAGTTAAGTAGTTACATTTGAGCAGTTAATGGAAGTCCTCACAGTCTTAATATGATGTTTGCAAAATTTGTATACATTTGTCCCTTTACTGGGAAAGTCTAGTCTTTGACTGGTAGGTTGCCTAGTTGCCTGAAATTCAGATTGCTTTCATGTCCTGTATTGAAGATGTTACCACTTCCTGAACAGAGTAACGTAAAAATCTATATATATTTTAAATTTGTATTACAGATTTTAAATACAAATTTTCTGGTGAAGTAATGGCTGTTTTTTTTTCTGAATGTAAATAATATGTTCTGTAAACATGATTTCTTTTTTCAGGAAGTGGAGATAAATAAAAAGCGTCCAGCATTCATCAAGTCCAAGGAAAGAGTGGCACATATCCAGAAGAAATTAGATTCAGCACGTAAGTCTCTGGCACAAGCAAAGAAGGCAGATGCAGCCCATGAACAGGATATTCGTGAACTTGAGGATGAGCTTGCTGAAGTGGACAGGAAAAGGAAAGAATATGAAGATATGGTGGCTGGAGAGTCCCAGAGTCAGGGCAAAGATGTGCATCTGGAAGATGCTCAGGTAAGAGTACATACATATTATTAGCAAGAAACACATCTGGGTGGAAATTAAAATGTTCTAGCTATGTGCTAGCTGACAGAAGTATATAAACATAAGGCCCAATCAAAATACACTGAGACTGAATCTGTACTAACTAAAGTAAATATACTTGTAGGTTTGAGGATTAATCCTTTTCATAGTGGACTCCTTCAACATATACACACTCCACTGCTCTTGCCAGTGCTGGATGCACCTCTTAAACTCAGTTTTTGAAACTGCCAGCAAGTGCCTCATTAATTTTTTTTTTGTTTCCACTTTCTCAAATCTGTAGCATTTCAATGCTGCATAATGTGTAGAGAACAGAAAAGTGTCATAAAAAGACATATCTTTTGAAAGAGAAGGTGTTACACTTGTGGAGTACAGTATTTAGTCCAGAATTTTAGCAAAAGCTGGATGGAGCAGGAAAATGCCCTGTCATGATGGATTTGCCATTGGTAGCCTTCGGATTCAATGATTATTTATTGAACTCAATCATCCACACTTACTTAGAGTCAGGATTACAATTACTATCACTTGCAGTATCGCAACTACTGCCTCTACTTCAATGCTTATTCTGCCTTCTGTGGCTGCGACATCTCAACTGTCCTTGTCTGTGGCTGGATCCGAACTGTCTTCAACTGCGACTATCCCAAGACTGACTCGTTACCGCGGAAGTGCATTATTCCTGCTGGTTCAACAATCCGTTGTTATGCAACGAACCTTCCATCTCTGGGGAAATGCGTTTGTTGATTCTGAAATTCCTACTCAATGGCCCACTGTTATTTCGTTGCCATGGAAGTATCTCTGCAAACACGTTACATTATATATGTAACTTAGAATGACCTGTACAGATGAAAGCACATTAGTGGAAGTCATCATCTGTATGGTACTAGACATCCAGCCGACATAATGGTACTGTGTTCAAGCACCAAATTGCAGTTATGTTAATCAGCTTCTAGGAATTTTCACTTAATGTTGTTTCTCCACAGAATGCACAGGAAACGAAGAAATTCAGGTTTGTTATCAATAAATACTGTATCAAGACAGTGTCCAAAACCAGATGTACCCTTCAGGGTTCACTGGTAAAAACTTGACTGGATAGGAGCCCATAGGATATGAGGCATTACATTTGTATTATCCCCTGTGAATGTGGTAGAATTTACACCAGGAAAACATGCTACTAGGAATAAGAACTGGTGGGACACATGAATAAACTTAAACAGAGCCTGATGGAGAAATTCAGATTAGCCCATCATGTATGAAGTTCATCACATAGGATAGAACGAATCCAGGCTGGTGCAAATAGAACCACCAATATTTGTGGAAAATACAAGAAAGCTGTCTGCGTGGCTTGTGTGACATCTGACCGAACAGTCTAGTGAAGAGATTTTTTCCAATATGGATTTCACATACATATATATACACAAAAGTCAGTAAGCTGCTGGGCCAATATGGATTTCACATACATGTATATACACAAAAGTCAGTAAGCTGCTGGGCAGCTTGGTCCAACATTTGGCCAGGAGTAGCTGTGGTTGTTTTTGTCTTTTTCATAGTGTCTGTGTTGAAAATTTGTATCACGACTTTTGAACTGGTTGTGCATAGTGAGGTGCTTTATATACGAAGGGGGACCCAAAAATAACCTGAACCGACCTGTTGCGCGCGCATGCTTTGTAGTTACGAGTTGTGCTGCTAGGTGGTGTTAGCTGGGGGTCTCCCGCCACTGTTAGTGAGCTGGCGTCAGTCTGAGTTAAGTGGTTTGTCTGTGGTGCTCTGTTGTGTGCATTTCTGTTTCAACCCTTTGGTGATTAGTGAGATGGCCGACCAGAAGGAACAAAGAGTGTGCGTGAAATTTTGCTTTCTGTTAGGGAAAACTGCAGCCGAGACTGTTGGGATGCTTCGGCAAGCCTTTAATGATGATGCTTTGGGGAAATCACAGGTCTATGAGTGGTTTTCCCATTTCAAATCTGGCAACATGTCAACAGAAGACATGCCACGCCCCGGGCGT
>NW_019730109.1:802365-811477 GCF_002891405.2 Cryptotermes secundus
TTTTTTGATGTGAATGGCATTGTCCACAAAGAGTTCGTTCTGCCAGGACAAACAGTGAACCAACATTTCTACCTGGATGTGTTACGAAGATTACGAGAGTGTTTTCGTCATTTCTTCCTGTCGAAGGACCCAGGGCATGGCATGTCTTCTGTTGACATGTTGCCAGATTTGAAATGGGAAAACCACTCATAGACCTGTGATTTCCCCAAAGCATCATCATTAAAGGCTTGCCGAAGCATCCCAACAGTCTCGGCTGCAGTTTTCCCTAACAGAAAGCAAAATTTCACGCACACTCTTTGTTCCTTCTGGTCGGCCATCTCACTAATCGCCAAAGGGTTGAAACAGGAACGCACACAACAGAGCACCACAGACAAACCACTTAACTCAGACTGACGCCAGCTCACTAACAGTCGCGGGAGACCCCCAGCTAACACCACCTAGCAGCACAACTCGTAACTACAAAGCATGCGCTCGCAACAGGTCGGTTCCGGTTATTTTTGGGTCCCCACTCATAGAAATGTTCTTCTCTGGTTAGTTTTTAATATGTGGGTATTTGATTTCCTGAATTATTAACATTTTATAATTATTGACTTGATATATGGTGTCTTTGATTTTAGATTTAATAGGATTTTATCTTTGAATGTGATCTCAGTTATATACCTGGCCATATATCGTTGTTTTGATTCCTTTCTGTAGTATGTGTGATGATGAGGTGGGTCCATATGGTCTTCTGTTAACTGGTTGTGCATCGCCACGCGTGCGGAATTTCTCATATGTTGGAACTTATTTTTCCTGAATTCTTAATATTTTGCACTTGTCGAATTGTGGCATGGAGTGTTTTGGTTTGGATTTAGTTTGGGCTTGTTGAGATATGGATTAATTTTAATCACAAATGTGATATATAGAATGGTCCAGGGTATGAGAATATCTGTATAGTTTCAATACAATAGATGTCTCCTCATGCCCCTCTCCACCTGAAGCAGGAGTAAAATCATTTCTGAAATGTTATGCTTTTATGTAAGAGCTAGGGCACTGGACATAGTCCAAAATAATAGATTATTATAACCAATAGTATGTACATTGTGTAATAGAGAATTGTGGAAAGATGCACAGTGACAGAGTATCCATTAGCTTCTTCTGTGCTCAGATTGAATTTTGCTATGACAACTTGTGAGAGTCTGTGTCCCTATTTTCCTGCAGGTTGCAGAGTACCACCGGCTGAAGGAGGAGGCTGGAAAGCAGTCAGCTATGTACCTTCAGCAGCTGGACTCGGTCAATCGAGAACAGAAATCTGATCAAGATCGCTTGGATAATGAGTTCAGGAAGAAAGCTGAGTTGGAGAACCGTCTGCGACAGAAAGGGCATGAGAAAGATGAAGCTATGAAGCGTGTTGAGAAACTAGCTGAACACATAAAGTGAGTGTGTATGTGGTGGGGGGTAGTCCCCCTGTAATTATAAGTAGTAACAGAAGTGAATTTCCTCCAGAATAAAGTTTGAATAATCATTCATCTTTCTCCTTATATCAAAAGTGGCATAATACCTATTGAAACTTCAACAGATTTTTTTGTTTTGATATGTATTGTTATTTGAAGTTTTTTGTTCTCATGACAGTGAATATTAAGACTGTGATCTTCTGGGATGTAGTGCCATGCACATTACTCATTCAGTTGATTTATAACTGTAAAGTTTAAACATAAACATGAAGGAAGAAAAGGGTGAGACTGCAATAGTACATGCTTAGATAGGATGGGCATGATTGCTTTAGTGCATGTTCTGGTTTAACCTTGTGGGCAAACATAGCTCAAGACCTTTGTAAGGTTTGTGGAGGTTAGTTTTCTTTTTTGGTGCACTCTCCTGACTGGCACATAAATGTTGGTGCACTAAAATAAATGCTGTATTCTTCTTACTTTAATAAGTGTAGATGCTAAAAAAAATGCTGTAACATCACATAACTTTTGTATTATTTACTGCTGTGGTATTGCACACTAGTCACCTTGATGCCTTAGATGGTTGCCTTTTATGCAATACAAAGGTTCATTACCATGTTCACAAATTCCTGCCATTGGTCTGTACTGTTATCCATGTGATTTAGTGCACTCTCTCCCATTGTTTCTTTAAGACTCATTTTAATACCGTCCTTCCATTTACACCTAGGCCTCTCAAATTGTCTCTTTCCTTCCAGTTTTCCAAGTCACATTGTATTTTGGCCTGTGTGACGTTTCTTAACATGTTATTTTTTTTATGCCAAGGGGTTGTTAGTCCCCCACCCACTTCCCATGCTGGAGAATTACCTCTTGTTAGCTGCCCGTGACTGCTTATTCAATATATTCACAACTGTTTTCCATATTTGGAGGCTTTGTCTACTGTCTGCACCCACCCATGGTGACAATGAACTCACTTAGCATGGCAAATAATAAACATTAGGTAGATATGAGGGAGAGTCAGTAAATAGGACACAAATGTATCACTAGGTAGCAGCACAGTCCAGCTTCATGACAGTCTAGGTAGCAGATGCACATGCACATGTTCAGAGGCTGGTTTCTGTAGTCAAAATGGTGACCTTGCTTGAGTAGGTATTACCCAAGAGCAGCATCCAGTTTGTAAGTTTTTGTGGGCCAAAGGACTCAATGCAAAGGATATTCACGAAGAAATGTTTCTTGTTTATGTTGGGATGTGTTTGTCGTGTAAAGTGGTTCCACCTTGGTGGCATATGTTTCACTGATGATGAAGAGGTTGAAACACAGGTGCAGAAGTGGCTGAGACAGCAGAAGAAGACTTCTGTGCAGCGGGTTTTGACGCACTGGTAAAGTAATGGAGCAAGTGTATCAATATTGGTGAAGGATATTTTGAGAAATGAATGCTTTTTCTTGGTTTGAATATCACATACTTTACATTTTATATCAATTTGTGGCTTATTTACTGACTCTCCCTCATGCATATTGTGACATAACAGCTAAAAGCTGGAATAATGGAACAAAACAAGAGGCAGCCATTGTTATACAATGGCAGAGTAAACACATTTCCACAGCAGTGAATGAACACACAACAAGATAGGAACCATGGAAGTGATGTTTTCTGTGCAGTCCAAGCCAAGGCTGTGTAGTGAAGATAACCAGTGAAGTTGAGCCAGCCTTAAGTTGCATTGTTAAGTGCCACCACCAAGAAAGTACTAGTGCAGACATAGCAGACTGAGAAGACATAGTATAATTGTAGTGATGTGTAGAGTGTGTAAATTGGTGAGACTGTTATAGTTATTTGTAGTTACAAGTTATAAGCGTTCAGTAAATTAGTCATCAATCCAAACCCTTAGTCAACTCGCTGACATGTGACAATACTATAGGCATGTATGAATTTTGAGATTGAATTTAGAAAAATTGCAAGGAAGGATTGGTGCTGAGTTTGACTATGTAGAAGACTGGTTGTCTCAACCCAAAAGAGTTGCAAAATTATGAGTTCACATGAATTAAATGTTGTATGTGTGTATTTAATTTATTCATTGGATGGTTTTAATCTGTTATAAGCTTTTAGTATGCCAAAGTTAGCTGTATGTTGTGCTGTGAGAGTGTTAATGAGAAAGTGAGAGACAGTAATATGCTTGAGGTGCCATGAGGTTGCCCAAAGTGTTATGAGGGTTAGGAAACAAAACTGGAAGCTCACCTGTTTGTGATATGAGGTCCTGTGCTAACACAGGAGTCCCTCACCATAAAGATGGCAGATCATGTCAAGAAAGAAGTAGTGCAAAAGAATAATGTGTCAGAAGGTATCATGCTCAACAGTTATGGTTTATACTGCAAGGTTATTGTGATTAAACATATAAAACAAACAACTATAAACCAGCAAGAAAATGTAGTGTCTTCTCGAGCAGATTTCTGAAGGTGGAAACAACATAAACATGACTATTAATTCAATGTGAATATCATCGTTTGTTGACATTCAGAGACAGTGAAAAATTGGTTTTCTAGGGAAAGTTCTAATTCTCATTCTTGTCTTGATTCTTTCCAGATGCTGATCTAGGGCTTGTCTCTAACTGGAAAAGTGCTTTCATGTATGTGCCTAATATGTTTTACTGAATGTGATAAGAAGCAAAAGAAGCCTAGTTTAATTATTTGTGTCCAAATTGTATTGTATATTTTCTTAAGTATCAATCGTGTGGTTTTTATTCTAAGGAATGTGTTCAGTTATAGTTACCTTTGATATCCTGAAGAATTATGCAGTGAATTATAAAATAGCAGTTGCATATTTTATATGCCAGTAATGCTTCTGTAATGATCAATCAGGTAAACTGTCTCGGTCTTTTACCCAGTAACAGTTTTAGCTAATTTTACTTATGGAAAAACATTTTGCGCTTTATTATAAACTGTTTTGAAATGTGATTGTAATATGTTTTGTGCTAAGACAAATGTTTCTATTTCAGGAGTAGCGAGGCAGCCTTGGAAGAGCAGCGACGCATGCGTGAGGAGTTGCAATCAGATGTTGGAATGTCAAAGGAGAGGGTACAGGAGTTGCAGCGGGAGCTAGAGAGTGTTGTGGAACAGTTGGGTGATGCTAGGGTTGACAAACATGAGGACTCACGCCGTAAGAAGAAACAAGAAATTGTTGAGAACTTCAAACGATTATATCCTGGCGTGGTGTGTTTCTCTGTTATTTTTCCTAGACTTAGTAAAGAAGGCCTTTTATGAGTATGAATAATTCTCATTGTTAAGACATCTGGGAAACTCATTTTGATATAGCAGATATTTATTATCCTTCAGCATTTATGGCAACTGTAACAGCCTCTTTATTAACCCCTCAAACCGGCATTTAAATCCCTACTATTTCTACACTGCAGTGGTCATTAAATGACCCATTAGCACACATTTCTCACAGCATTCTTTCACTGTTATAATATTTTAGAAATTACTGAAGTTACTTCTATGAAACTTTCAGGAGGCCTTACAAATAGTCTAAGACTTTCATCCAGCATCTCTCTCTCTCTCTCTTTTTTAATAAATATCATACATTATTTGCTGCTAGGAAGTGGCTTTGGTGTGGTAGATCTTGAGGCAGCCCTCAAGACCCAAACCTTCTCCATGGTCCTTATGCCAGAATGAAGTTTCTTTCCCCCCCCCCCCCCCCCCCCNACTGCTCATCTCTGCTTGGGCTTGGCTTTCTTCCCAAGGGGATGTATCCTTTCTACAAAGTGTCTTGCTTTCAGGTGTTGGTGTCTTGGATGGTCCTCTGAGATGAGGTTCCAAAGCCTTCCCATGTACTTCAATAATTCTTTTATTATTTGATTATTATTTGAAGTCAGAAATCTAGATGGATTAACCGCGTCTGTGGCTTAGTGGTCAGAGTTTCTGGCTACAGATCCAGAGGTCCTGGGTTTGATTACCAGAGCTACCACATTTTCTGAGAAGTGGGTCTGGAATGAGGTCTACTCAGCCTTGTGAAGATAATTGAGGAGCTATTTCAAGGAAATAGTGGCTGTAGTCTAGAAACCCGAGATTAACGGCTGTGGGGATCCGTTTTGCTGACCATGCAACACCCTCTATCCACAAAAGTTGGCACTAACTTCGCCGACAAGCAGCGGTCGCTCAGTTGGTATAGTTTGCTTGTGGACTACAGGCCACGAAGTCTTTTTTAATCCAGATGGATTAGTTGCTTCACATTCTGGCTTTGTCTATAAAGCACAAAGGCATTATTCACTGAAATATTTAACAGCCTTTTGAACAGTTTTGTGTTCTACTTTGTGCTTCTTTTTCTCTCAGTTTCTCATATGGTGCAGTTTTTGATCCTTCAGGTCTCCTCCCATAAACAAGTTATATTCCTATACCTCTTGATTTATATGGGTCTTCCTCTCTTTGAAACTGCCACCATGGTATCACTGAAAGGTCAAAATAAATGACACAGGCTGCACAGTGGGTGCATTAGGTTATGCAGACACTATGGCTCTATTAAAAGTTTTATGATATAAAATTTGATTGCATTTGAATGATTATTTTTTGTGTGGATATATTGGGTTTCTGGACTTTATCCATTGTCCTAGTTTTTAAAAACTTAAAAACTAGGACGATGGATAAAGTCCAGAAACCCAATATATCAGTGTGTTATACACCATCGTCAGAATCCTATAGTAACTAATTATTTTTTGTGCTCAAGGAATCCTGTTTGTTTGAAATTTCTGTGAAGTTGAAGATACAGGGTGGGGCACAGAAACTTCCTTTTTGTGAAGACGCATTGTGAATGGAGGGGAGGTTGCAGAAAAGTGGGGATAGGCTCGGCGAATGCAGCAGTCGCGGAAGTTTCTATCTAATACCCCTCAGTAGGAAACATGAGGTGGACGAGTGAGCAGCATGCGTTTGCTGTCGAAGCCTATTTTTCGAACCACCATTTCTACTTGGCGGTGCAGCATGAGTTCTGTACTCACTTTGGAATTAAGCCCAGAGGTCTGGTTCTCGACCGGAAATCGATTGTTTTGTGGGTAGAGAACTTTAGGACAACCAGGAGTGTGGTGAAAAAATCATCAGGACGACAACGGACTGTTACAACGCCAGAAAATGTGGAGACAGTTCAACAGTCAATTTTGAGATCTCCATGACGCTCTGCTTGCAAACATGCAGTCGCTCTAGACATACCCAATAATTCAATGCGCCAAATTCTTCACGAGCATCATCATTTCCATCCCTATAAGATGGTTGTTGTGCAAGAATTGTCACCACATGATTTCCAGAACCGAATAACAATGTGCGAAATGTTATTGGAAACTTTACCCCTTGACACACTTGTTTTCTTTAGTGCTGAGGCACATTTTTACCTATCCAGATATGTCAACAAGCAGAATAAGCGCTATTGGAGTGGTAACAATCCCAGAGAGCTCTGTGAGAGGCCACTTCACAGTGATAAGGTGACAGTATGGTGTGCGTTGTTGAGAGTTGGCGTTATATGGCCTTATTTTTTTGAAGAAAATCATGCAGTTACTATCAGTTCACAGTGGTATGTGGACATGATTAAAAACTTTTTCAAACCAGCTCTTGAAGAAATGCATCTAGGAAATGTCTGGTTCCAACAGGATGGTGCCACGGCCAACACAGCCCGAGCTTCAATGAAAGTGTTGAGGGCAAAGTTCCCCGGATGGCTCATCTCACTTCGAGGTGACATCCCGTGGGCACAGCACTCACCTCATCTAAGGCCGATTTTTTTTTATGGGGATACCTCGAGGCAGAGGTTTTTAAACCTCGCCCCACAAACCTGCTTCAACTGAAGAATGTTATTCAGCAGGAAGTAGCCCAAATTCTGGTGCACATGTTGGAACGTGCAGAGGGGAACTTCAGAAAACGGTTGCATCAATGCATAGAGAACGGTGGCCACCACCTTCAAGATATTTTGTTTAAAACTTTAAAGTGTGTTCTTTCATTAGCTAAACATAAATTTTGTCTATCAGCAATAGTTTTTCTCTTATTCGCCTTCAAAGAAAGGAAGTTTCTGAGCCCCTCCCCCCTGTATTATAATAAAGTAATATACCATATTTTAGGGACTGGGCGCTGTTTTCGTCTTTCAGTTGCTAAACTATTGATATTTCTCAAATAAGCTGGAATAATTTATCATATTATATAACTATGAGTCCATTTCTTGTTATTTTACATGTATCTTGGTAGATGCTTGTAGGGTTATCTTCCTCACCTTCATTGTGTATCAGACAACATTGGTACTTGTGTGTTCGTAGTTTGACCGTATGATCAATATGTGCCAGCCCATCCACAAACGATACAATGTTGCCATCACCAAGGTGCTTGGAAAGTATATGGAAGCAATTGTTGTTGACACTGAGAAAACAGCCCGTCAGTGCATCCAGTATCTCAAAGAACAAATGTTGGAGCCTGAAACCTTTCTTCCTCTGGATTACATTCAGGCAAAGCCACTTAAAGAACGATTACGGTAAGTAAGCACAGGCAAGATTTGAGGCTCTCATAACTGTGAATATTAATACTGTATATGGTTTT
Source organism: Cryptotermes secundus (assembly GCF_002891405.2). NCBI lineage: Eukaryota > Metazoa > Arthropoda > Insecta > Blattodea > Kalotermitidae > Cryptotermes > Cryptotermes secundus. The sequence goes on from NW_019730109.1 coordinate 810,345, forward strand.
CTAGCATGTGACACAATGTAATCTTGTAGCTAGAACTGATTTACTGTGAAGATGGAAGCAGCAGGTTCCCCGAGAACATAGATAACTGTCTACCACCCTACGTAAAGTCACTTTCCACATGATCATAATCTTCCATTTAAGCAACTTCATTATGAATATAATTTTGTATCATATTGCATCATAATTATCGAGAGATTAGAAGTTTGTGTTTATTCTTTGTTTTGTAGGAACATCAAAGAACCACGTAATGTGAAGCTGCTCTTTGATGTGCTTCACTACGATCCTTTGGATATTAAGCGAGCTGTCTTATTTGCTACAAATAATGCCCTTGTTTGTGAAACACCTGAGGATGCCATGAAAGTTGCATATGAAATGGATAAGAACAGATATGATGTAAGTGTTGCTACATGAGGTTGATTTGTGATGAACATGCAGAGGTTTCTGGTGTATATTCATGGTCACAGACATACTGTGATGGTTTACAAAATGAAAAGCACAAATGTGAAAATGAAGTAGGAATTAGGATTTAGAGAACATTCTGCACTTCTGAATCGGGGGTGGGGACTGAGCCTCCTGTCTAATGGATACTGGGGCTCTTTCTCCGGGGGGTGAAGCAGTAGGGTCATGTAGCTGACCACTCACCTCCATCTATTGCCCAGGTCAAGAAAGGTAAGCTAAACCTCCACTGCACCATATGTCTTCATTGCATAGAGCTTAAGTAATTAAGCATAGAAACTTACTTTTTTTTAAACATTCTGTAGTTAAAATTGTACTGTCATATTTTAGGCTGTGGCTCTTGATGGTACATTTTACCAGAAATCTGGAATTATCTCTGGTGGCAGCTTGGATCTGGCTCGCAAAGCAAAACGCTGGGATGAAAAACACATGTCCCAACTGAAAGCTACTAAGGTATGTGATAATACTTGAGACATATACATGCAGGGGTTAACCCTTTGACGTGGTCATTTAAATTCCGCGGCCGCGGCTCCTGCGGTAATATATTCAGCCGGCCATTTAAATTTTGCTCGAAAATTATTTATTCATCATTGTTCTTAAATTCTATGAGATAGGAACATGAAACTTTCACTAAAATGATCTTAAAAGGTGGTTTTATAACCTTACCTTATAATATG
>NW_019730109.1:811545-831051 GCF_002891405.2 Cryptotermes secundus
TAAGCTAAACCTCCACTGCACCATATGTCTTCATTGCATAGAGCTTAAGTAATTAAGCATAGAAACTTACTTTTTTTTAAACATTCTGTACATAGAATTGTACTGTCATATTTTAGGCTGTGGCTCTTGATGGTACATTTTACCAGAAATCTGGAATTATCTCTGGCGGCAGCTTGGATCTGGCTCGCAAAGCAAAACGCTGGGATGAAAAACACATGTCCCAACTGAAAGCTACTAAGGTATGTGATAATACTTGAGACATATACATGCACTGGTTAATAAGGGGAAAAGAGGAAAGATGGAATTGTACTTCTCTGTACATTAAGTTTAGGGTGTGAATCTCTGTGTTCGCTGTGTGCAGTACATGTGTTAAACCAGGAACAGCATAAAAAGAAATCTAATTCAAATAGTTTTCAGTTATGTTTTTTCTTCTACAGCTAAGAGTTCAAATGGCAGAATTCACATATTTCCTATTCTTTCTAATAATATAGTGTTGTAAAGCTATTGTTATAAACATTGGTTATAACTTATTACCTCTGTGGTTTGCATGTTATGTGGATAATAAGTTCACTTGTAATTGAATATTGACACTGCATAAATCAACACCACTTTTATACCACACAGATATTCATTTGTAAAGATTTACAACTCATGTTGACTTTATTACTTCATACATTTTCTGACCATCTACAAAGGAAACAAATTGGAGTGACGAGTTTTGACACATGAAGTGAAACGTGTGAAGACCGCCACCCCTCTTTATTGGTCACCTGTCATAATAGTCCTCATTTCTATGATGCTGGCAAAACCATATTAATTTACACCTGGCCATTCTTTTTAAATTAGGTACCTGTCTGTTTTGTATCTTGCCCACCTTTTTTTACTTCATCTTGTAATTATCTGTATACATAGGATGTACTGAAAATCATGAGCACATTTATTTCGTATTAAAGCAAAGATACATGTACAAAAATAGATACTGTCTTGAATTACTGGAGATGTCCCATCACTGTTCGACAAAATCCCCAGCAGAATTCAGTCATTTATGCCAGTGATGCATGTGCTTGAATATGTTGCTATAGTGGAAGTCTGTTTCAGTATTTTGCATCTATGTTTGCATGCTTTGCTTCATCATTTATGTAATGCTTGTTCCATGTGTTCTTTTAGGTCTAGATAGGTGATACTCCAAAGTGTCCAAATCTGCACTTTAGGTTGCATGTCCTTTTGTGCTGGTCTGCCTGCAGTCAAGGAACTGATTGACAAAAATCTTTCTCGTATCCCAGAGTCTCCCTCATCCCCTGCATGGTAGTGTGTTCAATGTGAAATTGCACTGTGATTTTCCTAATTATCACTCTTTGGTCTTCTGTATTGAGTGCATCAACTTCCTGCACATTACATTCTGTAGTGGCAGTTCTTGATCCACTGCTGTGATGCAGATTGGTGATGTCCCTTTTGCCGTCCTTGAAGTGTTTCATCCAGTACTGCAATATTTTGCATAGATATAACCAAGTCAGCTGGAGTGTTGCTGCAGAGACATTTATGAGTAATTCAGTAGTAATTCTAGTAAAATGATACATCATTTTGGTGTGCATGCACTGGACTTGTGTATCAGATTGCAGAGATCAGCTAGAACTATTGGCTATATAACACTTAGTCTTATTATGCCAGTAAAACATGTATAAAACCATAAATCCAATTCTGCTCATTGCTTTTGTGATGGTCATAGTAAATCTATGTTGGCCATACAGAAAAATTACAGCTTTTGTATCAGCCTGTACAGATGAGACCTTCATGTATGTACTTGCTAAGCACATTGTCTGTTCTCTCTTTGAGATCAGTAATTCATAAGGAGAAATATCTCTTTCCATATAAGGAGGAAAGTCCCATTTAGTAAAGTGAGATTGAATATGTATTTTACAGTAGGAGTAAAAATCTCAGAGCAACCTCTATGATGAAATTAGGGGTGTTGTCCAAATAATGACAGCAACAGTAATAATTATAATTTATACTTCCAACATTAATCCACTTATATATATGTCCATTCTTTTGCTACTCTCCTTTCCACATGTATCTATTTTTCTAGTCTCATTGATTGTTTATGTCATGGGCAGCACACTGTCAATTCTTTTCCTATAGTAGAGATAATCAATTTTAACACTTTAAAGGAAAAATTGACTGAGGAGCTTCGGGACTCAATGAAGAGGTCGCGCAAAGAATCCGAACTAAACACAGTGGACTCTCAGATTCGAGGTCTTGAAACCCGCCTGAAGTACTCCAAGACTGACAGAGAGAAAACGGTAAGTAATGAATGTGTATATAACTATTTCAAATGTAAAGCAGCAAGAGGGAGTGCTATGGTTACTTCATTGCCTTGCTCAAAATAGTCAGTTGTAAAAATGTAAATTTATGTTCTCTTAAGTATTAGTAGTCTGACAGTTACATAACTGTACTGATTCTGTACGTCACTAATCTTTAGTGAGTCTAGTTTTAAAGTAGTACTAGCCTTCTGACCTGATGCAAGTATTCCAGTGTCTCTGCCATGCCAGTTAACATTGTTGGGACTAATATTTCAAATATCATGTCAGTTCTCTCATCACATTGGTCTGAATATCGTGAAGTGATTTAGAATTATACTTTTTCAAGGATATTTTTAGTTTTTCAAATATGAAAATATCCACAGGACCAACTTAGTGACTAGACACAAGGTTTGGATTGATTATTTAATTTACTGATACTAATTACTCATAACTACAAATAGTTAACAGCCATTTTACTGTTTCTTCACATACTTGTTGTTTAGTAGCAGCTTCTAACTACGGAGATTCCTTTTGCTGCTTCCATGCTCAGTGGCTCCTGTCTGCACTGGCTGATGACTGACTGCTAGCCACTGACTGTGCTTCTGAGCAGAGCAGTGATTTGCTGCTGACCTTCACCGGCAGAGTCATTCTTGGTTTCAGGCCCAATTTGGACCCACAACAATATTTTTGTTTTTCCAAGATCACTAACATGTTTTGAAATGTGGCTTTCTCCTTGATGAGAGGAGGGGTTTAACTACTGCCAGCTGACTTCCTTCACTTGGTCTTTTCTGGTAATTTCCTGCAGACCTTCAGCACAGTCATTCTTGGTTTCAGACCTCACAGGACCCATTACCATATTTTCCTGTCTTGTGACCCTGATTAAGTCATGAGATTCTCCTTGACTTTGTCTGGTTTGCTAATTTCTGCTGGCCTTTGCCAGCACAGTCATTCTTGGTTTTGGCCTTTGCAAGACCCATGATCATCTTTCTGTCAATTGTGGTTCTGCTTCCATTGATCTTTGGGATGGATCACATAGAAAGCACTGCCTCCAGTATTTACTGTATTGTTGTGTGTGTCTATTGCTGTGGGAATGTGTTCATTGAGCTATTGCCTAGCATCGGCTGCCTTCTGTGGCTCCACTATTCCAGCTTTCAGTTATCATTTCACAGTATCTTCCCCCCAACTTCAAACAAAAGTGCAGGAGCATTTTCATGCTTGGTTATAATCCCATTGTGGAAGAACCCACTGCCTTCATCTGCACATTCCTCCAAAACGTGGGTTTCTCTGTACCAGACTACATGATGTCACATCTTAGAAGATCATAATGTTAACAATCAATTACACATTTAAAATTATACCAGTTCTACATCTGAACAGCTGGCAGTGTGGTTTGAAATACTCATAGTGTTTGTTGGTCCAATGATATCAGTCATAGAATATGTAGTAATTACTGTACATACTGTTTGGGGCATAGGATTTCAAAGATGCTTACCCAGACTTGTTTTTGATTTTAGCTTCAGCAAATCCAGCAGCTAGAATTAGAACTGGATGCATTGAAGAACAAATCTGAAAATTTTGGGGTAAGTATTGAATTGAACATTTCAGTATTGTTAGCATTCCCCACTGTATTATCCTAATGTATATTTAATTGTCTGATTAATGCTTGGAAGTCATCTTTTCTTGAGATCTGTGGACAGCCGTAAAATGGATGAAATCTGGTTGGAGTCTTGGGAATATGGATTGTGGCTTGGACTCTTTACATGAACATTGGTTTTGACAATTTTGTTGTTTGTGCAGAAAACATTTCATAAGCTAATTTATTTTATTTTCTAAAATACCACATTATTACCTACTGTACACATGTGACACATTACTTAATCTTCATTGTGTTTTGAAACAAAGTGTTGTGCTGTTTGAGTTTGGTATGTATATGGCGTTCAAAAAAAATTGGTGACCTTTTCATTATCCGAATATTATGTTTGACTTTGTTCATTGTCTAAGGTTTATGTGATATACAGTACGTTTTGGGAGGTGGCTGTCCCATCTTCAGTACCACAACATTCAGACAGAAGTTTTGGGGTAGAAATCTGTGAAAATTATGCAAGTAAATACTGTGTTCATAATGTGATAGTTCTGCTAATAATTTGAGTTTATTTTGTGATCCATAGTTCCCTGGCCGCTTTTAATTTTACAACTCTCAAACCTTTGATTTTTGAGTTCACTTGTAACTAATGTTAATCTTGGTAATAATTTGTACACAGAGCAGAAGGATGCAGTAGTGAAGAGTTTTTGGAACTGAAGCTTCTATGGTGATTTATACAAATTACTTATCCTGCACTGCATTTTATATGTGAATGCTATATGACATGTCACTTCCTATAATCTGAAACATGGTCCATAAGTAACCATAAATATTACCTGACAACTGATGTTGTCTGACATCTTTCAGCCCACTATTGCAGAAATTGAGAAGACCATGTTTGACAGAGGCAATGAGATTCAGCGAATTAAGGAAAACATGAACAATGTTGAAGACAAAGTTTTTGCCAACTTTTGCGAACAAATTGGTGTTGCCAACATCCGTCAGTATGAAGAGAGGGAACTCAGGTACTGTAAATACATTACCTCATGACTGCTATATTTAAAGTTTATAAGGCAGCCTGTCTTCTTGAAACTCAAGTGTGTGGAAAATTGTGTTTTCCAGGTCTAATGCTGAATTCAGTATTTTCTTTTATCTTTATTTAACATTCATTGTCTGGTAATAGAATTTAAGTTGGTTTCTATGGGGCTAGCAGCCATATTTTAATGCATAATAATGGTGTTAGTGTTGAAAAATGTGAGTGCTTGGCCAGATGTACTGCATCTGTATGTCACTATGGTAATGCAACGCAGGGCAACTAAAGGTCATTGTATTTAATATCCATTGTGCACTGCTTTGAAAACTTGTGTGATCGCATATTCGTTTATCTTCATGTGATAATCTGTGATATACAAAACTATACTGCTTATAGTTTTCATTTCATGCATCCTGTTGTGTTATTATATACAATTCTTCATTAATTCTTCATTTTAAAGGATTTTAAAATCATAACTAAAGATTTTATAGCTCTACAACAGGAAAATTAAATTTGACGTGTGCAATATAATCTACATACCAGACACATATCAACGAGGTAGATGTTGATAATACGAAGAAAATAACAATGTGTTTTTAAATGTTAAATTTTAGACTGGGTTCAGTGTGGCAGCAACGTTAAGAGTATACACCTGATGATGGCCGATAGAGGCCGAAACATGTAGTGTAGAAGAGAACAAGATCAAAGACATATAATATATATTGTTTGCACTTGGGACGGAGTTTGTATCATTTATCGTGTAGAGTGCAACAGGATGCTTAAATATAATATTCTTCATTAAGTCTGTCACAACACAACCATACAGTGTTCAAGGCTAAGTTAGCTTTGTTACGTGTTTCGGCTGTTCATAGCCATCATCAGGCAAATACACAATCATCATGTTTACACACTAGTGAACTGCAATTGTGTAGTAAGTCTGGATACTTGACAATAATCATATTATAAAACACATGGTATAAAAATACAGTGAACTATAAACTTATTATAAAAATGAAAGTTATGTCATAAAACTTTCGTTTTTATAATAAGTCTATAGTGCATTGTATTTTTATACCATGTATTTTATAATGTAATAATTATCAAGTATCCAGCTTCATTATTGCAATAGCAGTTCAGTAGTGTGTGAACATGATGATCGTGTGTTTGCCTGAGGATGGCTTTAATAGCCGAAACATGTAGCTAAGCTAATTTTAGCCTTGACCATTGTATTGTTGTGTTGTAATGGATTTGTCGGAACATCCCACATACTGTCACGCTGTTTCACCGATCAACGGATAACACTCACTCATAAGTCAACAGCACATTGCTGCACATTGCTGTCAGCTCTCATATTTATACAGCACCCACTGTCCAGCTCAGTTTTCACCATCACGTGTGCTAACCAATCACATTGCTGCCACCACTCATATTTATATAAGCACTTGCTGTCCAGCTCACTCGTAATCATTACACGCACTAGCCAATCAGTGCTCACAATCACAACTGCAAGTTTCGCTCCTCCATCAAGCATGGTATAAAAGGCGGAGCCCAAAGCTCGCAATCATCAATGACCACATCAGCCAGTCAGTCATCACTCTTAGTCCAGAACGATCGGTCTTCGGAGTCATTGGCTTTTCACTGCATCAGGGATGGCTGCCTCAGCTCTCCGGCGGTCATGCCCAATGCACCGGGCAAGTGGTGCAGTTGCTGCTACTCCAGCAACCACACTCCACAACCAGACGTCTTCCAGCAACCACACTCTGCAACCAGGCAACTTCCGGCAACTGCCGCACTGCGACCAGACAACTAACTCAGCTGCCGCAACATTAGCCAACGCACCGTAGCCAACATCTATTTCTACCGGTGCACGCAGCCCTACATCACCAGCCAGACAGACCAGCCAAATGGCTGTGAAACTATCTACCGCGGTGGAACAAACGGCCCTTTTCAGGGCCCACAAACTTTCCAAAGTGGTTGTCTAATGGAGTATCGACAAATCCCACAGACTCTAATAAAGAATTGTATATAATAACACAACAAGCTGCATGAAATGAAAGTCAGAGACCAAGTTTCATGCCAGTACAAAACTATACTTTGTAATTAGACCTTCAAACTCTCAGGTTTCTGCATCACTTATGTTTGATCTGACAGTAACAACCACGTCCTGTAACACTTCACTGTGTTAAATGTGGTCACCAGCATGACTGATTTGCCATGTACCAAGAGGGATCCTTTTGTTAGTGTCTGGTCTTGAATGATAATGTTCAGGACTCTGACAGTTACCTCGTCCCAAACCCATACCAAGGTCTGGCTATGTAGTGTCCTTTGGAGTTGTGGGTCTCCAGGCTCAGTTCTGCCAGTCCACCTTCCTCTGAAAGGGGCTTTTCAACTGCACTGTCACCACTCCCTTACAATGTGCCAGTATCGCCTGGTTACTGGCCACAAGAAGGTGGGATAACCAGGGTAGCACTCAGGGGCTTTGTGTCGAAATTTTAATATTTAATCTCTGTATATGTGAAATCTTATAGTGCTAATTAAATACTTCTTGATATGACATCTCTTCTTCTTTTGCTAGAACTCAACAAGAACGCATGAAGAAAAGGATGGAGTTCGAAAATCAAAGAAATCGGATATTGAATCAACTGGAATTTGAGAAGACAAGGGATACATCTAGTAAGTTAAGATTGTAGCATGTAGAGCCATTGATATACAACAACCATGAGATGGACAGATATACTAGGGCAATTTCTGGGCAGAAGCACAGTATATATGTTCCCACAGCAAGAAACATGAACACAGTAGAAGTACTGTTTTTTCAGTGTGGTCTGTGCTGAGATGTTACAATTAAGGTACAAGGTTAGAGCTTAGTCAGTTATGTATGGGAGTTTGAAAAGCCTGGAGGCAGAGGAATATCCACTGTTGGAGGTGTTATCAGGAAACGTCTAGTGACAGACTGTGTACTCTAGTGTACTGTAAAGTGTGGAAATAGCCATAGTGTTAATAGGTATTTGTATATACGACTTGTAAGAGGTCAGTAAATCTGTTCATCAATCAAAACCCTGTCTGTAGTCACACATACTACATGACAGTATTTATGAGTTTGTCATTATTGTAATGACCTTTCGATAGAGACTGTCACAATGTTATTCCAAACATTGAATCATTTGTATGTTTTAATTTTTGATCCTTCTATAGTGTGTGGTCTATGTCACAGTTGTGCTGTAGGGAAGGCCGTGTAATAATGGTGTCCCTTGAAAATAGCAAGTCGGTGCAGCGAAGCCTTTTTGAGATGACATTGCTTAAGACATTGTTTCTCCTAAGTGTTAAAATAATTTGATTCCAGAATTTTCCAGTATGATTTGTATATTTTTATCCTTTTAATATGTTATGCATTAAATGGATTTCATACCTAATAAGCATGTAATGGGCCCCATGGAATAAATATTTTACTCACTTGATTTTTATGCCAAAATATATTGATTTAATTTCCCAAGTTTGATTTGCAAATCAAATTGCCCACATTTTGAGTTCCTTCAAATGTGCAACAAAAAGTTTACACTTCATGCTATCCTCCAGGGTCTGCTGATTTTAGAGATGAGTGTTATGATTATCAAGAATGATTCACTTCCATCTTGAAAGTGTCAGTAAAACATATTTTAAGTGTAGCTATGAAACTAGTAATAGAGTACAGTAATTAGCTAGCACATAAAAGTCAACACAGTGAGAATCAACTTTCAAGAAATATTGTTATTGAACAAACTGAAACAGAGCAGACTGGATTTTGTTTATAATGTGTGACATTTAAAATGGAACAGTTGTTGATATGAAATTAAAAATAAATACATTATAAGTACCTGTGTGTTCTGACAAACTATTGTATATCAGACTGTCACAATGAATTGAAATGGGGTATTCTCATCAAGTTAATGTTTGTTGAAATAAATAAAACAACATTATTGAGATCAGCTGTGTGAGAAGGCACTGTGACAATGAATTGAGAGAGGAAAGAATGATAGAACTATACAATGTAATTGATGTGTGCATGGAGATTTGTATAGGGAGTTTTATGCTTGCCATCTAGTCCATTCAAACCGAGGAAAACTGCTTGTCTTAAGGAACTCCTAATGGAACATAAAGTAGCCACTAATGTGAGGGACAGTCTTGATATGGGACATCTGCAAACCCTACACTAGGTAATGTGTGGTGGTCATACACATGGTTAGAAGGAAGCTTGATCTAATTTTATGTTGTAACAATGTTTTGCTTGATACCAGCATGTACATCCAGTGATTCAAGATGTCGTCATGATTTTATATAATACATTATCAGCGAAAGTCCTAATACAAAGTAATTAATTTTAAGTCATCGATTAAAACTTATCATTTTAAGAAGTGTTCCTGCTTAATAATCTCTTTGTTGAATTTCTTCAGAAATTTTTTAAGTGGATTTTGCTGCAGTAAAGTGTTTCTTCCAGTATTGATGTACATTAAACCAAGTTCTATGCTGTAGTGTACTTCATAGCATGATCTAAGTAAATTACTTCTTAATTGGGAGAAAATTCACTGTGACTGGTTGTGTAGGCTAGTTAACAGGGGAAATGTTTGTGGTACCCAAGGAAGGGAGAAAGGAACATCTGGAACCACACACCTTGGGTACCATGAAAACCTTCCGTGAAACTTGCCTTGTGTAGGCCTAGACCTGAAACTACACACTTTGTCCCTGAAGATGGAGGCAGTATGTTCCTCTGAAATGTTGGTATACACCCACAAAATTATACAGTATTGTANTAATTAAATTTATCATTTTAAGAAGTGTTCCTGCTTAATAATCTCTTTGTTGAATTTCTTCAGAAATTTTTTAAGTGGATTTTGCTGCAGTAAAGTGTTTCTTCCAGTATTGATGTACATTAAACCAAGTTCTATGCTGTAGTGTACTTCATAGCATGATCTAAGTAAATTACTTCTTAATTGGGAGAAAATTCACTGTGACTGGTTGTGTAGGCTAGTTAACAGGGGAAATGTTTGTGGTACCCAAGGAAGGGAGAAAGGAACATCTGGAACCACACACCTTGGGTACCATGAAAACCTTCCGTGAAACTTGCCTTGTGTAGGCCTAGACCTGAAACTACACACTTTGTCCCTGAAGATGGAGGCAGTATGTTCCTCTGAAATGTTGGTATACACCCACAAAATTATACAGTATTGTAACCCAAAAAAGCACAGTCTTAATCATAAAATGACTTCCTATTAAATGAGAAGATTGTAATATGAGTATCTGCAACTAAATTTAGACCATATACTTCCCATTACTGCCCTTAATAGGTGGTGATGGTGGTGGTTGTGGCGGTGGTGGCGGCGGCGGCGGGAGTGGTGGTGTACTTTCATGTGGTTATGAATTTGTGAAACTTGATGTCAGAACTAGAATTGATGAAGAGGTGATGTTGCTCTTACTTGTTACTAAGTAACATGGAACCTTGTTCCATGTAGCTTTATTTTTACACCTTATAGTGACTGAAATTTCTTGCATGGGTTATGCTTCAGTTTCATATGCTTTTCTGTTGCTTAGACAATGTGCTGCGATGGGAGCGGGCTGTACAAGATGATGAGGATGATCTTGAGACAGCCAAACAGTCAGAACAAAAACAAATGGCAGACATTGAACGTGACATGCGCCGGCTGGATGTTCTCAAATCAGAACGTCTGGCTAAAAAGTCTGAAGTTGACAGTATGGAGGATCTAATAGGAAAGGTGTGTGAGTGGCTGTTCATTATTGTAAGCTCTCATGTTCTGGGGTAATAAAGTGCAGGAAATTTATGCCACATTATCCATATGTGGAATTTTGTAAGCATTCTGTACTGATAAGTGATCAATGAATGCAAGCACCTGCTGAGATGTATGACCACTCTTTTGAAAGCGAACATTACCCTGATGTTGGACAAAATGAAAATTTTGCGATCACTGCCTAGCAACTTGCCTAGGCTTTCAGCAAATATGTCACAGTAATGTATGGTCCAGTTCTTTAAATTTTTGTAACAATATTTGTTTGGAATGTGGAAGACAAAGCATAATTAATTAAGCACCATTCCATGAAGATGTGTGGGAGTGTGGAGGTATAGCCCCATTCTTAACCTTGGATCTAGGAGGAGGTGAGCAGTCAGCTTCAAGCATCTGGTTTACATCCATGGAAGCAGTGCCAGTACTGAACTGTATAGTGTGCTGGGTAGGCCCCAGCACCAGTATGGATGCTTTGAAGTAGAGAAACATCTGTCCCTGCCAGAAATCAAACCCAGATTCCTCAACCATCCATCCTGTGGGCTTTTATTGTATTGACTGCATTATAGCTTTATACATGTAGACCTCCTTATGTTACTGGGAATGAGCCTTATAATAAGAATTCATCTTCTCTAGCACCATAATGTTATTGGTGTGCCTGTAATTTATGTTGAACAGGCTCGACGTGAAGTTGGGACAATTGCCAAAGACATTCAAGCCTCACAAAAGCAGGTGGCAGCACTGGAGGCAAAGATTGAACAAAAGCGAGGGGAACGCCATGCCATCCTCAAGCAATGCAAAGTGAGTGAAATATATGTCCATTTTTTATAGTGTTGAGTGCTCTTTGTTGTGTCTGATGATGTAACTTCCAAAGAAAGAAACTTGCCTGGTTTCTGCCTCTAAAATTTCATATTGATAGCCTATCCTCCCAACTTCCATAGTAGTTTTCAAAATATATATTCCTTCTCCTCCTTTAGCGTTTCCCTTCTTATGTAGGTCATCAACAACCAGGCCTCTCCAACTATTTCCATTCTTTAAGCTACCTTCTTGTTTTTATCCTGTGTTCTTCTCAGTGTTGATTTGGTTGACAGTTACATGCACTATGCAATTGCCAGGAATTGGTTGGAGGAACATTATATAAAAATATTATACTCTGTACTGTATATTATATTATTGACAATGAAAGTTACCATATCTCAGGCAAGGAGTGGTTATTTCTGCTTATGAGATATTTAATGCTGATGAAGGCACAGATATATCTTGATGGAAGTGCTTACTGTGTGAGAGTAGGTGCATGGAACTCCTTTCTGAACATGTAATACTGTCTGTAAAGTGAATTGTTAAGGAATAATATGCCACAGAATGAAGTAACTATTCCATTGTTTATACAGATATTTTGATTATCTGTAGATGGAAGATATTGCCATTCCCATGCAACGTGGAAACATGGAAGACATTGCCCAAGAAACATCAGCAATGGAAACATCAGAGACATCTTCCATGGAGACAGGTTCAACAAGCACACAACAAATATATGACCGTGAGAGCAGGTTTGTTACAGTAAAGTTCTGGGAGGAGCTTAAGATGCATACTTTCCTTTAAACCTTTATGTCCTGTTACTTTGCCTTCCTGGCCATATTTTAAATCAGTGGTAACAATTTACCATTTGTGAGTTGAGGATTTTAAATCTTCTGGTTCAGGTCGGCTGGCAGCCACGTTTTAACCCAGGAGTAAAGTTGTTAGCATTAAAAAATGCTGTTTACCAAGATGGAATTCATACATGAGCCTTTGCAAACGTGAGGTACCCAGATGGTAAGGGCTAACACATGTAGCGAGGATAGTAGAAATTGTCAGTTATACTATTTATTAACCTTTAACATATGGACTTTTAAATTGCCAGCAGCCCTGTACGGCCGGAATTTAAATCGCCCTAATTAATTATCATTGCAAACTTTCAGAAAAAAATGCATATTTTCCATTCTATGTAACATAGAAATATGAACCAAAAAGAATCTGAAAGACAATAAAATTTTCTACATATACATAAAATAGCAAGTTTTACAAATGAAAATTAACTGTGAATATTTTGTCATGAAATGCAAAATATAATCTTTATTATATATGTTATGAAATTCCAAAGGACTTACCCATTGATTTTTCTTCAACCTTGAATCATGGTGATATTGTAAATATAATCACACTATATACAATAATATTTTGTTCAGACTGTATGCAAGTTTGCTTGTTTGTTATTATGAATATTCATATAATTATATAAGGTGTGAAGTATAGATGTAAAGTAGGGTAATATGCAGAAACAAATAAGGCCTAGCTCTCGCGATATATCTAAAAAATGTGGTGTTTGTGTGAAAGGTTCCTCAAATAAAATAATCCTGGAATCTGGTGGTAAGGTCAGTACCTCTTTTTCTATTTATTTCATGTGCTGATTTCAGAAAAACATAGCTGTGAAAGACAAAAATTGAATGTTCCCTAAGTCAGGTAAACACACTACTAGATATGTTTTTTTTTTTGTATTCACTTTTACACAGAAAATAATTTTGGAGTATACCAGACCCCAAGAACAGGTATGTATAACAAAATGGTTAAGATTACAAACAAGACATTGTTCAGTTGAAGTTTGTAGATATGTTTATGATGTGTCACTATAATATGTTTCATAAATCAGGCTGGAATTTTCCATTATTTATTGCTGCCAAAAGAAAGCATGAATTGTGTTATGTAGTATTCTGTCTTGAGGAACAGATTACAGTTTTATCTCAAATTATGCTCATTTTGACTGAGAGTTATATCTGTGTGTTTGGGCCACACAAGATTTCAGAGCTCTACATTGAATGACACCAGTGCTACATGTACTGCTCCCAACGCAGAAGTTCCACACATCTGTCATGTTGGTATTATTAAGTTAAGAAATTAAAATCGTAACAAATGAGGTGGCTGCTAGTGGTAGGATATTTATACAAGATTTCATGAAACTCCATCCTTTGGTTCAAAAATTACTGGACACATTGTATAAAATAAAGAAAATAGGGTAATAGTCGAGTCATATCTTGGTACAGAGTACATCATTGCAGTTTATATTTGGAGCAAATTAAGAACTGTGTACATAACAGAATGGTTCTGATACATTGGCTTTGCTAGTGCTTCTCGATTGTCGATTTATGAATGCTAATTTTTGGTTCTGTGTTGTTATAAGTAATGTAAAACAAGTAGCATTTGAAGAACAAGAACCCACAGTGTAAAGTCTGTTCAGAATCCGTCCAGTAGGTTTCAGTTTATGAGATGAGAGCATAAAAATTCTGTTTATTTAATTCTGTCAAAAAATATTTGAAAAACATTTTTTTTTTACAAGTATTATGTGAAACATTTTTGCTGTAATAAATNGTGTCAAAAAATATGAGACTTGAAAAACATTATTGACATAAAATGTTTCACTTTTTTTTTACAAGTATTATGTGAAACATTTTTGCTGTAATAAATATTTATTGAGTGATTTGGATGTTTCCATAACATGTGGGGAAGTGCAGGTAGGTATTCATGTGAAGTGGCCATTATTATTGTTCCGTCTTGACCAAAATTGGAATTTATTGACAGTGTTTAGTTCCTGTCCTCAATTTTTGTGAATATCCATTCCCACTTTTTGTGTTGTTAAATGCATCTGAAACAAATTTAAATTTTCTTAATCCTCAATTGAAATGCCATGTACACAGTTTAATAGAAATAAGTTTCAAAGTCTTTATTGTAAAGTAGGATTATTTATTAACTATGCTAAAGCGTGGCCTTTCCATTATGTGCACTCACTGCATGGGATCTGCATTTCCATCTTGGGCAGGTGTGGTCATAAAATTATGGATTGAGGTCTGTAAGATGTAGTCATAACACAAAAGGAGGGAACATCTTGAAACAAGAAACATTTTGCTGCAATTGAACTCGAAAGAGGTGGCAGATTTTGTGATTACTGAAAATCATGTAATTTGTCAGCTAAAATTGTATAAGGTGTATGATGTGTGTGCAGGATCGTGATTGATTATACACAGTTACCTGATAATTTGAAAGAACAGGATGAACCTGAGGATGTAAAGAAGATGGGAGATCGTTTGAACCGTGCCATTACTGAGCTGCAGAACACAATTCAACGCATTCAGGCTCCTAACATGAGAGTAAGCATATGATTATATACAGAAAGTGCAGTATTTCATTAGTTTTGTGAAATAATTTTGTTTTTTATTAGACTCAGAATACATGCTATGATTATGTAAAAACCTTTNTTTTTGCAAAATGTTTTTCTTTTTATTAGACTCAGAATACATGCTATGATTATGTAAAAACCTTTTTTTACCCTAAAATTAAGAAAACTGAATATTTTATGGTTTCATTCTTTTTTATGGGAGGGGATGGTAGGAGATCTGAAGCTTGTTCTTTGGGGAATGTGTATGTTGAAGGTATTGAGAACAAATTTCCAAGGAGATTATTTGCATCTAAGGGAACCAAACCAGCTGGAAATTATAAAAATGATGTAGTGAGTGTTTTTTCTTTCTTTTTTCATTTGTATCCACTACCAAGTCCTATCTTGGTGCCATCCAATGGATTAATTATCTTGGTGACAGCTTAACATTGGTCTTATGAATGACTGATTTCTAAGATATCAGGTACATGCCATATGCTGACAAAGAGAGATCAGAACTTCATATTCCATTTTTTGTAATTACTAATTATGGTGCAACAAGCTAGGTACCCATCATTCATTTGCTGGCAAAGTTACCTATTTGAGTCGCAGATGTTGTTCTACATTACTGTTGGGGGCTTCATTATTGCAGAAGCTCTTGCAACTGAATGGAACTAAGGCACTGTATGTTGTACCAATGAACAGTCCATCTGTTTGTATATTCAGTTCTGTTTGGTTAAATTCAATTGTTGTTCACTTATGTGGTAAGGAAGAAGCAGAAGAAATAATACCAGTAACAAACAAGGTGAAATCCCAAACTTGTAGGACTTAATGATAATATCTGGAGATATGCTCTCATCTTATGGTTCTTAATGAGATAGTTACCCAACATACAAGGATCATTTGCATCACCTCATTGAGGATGGTTGTCTGAAAACTGCCCTCAGACCACGGCAGGGAGAGTAAATAAACTAAGGCATTGCTTGGGAGCAGATAAGGAAGCATGGAAAGGCTTCTCATCTGAATTGACACATCTTGTGGAAGCAAAATGACATTCATCACATTCAAGCAGTTGTTTGTGCGGCAAACAATAAAAATTGTGATGACTGTTAGCCATAGACTGATTTATGCAATATAACTTCTTACTGTTATGGCTTTTAATGAACACAGTTTATTCACTGTTACTGTGGGCTTATATATGTTAATGTTAATGTTAATGTAATAGTTTTCATGCTTGTATTTGAACACCATTATGTTTTTAGGATCATATTTCAGCATCCTGTTGCAGTAATTACTGATAACATAATAAACTGATATTTATTGCAGAATGTAGATTCCTGGTGAAATGCAAACTTGAAAAATTTTAATTCTGATGTAAATTTGTTATCTTGGAGATTTAAAATTTTGATGGGAGAGGTTTTTATATTCAGGATAAATATGACTACTTTATATTTATGCTGTTTTGGAATTTATTTTAAATAGTACCCTTGGTAAATGGGATGTATATGCTGTCACAGATGCAGTGGATCATGTATGTGCCAGGGTTTTGTGTTGGCAATTGCCCTTGATCAGACTAAGACAGGTCGTCATTTTTTTAACAGTTTATATATGATGTGGGTACCATTTTTCTTGAGTAGCTTAGGATGTGCTTAGAACCGTTTTTGGTGTTAAAAGGTTGTTAACAGATACTATTATGTTTGTCCCTTCCACATCATATTATGAGCAAGTTGTCATCCTTGTATTGCTATTTCTGGCATGTTGTTACTCTAATAGTGTTGCTAATTTGCATATCCACATAAATTTGGGTACTTCTTCCTTTCCATTAGTGATTAGGAGAATTTCTTCCAGTGCAGTGAGATACTGCTCCTTCTTTCCTCACTTGCTACCTACACAAATTCCTAAACAAACTGAGGAACAGTAAAACATGGAATTACTGGGTTTTTGGACTTCTACCATTTTCCAGTATTGTAGGAAATAGATAACACATTTCAGAAACTATCTCAGAAGCTATTTAATCACCTGAGACCAGGCTAATTCAGTGGGAGATAACAAGAAAATATACAATATACACACATGCATGGAACTGGGATATAAAAGGAGGTAGAAATTTGTGCTTCAAAACTAATCAAGTGCATGAGCACCAGTGCAAAGAAACGGAAAAAAAAAATTGTGAAGACATGTAGTATCTACCACTAATGCCATCTGTGGACTAAAACCTGAACACTTGAGACTGAAACCTTATGGAAACCCATGAAGAGTGTCACGTGTAATGGCGTGGGGCGGGCGTGGAGGTTCGGACCCGCCTCTGCCCACTAACTGTCACGCCCCCAAGGATTGGGGTGCCATTTAGTTACCCTAAACTAGAATTCTCCTCACCCTTCAACTGTTTCATTGCATATGGCTGCCGTGGGCAGCCTGGGGTCAGTTCTGCCTTCGTCTGGACTAGGATAGCTCCGGATTGGTCTGGGAAGGGTTCTGTTCGTGGAGGTAAATCACAACTCTGCGTTACATCCTACCCTAATTCCACTGGTCTATTTACACATATATTTACAGTAATAAGAATGCCGACGTTCTGTCGGGTCTACATAGTATCTTTACGTTGACTGGTTATCACTTCCATTTTGATCTCCCACCTAGGGTGTATGACTTGAGAGTCTGTCTCTTCCTTCATTTCCTACCACTCGTTAGACTGTTCTATTCTATCCTATCCTAATGCTCACAGGGCACACCGGAGATTGCACTTCAATGGTTTAACAGACAACAATAAAGTTTTATGTAACATGGCTAGCATGAACAAATTGACTTATTGTAGTAGAGACGCAGGCAACCACCATCTTGTTGAACCCATGCCGAAACAGGGCCTTTGGCAAAGTTTTCTAAATATTACATTTGATCAACAGAAGAGCAAAAAGAGCCTCCATTTTCACACCTTTATACTCTAAAAGAGCTGGCGCAGCAGCTCCTCAAAAGGAAAGCTACCTCCTACTTTTACCCTAATTAAGGGTGTTGAAGAACTTGTTGTCCACCTGAAAATATGTGGTTCTCAGGCAAACCTCCAGCAACTCCTTGTTGGCTTCGACTTTCAAGACAGACTGTTCCACCATTGCTTTTCATAATATACATGAGGAACACTCGTCCAACAATAAATACCCTATCGGTATCCATAATGTTTGGCAATGGCACTACTATCATAATTTCTTATAAATAATTTGATTATTTCTGTGTATTACCAGGGTTCTTTGTCATATAAGTAAATGGTTTACTGCTAACATGCTGGCTTTGAATGTAGATAAAACAAACGCAATAAAATTTATAACAAATAATTCACCACAGTGTCCATCAAACATTGGATATAATGTAAGCATATAGAAGAGTCAGTAAACACAAAATTTCTTAGTTTACAAATTTAGAACCACCTTAACTGGAGAAACCATATTAATCAGTTAATTCCTGAGTTGAGTGGAGCATGTTATGCAGTTAGTTACATGTTATGTATCAGAAACACTCACACTCTGAAATCCAGTTTGCCTATTTGAACTCTATAGTGAAGTATGGGATAGTTTTTGGGTATAGTTCATCTAACAGTAAAAAGACATATTCTTTAAAAAAGTGTTAGAATTATGGTAGGTGTCAAACCTAGAAATTCATATAGAGGTTTGCTTTAGAGTTTAGAAATCCAACCTATTCATGCGAGTATGTACGATTATTTTCATTAATGAACTTCTTTGTAAATAACCAAAAACATTTTCAGATGAGTTCAGCTGTACACATAATTAACACACAGAACCGCCATCATCTTCATAGACCAGTTTATCATCCTCTCTTGTTATCAGAAAAGTGCATTCTATGCTGTTATAAACAGTTTCAACAATTTATGATGTAGTCTCAGAAGTCTAATGAATGAGCAGGCACAATTTAATATACACTAAAATAATATTTAAATGCACTCATTCTGGTCTCTTGAGCAATTCCAGTTGCCATAAAAATGACTCAAAACCTTTTAAAGCTGTATATAAGTAGCATAAGTTCACAGTATTGATGTATAAATGTGGATCTATTTGACATATTTGAATATCTTACATGAACCCTCAGTGTATATTTTATGTGAAAGTATAATTTCTGCCATACACATATGGTTTGCATTTTTATAGCATATACCACATCCTGTAATCAATTTTGATTAACTTTGGATTCATGTAATGTAATATATGTTTATAAGTATGTATGTACATAATTAGTTACTGTTTGCGCAACAAGTGGTCTCATTGACTACAGTGATTCCAGATGATCGTTGCTGAAGCATAGTTTAATGTTTCACATGGCATGAACTGCCATCACAGACCAACACATGAAAAAGCAATTTAATTATACATCTTGCTCAGAGTTGCCCTGTCAAAAGAGAGAGCAAAACAACTGTGTTTGGATAGATATACACATTTCAGAGGCAGGTAAAAGGAAGCATGATGGGAGAGACAGCATTTGCATACATCACATGTAAATGAAAGGAGAACCTGACTGGGCAAGTTGAAGAGCCAGGAGAATGTGTCAGCAGTACAAAATCTGACAATGGCAAGATGAACTATCTGTTATATATGTGTATTTATGTGAATGGAGATATTTCGCCTGCAGCCCCCCCCCCC
>NW_019730109.1:831069-851309 GCF_002891405.2 Cryptotermes secundus
ACCCCGATTTTTTCTCACTTTTCCCCCCTTTTTTGTTGCAGGCAATGCAGAAACTAGACATGGCTAGAGAGAAGCTTCAAGAAACCAATGAGGAATTTGAAACTGCTCGTCGCCATGCCCGCAAAGCTAAGCAAAATTTTGAACGGGTAAAGAAAGAAAGGCACGATCGTTTCATGAATTGCTTTGAGCATGTTGCCAATGAGATTGACAACATTTACAAGGTAATTATTTAGAACAGGTAACATTCCATTTACAAGATAATAAGTACCTGTCTTTTATAGTTCCAAGTGTATTTTATATTATCTCTGTTACCTTAAGCATCATGTATATTTTCCATACCTTCAGGTGGTGATTTTCAGAATCATTGCAAAAACAAGCAATGACAATTTTCAGTTTGTATTTAGTTTTCAGCACATTTACAGGGTTTACATGAATGGATAAATTCCATCAGGCCTAACAGAAGATAACCATCTTGCTGGGTGTCCTCTTTGTAATATCCCAGTTTGTCAGTTGGGATAATACTGTCATGTATATTAGTGACTATAGACAAGGTTTAGATTGGTGATTAGATTTATTAACACCTTATACAATCAGCTCATACTTACAAATAATACAACACTATTGCTGATTTACGTGATTTACAGTTCACTGTTACGCACTAGGATTCTCAGTCTTCACTAATTGTACCCTGATAACAGAATTCAAACAGTCTCATTGTGACTGAATCTTCTAGTCACGCATTAGGTCTTCACAGGCTGACTTCTAATTCTTCATCAACTACTCACTTCCTATGGTAATATCCTACTGACAGCTGACTCCCTTATATAGTCGCAACATGGACCATGCAGCACAGAAATCATGTCATGTGTGAGAATATGTGTTCTTTGGCCTGTTACCAGCATTGGGCATGGTGCAAACCACATAGAAAACACCTCTGCTATCAGAATGTGTGTATATCAGGCTGTTGCCCAGCCCTGGGCATAACGCAGACCACATAAAAAACACTTCTTCCAATACCCTTTCTGTTGCATGCGTGTATTTCAGGCATTGCCTAGAAATGGGTCTACATGTCACATTACTGAAATACCTTGGAAGGTTCAGACAAGTTTGTGAGGGCACATTTTCTTTTGTAAAATTGATTACTATTAACTTGAATGCTATTTGATCATTTATGCACTTTAGTGATATGTCTTGTTATAACTTTTTCATTGCACTGTCATGTTACCATGTACGTGAAATACTTGCACTATAATCATCATTCACCTATTCATATTTCTAGTACCAGGCATGTTTTTATTTTTCTTGCTTATTTTATGTTCAGATTAATCCTTTGCTCATCTCAAAATAATGAAACATAGTGAAATAAAAAGGGCTGTTCCTTATCTAACATAATAGTAAACCATAATAGATCCCATTTGAAATTTGAGTGTCACAAAAGTTGTGAGCTGATAGTGCCATGAATTAGAGCAAGGAGTTAGTGTTTTGACTAATGGCTGTCTAATTCATACATAGACTCTTAATGCTGGCATCTTCTTATTCTGTTTTATAAACTCATGTTTTCAGTAACTTTATATGAGCCTATCTATATAATTCAGATAGCAGTAGCTGTACTAATCCTCCCTAAAAATGACATATATAGACACTATAGAAATTCTTCCATTACTTGAGTTCTCAACAAGGGCTTGTTTTCCTGATTGGATAAATGAATCTTGTCCACTGTTTAACACATTTTTCATTCTGTTTCACTGTTTAGTAGTAATATTGCAAACATTAAATCTTCTCTGGCTGTAGTGGCAGCTAAGTGGTTAAATATTTAAATAGGCATGTGCAGGCCTTGGATTTTTTAGATGAGATTGAGAATACAAAATTCTTGATCTCAATTAAAACATTAATTTTGCAGTCTCAAACACTGAGAATTTTCTCATAGCTGCTTACATTTTGTGCATCAGGGATTTATGTCAGAAGGGATCGTTATGGTATTTTACCAAATGGTAGAGAAGTTCCCCTCCCCCCTCTTAAGAATTACAGCACTACCCTTCATTAATTTCATTGTTAAATAAATATATATTAGTCATTTATAATTTAAGCTTCTAGCATGTTCACAGCATAATTTGCACTATCCTGCTGTGAGAGTAAGTGATGAGAGAAAGTATATTTGAAGGTCAGAAGCCACAAGCTGCCATGAGTGTGCCAAAACTGCCAAGTTCAGAAGGAATCATGGTAATTCTCTGATTTATATCGTGAGATTCAGTGCTAACGCAAGTGTTGTTTGCCAGAAAATCCAGATGATGTCAAGAAAAGAACTAGTAGTGCAGAAAGGGATAATGTGTCAAAAGGTATCAGGCACTGCAGCTGTGATATGTAATTCAAGATTGTAGTGATAAACACACAGAACAGAAAGTTTACTGAAATCTTCTTGGGCTCACAATCGTGTAAGTTGCATAAAAATGACTGATGTTATAGAGAACATCTCTGTCCCTGTCATTAGGATTTGATGATTTGATGTCAGATCTTGATGATGGGGACACAGATAAAATATTGGTCATACAGAACCAACTGACATGGCTGAAAAGATTCTAATAACTTCAGCAACTGTGAAAGGTTCAGATTTTAAAACAAACAACTGTGAAGCAGCAAGAAAATTCAGTGTCTCCAAAGGCAAACATCTGAAGATGGAAACAACAAAAACAGTAAATTATACCAAAAATACCTTTTGTCAGAAACATCAGGTAAAGAAGAGATGTGACTGTGCTGTTTACAAAGTTGACAGACAGTAAGTAACTACCACCATGTGTGATATTGAGTAAAAAAACTATCCCTAAGGCACAGTTGCCTGTGGAACCAATAATCATGTCCCAAACTATGAGGCAGATGATTTAATGAACTGATGGGGGACTGGTTATAAGTTGTCTGGAATAGGAGAGCAAGAGCATGGTTAAGAACAAGAGGAAAGCTGGTGCTGGATACACATAAAAGCCATGTAATGACAGAAATTATATCTGTGATTCAAGCAATGAATACTGACCTTGTGGTCATACCTAGAAGGATGAGCACAACTGCACATTCTAATGAATAAGCCCCTAAAGGATCATTTGAAACATAAATCATTCTCTGACACCACCCAGAACAATCAACCTTAGTGCAGATCTGCTATGCCAAAGGATCAAGATATCATGGCAGTGGATCTCTCTGAAAATGATAACCAAAGAGTGTTAGCAGTCTGGTGCAATATTTCAGTGGAACATATTGCTTCCATCTTCAGGGTTGAAGAGTAGATGAAGCAACATAGCAAGCAGAGCCCTGCTTGCTGCTTGTATCATGCTGGCTTATTGCTTAGTCTGCACTTTTGACCCGGAAGATGGAGGCAGTATGTTTCTCTGAAACATCAGTTAACTTTCATTGGACTACAATGGCATTATATCCCAGAAGAGAGAACTCTTCATGTATAACATGTATTGTAATGTTTATTTTCGTTCACATGTTTGAAGCGTGTATGAAATTAATTCATAAAGTTACTTTTTCTGTTCACACATTTTCCCTGGTGCAGGGTTGTCTTACCTTTAATTCAAATTAGTAATCATCCATTCAGGTAAATACAGTAGCATACTGAAAAAGTGACTAGTGATTACAGTGAAAAAAAAATGGTTAGCTAGCGAAAATACTCATCTGAGTTTTCAAAATATTTTCAAATTCTCTATTTGAACTGGAAAAGTAATTGTGGGACATGCCTATAATTAAATTTACATGTTATCTATATAGTCTGGAGGTATAAATATCCAGCATTTAACAAATGAAACAATAGAATATTTATAGGATCAGTTCATTTATGTCCTCAGACATAATCCAACCTGTTTACAGAGTCTTGCAAAGAATCAGTCTGCACAAGCTTTTCTGGGTCCTGAGAACCCAGAGGAACCATATTTGGATGGAATTAATTACAACTGTGTAGCACCAGGCAAGCGATTCCAGCCGATGTCTAACTTGTCTGGAGGAGAGAAAACTGTTGCAGCACTTGCTCTGCTGTTTGCAATCCACAGGTAATTATTGTGATGTCATAAGAAGTGTTTAGAAGTTAAGGTTATATAGGTATGTAACAAGTGGCATGCTTTGTTTGATTATAGTCTGTAAATATCTTTGACATGCTGAAAATTTTTTAACCGAGGCTGATGTAGTGTATCAAGTTCTAATGAAACAGAAGACTAAGGTTCTCATGGTGGTGAGTGTTCATACAAGGTCTCCTTAGATGTGACACTGTATAGTTTGGTAGAGAGGTACATAACATCTTAGAGGAATTTACTTGTCTACCAAACTACATACTACAAGCAAGCAAGCTTTGCTTGCTATCTACTTCATCCTGGTTTCTTGCTTGGCCTATTCTTCGACCCTGAGGATGGAGACATGTTCCTCTGAAATGTTGGTTCTCTTTGCATGGACTGCATGATGTTATATCCCAGAAAATAGGACTTTTCGTAACCGCCGTTGTGAGGACCTCAAATTTTGCTGGAAATAGCTTTAACCTTAACATCATTAAACTTTGCCGGCAGGCGGCGGTCGCTCAGTCGGTATAGTTCGCTTGCAGACTAAAATCACGAAGTTTCTAAGATGTATCATTTGAGGATGAGTGTCTACCTGTATGGCTGGCATTTCAAATCAAGCACATATCATTGATGGACATTATTTGAGGACATTAGAAGAAACTGATGATTGCATTTCTTTTCTTGATTCTGATAGTGATTCAGGCACTGATTCAGGCCACAGATATTTTCTTAGAAATATGTTTCTCATATTTATTTTCTGACAGAAGTATCTTTCACTGGTAGGAGTTAACCACATGTGAAAGTACAAAGTGTTTGTAAATGTTTTTTATGTTTCTTTGTGAACGTAGTATTGATAGACAAATATGTATGCTAAATATATACAAGTTGCTTTGATATTAGTGAATTTTTGGATTTTGTCCATTGTGTATGTTCTAAAGAATACAGTGTTTTTCAAAGTGGATCTGTTTGATCCTCACATGAAATAGTTGAGGTACCTGCTCTATTGGGTTAATAATCTTTGTCAGTATAACTATATTTATATATTCACTGAAATATTTTGTCAGCAGGAGATAACAGAAATTTACAATATGAACTGTAGAAAGGCATAAAAAGACCTGAAAATAAAATAGAAAAGAAATGCAACTAACCAGACTGACAACCGTGTCCAGAAACATCAATCCAGAGGAAGAATTTAAGATTGCTGTGCTTTATGAAACTGGTCAATTGCTAGCACCATCTGTGGAACCTATATTGAACCCTGAAATGAAAATCAGCTATGCCCGTGAACAGTTAGTCAGATCATATTGACCTTCCCTGTAAGTTTGCAGTCTCAGTGGTAGTATTGGGGATTCATATGGCAGAAATTTCCAAAGTGGGTTGCTAATTCATGCACTCACTCACTGATGGAGCTGAGCCCTTCCTAAGAAGCTGCCAGTTGTGCAGCCTCTCAAGAACTTCCCAGCATTTTATAGAACCTGAAGGTTCATTACTTTGTTCACAAGAGCCCTCCACTGGTTGTTATCCTAAACCAGATCAATCCAGTCTATATCATCCCATCCTGTCCCTCTAAGATCGTTTTTAATATTGTCCACCCACCTACATCTTGGTCTTCCTAGTGGTTTCTTTCCTTCTGGCTTTCCCACCAATATCTTATATGCAGTCTGCTTTGCCCTGATTCACGAGGGAATAAAGAGGAGATTGAACTCTGGGAACCTTTTGTCTTTTTATCTGCTGTCTAAAAACATAAAAATTAGAATATACAGAACTATAATTTTACCTGTGGTTCTGTAAGGGTGTGAAACTTGGTCTCTGACATTAAGGTAGAAACATAGACTGAGGATGTTTGAGAACAGGGTGTTGAGAATATTTGGACCGAAGAGAGATGAAGTGACAGGAGGTTGGAGGAAACTGTATATTGTGGAGCTCCATAACTTTTACTCTTCTCCAAGTATAAATAGAATGTTTAAGTCAAGGAGGATGAGGTGAGCAGGGCATGTAGCACAAATGGGGGAGAAGAGGAATGCATGTAGGATATTGGTGGGAAAACCAGATGGAAAGAGACCACTGGGAAGACCAGGACATAGATGGATGAACAATATTGAAGTGGATCTTAGAGAGACAGGATGGGATGAATTTGGCTTAGGATAGGGACCAGTGGAGGGCTCTTGTGAACACAGTAATGAACCTTTGGATTCCATAAAATGCTGGGAGGTTCTTGAGTAGCTGCACAATTGGCGGCTTCTCAAGAAGGGCTCAGCTCCATGAGTGGATGATATTATATTATATTGTATTATATTTATATTACATTACATTACATACGTGAGGTCAAAGATATACACTTATTATGAGGGGAAAATCTGTATGTAAAGACATGTTGAGGATGTTTTTAGCATGCATTAGTCTTTGTTGTTTCTCCTCCAGTCTATTATATGTGAATAATCCTAGGACTGACTGATGCTGGGCTTGAAATGTAATGCAAAAATGGTCCTTTATGTATATAATTACATAGCTACCAACCATCTCCTTTCTTCGTCCTGGATGAAATTGATGCAGCATTGGACAACACAAACATTGGTAAAGTGGCAAGCTACATCCGTGACAAAACAGCATCTCTGCAGACCATAGTCATATCGTTGAAAGAGGAGTTCTACAGCCATGCTGATGCTCTCATAGGCATTTGCCCTGATGTAAGTATAAACTATGTACATCACTTTGTTGGTGACATGCATGTTCTGAAGCTCTGTACTGTCCAGGTAACATTAATTTTATAATTACCTAGTGAAATCTTGAATTATATGAAGTCCAGTACCCACAGTTATGTGAATTTTACCTCCCTTAGTGAAACAAAGCCTTGTCAGAAAAGAGAACTCAGGTGAGGATCAATTTAAATCCTGAACAGTGTGAAGAATCAAATTACAAAATCACTGTTAGTGAAATGACATGGTTCCAGTTTGTAGTTTATGTTAACTTGAATGGATTCAGCTTCATAAGTTTTATGGTAGCTTTGAAAGCTCTGTCTCAGTTTATATACAGTTCTGTATGGAATTTGACATCTGGGAAACTTACACTTTGATCTTACCTTTTCTGCAGAATCATTTTTCGTATAGGTACTCTTACAAGAAAGAAAACAAGTGTGGGAGGCCAACATAATCACAGACCCAAAATAAAGTAAACAAGAGTTCTGTCTTCTAGGGTATAATGCCATGTAGTCTGCTGAAAGTCAGTCCTGGTTTTGGAGGAACATGTTTGCTCCATCTTCAGGGTTGGCTATTTCATGCTAGTTTCTTGCTTGGCTTGCTCTTCAGCCCTCAAGTTGGAGATGACATGTTCCTCTGAATCATCAGTTGTCTTTCAGTGGACTACATGGTGTTATATCCCAGATGACAGAGATAGAACTCCTCATAATTACAACTGGCGAGAACCTCAAATCCTGTAAAGGTAACAAGTATAGAGTAATATCCTCCTTCAGAAACAATTAACTGAACACTCATTCCCATATGTATCTCACGTGTGGCATTTTGACACAGGAAATAACATGACTGAGTGAATGCTTATCACACAGATCAAATAGATTACACTAGTGAGATATAAGTTTTGAGGTTTCATGGCAGTAGTTGTTAAGATTGTGGTCTTCTGTGTGTGATGCCATGCATTTTTGGGGCTGGATGCTGACATTTCAGAGGAATGTGCTGCTTCTGTTTTCAGCGTTCATATATGTAAGGTTAGGAATTGCCTTGGTTGTACAGGAAAATTACAGGGAGGATGAACCTGAGGTCCAAGGAGGGATAGTAAATAAAGGAGCCCAGCCCAAGCCAGTGGGAAGAAATAGAAATGGTGCTTATAAGGGTGCATTGGTCTATAGTCACAGGTAGGAGGTGGAACAGTGAGAAAAAACTGTCCTTTCCAGGGATTACTGTTCTTTTTCTACCTCTGATGAACTCTGATGATTTGTGATGAACCTTGAATGATCATTTTTGTCCCTTTCTTTCCATTGGGTTGGACCAGGCTCCTTCCTTTGTTCCCTTTCCATGGTTCTGGAGCCAACTTTCCTTGTAAACTGCCTTTATAACCAAGCCCATTTCTGGACCTTACATACTTCAGAAGATGGAAGCAGTATGCTCCTGTAAAATGTCAGTAGCCAACCACAAAACTGCATACAGGTAGTGTCGCAATCCAGGAGACCAGAGTCTTAAAGTAGTCAGAGTTAAAGGAACATAGTGTTGGGACCATCTGAGCGGGCCAGCCCATAATGCATAAGCTTGCTTCATGCTACCTGTTCAGTGATTTGCTGAGAAGCTTGATAAAAAATCCACAGACTATTACATAACAAAATTAATTACTTATACAGGTCGCCTAATATTGTTTTGGCAGTGAAATCAGGGAGTTTATGTTGAGCCAGACATGTGGCTCAGGTGAGGAGACAGGAAATATGCACAGATTTTTGGTGGGGAAACCTATTGTAAAGTAGTCACTTTGAGGACTGATTACCTGGAAGTACACCAAGATATAGTGTAGGGAAGTAGGTAATGAAGTACAAAAATAGCTTACAATTGTGTCCAAGGTGGCTTTGAGTTCTACTGCCAGATTTAGTTTGTACTAGTAATATTGATTTTTTTTTCCAGGTTGGAGAGTGTTTGATAAGTAAGGTCTTAACCCTTGATCTTACCCAGTTCCAATCACATCTGGAAGCCACAAAGTGAAATGCTGGTTTACATGAATGTTTATTTACATTTTTGAGAAATATTTGCTAAAGTGGAAAAGTCTTTAACGTGTTCCTCTTTTGTAAATCTTAATTTAGCTGCAAACACCATTCTAATGGTGTATACTTTGTGATTTTTCCTAGAATTTTAGGCAGCCTGTGCATGGGATCGTGCATTTATCCAGCAAGTTCTCTACAGGGGCTGTAAATTAATCTGAACTTGTGAAGAAAATACAGGATGTTCCAGGGGGAAAGGTCAATATTCTAGGAGGTCATAGTATCAGCCATTTTAAGCAAAAGAGTGTATATGTACATGTCCTATATGAACGGTTTCCAAGATGGAGCTATTTCACTCTACATTTCCAAAATTGTTGATAAGAAAGAGACATTACATGCTGTTGCTAATACCAGTGTTTATTCTTCAAGTGACAAAGTTGGTAAGTTTACCTAGTATAATAAATACATTTTTTAAAATTTCACAGTCAACATGAATGCACTCTGCTACTCATGTGAGAACATGGTGTGTTGCTCATCTGAATGCATCTTGATATTCCTTTATGCGGGCGATAACATCCATTATGTGATTGAACAGTTTGTCTCACGTGTCAACTTCTTTCTGTACACTATACCCTTCATCCAAGCCCATAAACAAAAATCTAACAGGGTTAGGTCTGGAAATCTTGGCCAGTTAATGGTACTGCCTTGACTTATCCACTGATTAGGGAAAGTGTAATTGAGATGTTGCATCGCAAATTGGGTATAATGAGAATGGGTTCCATCATACTGAAAGTATATAGCAATCTGTATAGGCAAAGGAATATCCCCTAGTTGTTCTGATAATCCATTTTGCAGAAAGTCTATGTAATTATGTTGTGTCATGTGATTGTCTAAAATACCGGGACCAATCAACATGTCATCAATCATACCACACCACACATCGATAGAGAAAGGACGTTGAAAATTTGTTTCCACAGTGTCATGTGGATTGTTGTGAGACCATCGATGTGATTTACGTGTGTTGTTGCTTCAAATACGGGTGAAAGTAGCTTCATCAGTGAACATTATTAGTGGAAGCAATTGCAATTAGTATGTGGCCAATGACAAAATTCTAGGTGCATGGCATTGTCCCCTGGGTGTAGACTTTGCAAATGCTGTGGGTGAAATGTGTAGAAGCAGTCATCATGCAGTGTTTGCCATACCCGTGTTCTTGAAACACCAAGACATGTATAGTTAATGCCTTGTAACTTTAGCCATGCAGAAAGGTAAACGCTGTTGTGGAGCACGCTTGCTGTGGTGACGTTTAGAGCTACTCCTCAAGCGGAAAACATTGCCTACAGAGACCAGGAATAGATACACAATGTACTATACACCTGACCACACTTGAAGACACTACATTGCAAACCAGTAGTACCCATGCTGACATAAGCTGATAAGACTGCTCCGCCAGAGATAGTATGACCCCCCATACCACGGCTAGAGTTCCGAGGAACTAACAGTAGAAAGTCTTTGCATGCTAGTAGTAGGGCGATGCTGTACCATTTCAATCATTTTTTCCAGTTCATCCACATGT
Source organism: Cryptotermes secundus (assembly GCF_002891405.2). Classification (NCBI taxonomy): domain Eukaryota; kingdom Metazoa; phylum Arthropoda; class Insecta; order Blattodea; family Kalotermitidae; genus Cryptotermes; species Cryptotermes secundus. The sequence goes on from NW_019730109.1 coordinate 841,376, forward strand.
TGACATGCTTGTTCAGATGAAACAGGAGCACTGGGAAGTGTACCAAGTTCATGAAATGTATTGAACACCTTGGAAAACACTGTGATCCAGAATTCTGCACATAGAAAACCATTGACAGTATTCTTCAATAGCAGCAGTGGTACTACCATTGTAGAAGCCTTAAATGTACAGCATATCAGCATATTTGGCATTTGTCAAAATGTGCAGCATTTTTCACAATACTCCTTCAGTGTCACTATCAACAGCCACAATGGCCAACTGATGTTTCACACCAGTTCACACTCTTCAGGTGCTTCAAACAGTGGCACAGTATGGTTGGAGGGAAGGTCAATATTGGGTGCCAAATCCAGATTGCTGTACAGTGAATTAGCTCTATCTTGGAAACTATTCAGAATAGGACATGTGTACTATATGCTTTTGTTTAGAATGACCAGTACTGTGACTGACCTTTCCTCTTGAGGGACTCTGTATGCATAAGCAGGTTGACTCTGGAATGTCTGCCTCAGTCTTATGCGTGCTGGCCATTGTTGCCAGATTGCCTCAGAACAGTTCATACTCTTGGTCCTGGGGATCACTGGTATGCATATTGTGGGGTCAGTTGACTTTCATATTTTTTCCTAACCTGCCCCATCAAAACTGTGAAGTTACAAAACTTTTCAGTTTCTGATGTGGTAATTATTAGGTTGGTCAGTAAAATTTGAGTCAAGTTCATCACCAATGACAGCACTGACCTCTTCATTAATACTATCCGGGTTATCAGTGACCATATTTACATCTGCAGCTATAAGAAATGGCTGACCACTCAATTTCTCATCAGTTTTACGCCACACACCTAATTTACCAGCAGAATGAATATTAATTTCAGATGAAAAATTTAATTTTCATCTGTAAAGTGTGATTTACTGTCATTTGCAAGAACAGGATGTCATGACCATTTACTTGAACTAATGGTGACTAATCAGTGTCCAGTGTTTCTGTTTCACTCATTTTGTCTTCAGATAGATCAGAAAACTGATGTGCATAAAATTCTGACAGAATATCATCATCAGCTGTAAGTGTGCTGCATAAGCCCATCTTTGATACTGAAGAAATCATAGAGCAATAGTGGTAACAGAACAAAATTAATTAATTATTTGGCACTGTTCCAGTAACAAGATTACAAGAGGTGTATGGTCGGTGCTATGGGCACCAAGTTGACTGAAGGGTACAATGGTTTTGCATAGTTACAATATTTAAGGCATAGGTTACAATTGCAGTTTTTTGTTTAAGAGCTGAATGGAAATAATAGTAGCATTATTTTGCATAAAATTGTATCTAAGGACATAGGTTACAAGTGGTCTGTGTTTATTATTTGGAGACATAACCATCTTTCATCAGGTTGCTAATAACTGATATGATCCATGAACCAGATCAACAAGCATGCAGTGAAGAACAACACAGCTAACAGAAACTGGTGTATGTGATCCATAGGAATGCATGAAATTTTAATCATAACTTTCTATATGACCCATCTACATTGTGTTACTGTGAAATAATATAACATGCAAGAACAGTTGTGCAGATGTATACATGGCTTAGGAACGATAAAAAGAAGTGTTATGCTATATTTTGCAGCTCACACTTGCATGCATATCTTGTTTCATGTCACATACACTGTACCTGTAATAAACAGATGAGAGGAAGAGGAAACAAGGCAGTGGGCTATGTTGTAATCAAGCATGACAACTTTAAAATAAAGATACTTGGTTCACTTTCACTCCATACTCTTTAATATGCCATCATGATCATAAATGTCTTGAACAGCATTTTGTTTCCAGAGTGTATCTGGGGTAACGTGACTAATAATTGTGGATTTTAGATTTGATGACTGGATTTATTTGGTGTCACTATCAAAATTACACTTGATTACAACAGTTCACTCAACTCCTTCTGGATAACAAATCCCTCTCTGCGTAGCTCTGCTTATTCACTGCCGACTCACTCCTTCTGATTCTGCTTCTGAACTGATCTTTTAGCCCTGCTAGGCGGCTGGGATAGGAATCAGCTCATTGAAGATTTCTGTTTTTCATATCCATGGTAACAATCTGTTTAGAAGTTGTTACCATGGATATGTCTTCAATAGTTCCGTCAGAACCCAGAGTAACTCTGTATTTCATGTTACCACACGAATGTGCTCTGCGAAACCCCACCCAGCAGGCAGGTTGCAGCTTTCAGGCCACATGTCACAATACCTGTACAGACTACCAATTATTAATAAGTTGGGATGAAAAACTGGAAGAACAGTTGTAAAAGTTGTGGGAAGTCATGAATTCATTTTATTTCATACAATACATTTCCATCTACAATGCAACTTATTAGTGTCCCCCTTTCTTCTCACAACATGTTTCAACCATACATTGCCATTATCAGGTGTCTCTTAATTTGCTAAAATTGTTGCATTGTATGGTATGTCCAACTTCTCATATTGTATGTGAATGCAATAGCTCTTAATTTAAAATAAATGGACTTTAATTAAATTCAATAGAAACTAGTTAAAATTTCAATATCTTGCTTGGGGGCATCATCCGTTCATCCAAACGACATTATTTGAGGTCTCCTTGTTTGGATTTATTTCCTCAGCCGCATGGAAACTACACAATAACACACTAACACCCACTTTGCTGGTATGAGCTACACTCAACACTAAGCTCAAAAGGGTTAATGAAGCGTGTAGAATAAACTTCCTTAGTATTACACGGTGCTCATAAATTGCTCTTGATTAGGAATAATTTTATCATGTAGTATGTGTGACTATAGGCGGGGGCCAGATTGGTGACTCAATTTATTGACCACTTATACACTTGTGATTACACTTTACAGATCACTGACTCACACCAGTCTCCTCAGTCTATTTGTCTCCACTAGCCCCTTCCTGGCAACGGATTTTTATATAGGAACTATAACAGTCTCACTGAAGTACATACTCCAGATATCACAAATAGTCTTCTCTTTACAGCCACACTCTTGCGAATAACTTTTTTTTTCCGCGGACTCTGTACAGAACTTATCAACTAACTTTGTCCATTGCTTATAATGTCTCAGCATGAAAAAACAGAAAATGCCATTCATCTATTGTTGCTTTTCTATTTGTTGCTACAGGACGTTTTTACTTAGCCATTGCCCAGAAACGGCTGCAACGGAGACCACAGAAAACACCATTCTTTTGTTGTTGCAGGTGTTACCTAGCAACAGACACTGTATACAGTCACCGCTTAGCAACAGGTCTATATGCCACATTGCTCCCTCCCAAGGGCTGTGCTTGTGACATCTGTGATTAATCTCACCTTCCTCCCCGTGGCTTATTTTTCATGGTGATTACTCTGCAATCACTCCTACTGCTCCCTCAAGGCAGCTCCCTGATATGGTGCAAGTGGGTCCAGGTTTATCACCATCCTCCTCCTTTACCGATTGGTGAGGGGTAACAGTTCCAAGAGTGGTCAGTGCTCCTACAACCATGGCTCTTTTATCTGCTGTTAGTGGTCTCTTCTTTTGTTTTGGAGAAGGCTGACCCCACCATAATGTGCTGACATTCATTTTTCAAATCCTGGCAGATCTGACTATTCATTTTATAACATTAAGGACAGTGTACTGAGGGCATCATACCAGGTTAGTTTATGAACTGCAACAGCAGATAAACCTGACTACCTCAGAACCCCTAATAATGTCAGCAGCAGTAACATGGTAAACACCATTCTTGACAGCAAGCTGCAAAACAGCTGGATAACATTCCTTTGTCTAATGACAAACTATGTGAAATACAGGAAATGACATGATGTAAAAGGACAGCTTCTTATTAGCATACTACAAATGAAAATAATCTGCATTCCAGTTATATAAGAAAGTATGTTACCAACTGTGCAGTGTTTATTTGTTTTGTAATATTTGAGGCAAAAGGCAAAGTCAATTAAGCATTCCAGTTTTGTGAGATACTGTCATACCACACAAATTGAGATGAAATCTTCAACTGGATGGGTTTTTGACAGTTAGTGAATTACACTGAAGGAAGTGCACATTAGGACAAATGGAGCTAAATCCATGGCAAGTAAACATGATGTTTATGTTTCAATCGTGTGAGTAGCATTTGAAGAAAAATTTTCTCACTGCACAATTCATCATGACACTCTTTATACAAAGAGTATGCCACAAAACTTGACTACAGTTGAAGATTAAGCTGTGTGGCAAGTAAATTTTATAACATTTTTGGCACTGAATTCGCAACTGTTTTCATTACTGTGCTCCAAAATGAGAAGTGAAAATAATACACTGTACCTTCACAGTAAGTAACAGTGCTGTCAAGAGGAATAGTCTGTTCTTACTACTGTGAGTTTGAAAAAATGCTTAGATCTTTCTGATAGTGAGCATGGGTTGTCAATTCTTCCTCATTACTTTACTGATGAATTACATCTTTTCAGGTTGGCCTACTTGGCTGACAATTTCAGCTGTTTCAGTGAACTTAATTTTAAGTTTGCAGGGATCAGGAATGACACTATATTCCATTTATGACAAACAAAAGCACTGAAAATAATTCAAATGAATAAGACTAAACTGTGGGCAAGAACAATTACAGCCTCTGTCAATCTGTAGAACCACTGCTGTAACTTGGATCTACTTTCCTGAGAGTTAGACAAAAATGATGAGAAACCCAATGTTAACTGAAGGCAGACTGTCAAAAAGAAATGGAGGAACTGATAGAGCTTTCTTGTAAGTTCAGCGGGATCCAAATTCAAGAAATTGCAGTTTATCTTCATTCTGGACTGCAAGGCATGGACATCCATTTTTGTGACAAAAGCAGTCAGGTTTGGTGCCCTTTTGTACTATACAGGAGTTTTTTTTCTGGCTATTTACAAGGTGCGACAATTTAATTCCTGGAATGGCCCTGTGAAAGCAAAATTTGCTTACCTGTGCACTAGCAGCTGCTGTCACCTTTGAAATACTTGTGAAGCTATGTGCATCATGCAACAATGATGCCACTGCTGGAAACAGTCTTGAAAATCGTTTTCCAGAATACCTTGCAGTAACGTCATGTTGCGTTGGATGTCAGGAATGTCAGCAAATATTTGTCCTTTCAGGGCATATTTTAATTCTGGAAACAGCCAAAAAATCGCAAGGAGCTAAGTCAGGTGAATAAGTGGATGATGGTCCATTTTTGTAATGGATTTCTTAGCCAGGAACTTGTGAACTCTTAACACATCATGCACAGGGTCATTGTCATGGTGGAGAATCCACTCGTCAGGCCAGAGTTCGGGGCTTTTCCTCCTAACAGATTCCCATAACCCATAGTCTCACACCTAATCTGCTATCTGAGAACACCAAGGTTCATACTCTCCACATTTGCATCTGTCCTTAGCATTTTTGGCCGCCCACTTCATGTGTCATCTTGCACATCTTCACTCCCTTCCTTGAACTGCCTCTGCCATTCAAGAACACTTGATTTCTTCACAGCATATTCACCACAAGCCACTGTTAATAGGGCTAACGTTTCACTAGCACTTTTACCAATCTTCACACAGAATTTGATGTTTATAAGCTGCTCCAGGTTCTTGTCACTCATTTTTCCACAAACAGTATACCATGGACATGTACTACTTCCTCTGCTGCTTGGGATCGAATGACTCATTTGGCTTGTGGCATATGTAAATGCAAGTTGAAACATGTTCAAACATGCTTGGGTACATGAGTATGCTTGACTCAACACCCCAGCAACATGCTGCAGCCATTCCAGGAATTGAATTGTCAAACCTTGTGTATTAAAAAGAAATAAGGGAACAGACTTCAAGCAGAATCATATACACACAGGAAGCTGTGAGAACTTCAACAAGTACACTCTATGTTCCGTAAAGTAAGCTGTTATCTATGTATAGGCCTAAACAAAGTTCCAATAAATCTGGCCACCAGATTAAAACACAAAATATGTTTGGTAAGAAATTTGCTTTCTTTATTTAAAGATGGGTGACTGAAACATCTATACACAGTCATACCTCAAACTTGCAAATTAATGTGTTCCCAAAAATGGGTTTGAATGGAAATGTATGACAAGCTCATTATGACACAGAGATGTATAGGGTTAGTTTTTGGAGCTCAACACACGTCCTTTTTTCAATATTCTGACCCCTACTACAATTCTGTTGGTTTTACTATCAAATAACATACTGGTAAAACATTTAAACTATAAGTTAATATTTCATTCTATATTGTGGAGTTACAGATTTGAGACACCAGAGCATTACAACATTGTTTAAATCTGATTTCTGGGTGGTAAGTCTGAAAGTCTAATGGGCATTAATTTAATAGGATCATAAGTTGGGAATTTGCAGGTAAAGGTATGACTGATTTAATGTTACTGTAAGTCTTCAAATTCAAAAGTCTGTGGTTGACGTACAACTAAATAAATATTCAGGTCCTGTCATGCTCAGGGGAAACTCAACATGCTAGGATATGGACAGAAGAGATAGGGGAAGTACAAATAAAAGGGATGAGAAATGAATATGTGAGAAAGAAGGGTACAAGATAAAATTACAAAATGGATATTGGAATGGAAGAACAGGTCTCACAGAACAGTTTTAATATGAAGGATGGGATATGATATTGCAGACAAATAAAAGGTATCAGAAAGCAATACATGAAAAGGAAAGGAGACAAGAAGAAAGCCCAGCAGAAGTAATACAATAAAGGGAAAATCTTAGGTGACTTGACACAGGAATCTATGCAGGCCTGATTGTGTCATTTTCATTTTGAATCAGCTCAGAATAAGCATTTACATGACAGATCATTGTATCCCTAACTTACCATGTGTGAAATCTGAAAGTGGTGTGTGGCATCACTTATCAGTTGCATATGCTTGCAGGGCACAGAGTTGGCTGTGTTGTGACTGGCCAATACCAGCAGTTATTCAGTTGAAGAATGGGTAACAGGTAGCATGTGGGAGTATGACAGACCAAATAGTGATGTGACTAACACTGTTCTGTACACGATTTAATAAAGCACCACGAACAGAAGTGACATTGCTGGACTGGGAGAAACATTTGTTTGTTCTTGTCAAGCCTTGGTTTATCATTTCTCCAGAAATAAATGCAGAAACGATCAGCAGAGCTTGGTGTGCCATGTTCACAAATGCAAGATCACAGGAAGAATGACTTAAATTTTAAGCCGTATCACCAGACATTCACTAATAAAATGTTACATGTTGACATGAATAGATGCCATGATGCATGTTATGCACTGCTGAACACTTTCCTGAATACCGCATCCCACCTGAAAGTTCTCTGCACTGAGCACAGTACCCATGACAGAAATGTTGTATTTTGGGCTACAGAGAATCCGCAGTTGCCGGTGGATTTGAAATATGACCCACCCCACGTGATGATGTGGGCTGGTATGACTGCAACTCATTTGGTTCCCCTGTATTTCTTCGATGGACCTATTAATGCTACATCTTATGCAAACATGTTAGAGGCATGATTAATACAACTTAGAGACAGAGGACTCATGGAAGATCTGTGGCTGTAGCATGATGGAGCACCTTCACATTTCACCCTCACTGTGCACAAACATTACCCAGACCACTACACAGTCCTGATCTTAACACACCAGATGGCTCTTTGTGGGGCACTGTCAAGGGACAAGTGGCTGCACAATATCACAAAAATGACTAGTTGCACAGAGGTGTGGAACAGACATTCACCACCATTACACCATAGATGCTTCAGCACATATAACGCTGTGGTGCATCAGGCTGTGTTTCAAATAACGGTGCACATACAGACCCATTTGATGTATGTGGAGTGACTCATCATGTGGTATGTTAACTAGGGGTATGGTGACTTCTTGGCCACAGTGTATATTATGAGAGTGTCAATAAATTAAGTTCTTTATTATCCAAGTTCTCTTCCGGATGATATGGACAACTGTTCATCTAAATTGTTTCACTGTGTTGTATTTGTATTTTCAGATAGGGAATGACTTTGTCTGATATCACATGCAACAAATATAATTCCTGTATTAATTATTAAGAATTTCCCACTGTTTTAAATTACCTGTTCTCCACTAATACATGCACTGACTAAAGTGCCTGTCTTTTGCCCAGGTTTTGCCTATGGTACAGTCACACACTGTGTGACTGTAGACTGGGTTTGGATTGGTAATTGGATTTATTGGACTCATGACTACACTTTACAAATCATTATCACACAGAGACTAGTGTCCACTGCGTTGCTTGGTAATATCTTCTAGCAGTGGATTCTCCTCTGCTCCCAGGCTAGCGGCCATCTCACATCAACCTCCTCTTCTAACTCCTCTAGACTCTGTCATAATGGCAGCTATTCATCATTACCTAGCCTCAGCATGGACTTCACAGAAAACACGGTCAACAACAGCTCTTCTATTGTGAAATCACTGCTGTCACAGAGAGGTGTTTACTGCGCCATCACATAGCAGTGGCTGTCTCTACTGGCTTCCAAATTCTGCCTTTCAGCAGAACATGCCACAATACTGCATTATGACAGTTTTATTAATTTGTATTCTTGTTGACTATCTTCTAGTATATCTGTGGCACCTCATAGCAACTGCTTAGTGATGGATTGAGCTAATGAATATGCATTAAATGACTACCAATGAAATGAAATGAGCATACGATTGCTTTTGCACACTAAAACTGGTCATAGTCATCGACCAGCCTGACGTGGAACAGAAAAGTCTGGACAACAGGCAATGTTCATTATTATATTTCTAGACAACATGGTTTTGGTATATGAAACTCCATGTTAGGCAGACTAGAAGGCTACGACAAATTTTATTCTCGGAAAAATGAGAACGTATATGTAATGCATATAGATGTCTAATTTAAGTCAATAATCTTAGTACAGAAGACAGAAAATGTGTGTTTTAAATAATGAAGGTTTATAACATGTAGGAAATATGGACTTTGTAAGTTACAAAATCCATTCTATGAGGGGTGAACTTTAATAGTGGCAACTATTTATTTACAACTGATACAAAACAGATGCATGTTTTGAAGTTTTACTGTCCTTCAATGTAGTCACCATCATTGTGTACAACCTGTTGCCAGCAATGTGGAAGTCGTAGGATACCTTTAGCAGCATCTGTTGTGTTGATAGTTCAAATGGAGTGGTCTACTGCCTGAAGAATCTCTGGAACAGTTCTGAAGCGAATGCCACGAAGTGGTTCCTTCATCTTAGGAATCAAGTCAAAGTCACAAGGGCTTAAGCCCAGGGAGTATGTGGATGGTACAGCACTTCCCAGCCCCATCGATTGAACAAATCAGCCACAGCTTGTGCTGCATGCGGCCAAGCACTGTCCTGCAAAATGATGGGTGGGTTCTGCAGAAAGTGTCACCGCTTCTTTCTCAAAGCTGGTCACAGGTTTTGTTCCAAAAATGAACAGTAATACTGCGTACTGGCAGTCTGCTGTCAGGGAATGGTATGCGGTAGGATAACACCATCACAGCTGTACATGAGAATCACCATAACTTTCACATTGCTGGAGTTCTGAAGAACTTTTGATTTTTGTGGTGACCCGTAACGACACCATTCGTTTGATTGGTGTTTCATTTCTAGCTCGTACGATTTGGCCCATGTCTCATCCAGTATAATGATACGGTGTAAGAAAGCCTCTCCTTTGTGCTCCAAGTGGTTACAAGCAGCGTCGTATCATAGCCATTTCTGCATTTCCGTCAAATCATGCGGAACCCATCGTGATGCAGTTTTTCTCATGCCCAGGCATTCCTTCAGAATGTGAAGCACAGTTATATGTGCTAATCCTGCCCCTTGGGCCAGCTCACGAATCATATGGTGTAGATCACTCTCCAGTAACACAGAAAGAGCACACACTTCTTCTTCACTGATACTAGGACAACCTGGCTGACACGTCTGCCACATTT
>NW_019730109.1:851730-948062 GCF_002891405.2 Cryptotermes secundus
TTAACAACATGGCCATTAGCCCCACATCACTGGAAGAAGACAATAAACTTTCATATTTGAGTTTAAATATGGTCAAACTGAAGGTACCAGGAGATTTAAAATCCCCTTTCTTGGCTGACAAAGGTTAACATTATCCACTGCTTGTGACAGAAGTTTTCTATTTAGTGACGGACTATTTAACAGTGATGACAATAGCTCAGACCATGCAACACTAGATGATGAGTCATGAATAATGACTTGGAAAGGATATGACAGGGAGGGATCATGGCCTCATTTGATATACTATCCTGCATTTTTCTGGAGGGAGTGATCAAAACCAAGGAAAAAACCATCAAGAATAGCCAGTCTCCCTACAGAATTTTGAATCCAGCACCTCCCACATATAAATTAGAAGCATTACCACTTGAGCCAACTTTCTTGGTTTGATATGGTAAAAATTTTGTATTTATGCAAATGTTAAACCCCTGTTTCCTACTTTACAACGTACATGTTTCTCACCTGAATGACACCTCATGTGTTTTGTCAAGTCATAACTCTGAACACATCTCCAACCACATTCAGTACATAAATAACGTTTTTCTCCCATGTGTGCTCTCATGTGGTTAATGAGAGTGCTTCGTCGTCCAAAATTATTGCCACACACACTACAGTGGTATGGCTTCTCACCTGTATGCCCCCTCATGTGTTTTGTGAGTGTGTCACCACGGCTGAAACTTCTACCACACACAGTGCATAAATATGGTTTCTCTAGTGTATGAATCCTCATATGCTTTCTCAAACAACTTCCAAAACCAAATGTCTCCCCACACACAGAACAACAATAAGGTTTTTCACCTGTATGAGTCCGCAAATGGCCTTGAAGTTGATGTTTCAGGGTGAATATCTTCCCACAATCATGACACAAAAACCGCTTTCTGTCAACCTCAGGTTTTGGTTCTGTTTGTAATCTGTCCACAGCCTTAATCAAAATATCTTGAGGTATAACATTTGAAACACATTTCTCTTCTTGTAAACAAGAATCATTTGAACTGTTAGTCTTATTTCTGACCAACCAACTTTGGGAAGCACCTTCATCAGTACCACCATTCCCAGACTGCACAGCACTTTGCTTCCTGACCTTCCCATTCTGCATGTCTTCTTGCCATCTGTCAGTTTCTCTTACTTCTGAATTTGGATGAAGCTTCTGTCCTTCTGCAGCATTCTTCTCAAATTTCCTTCCTGTTGATGGTTTCTCAGATTCTATTTTAAACTTGGCCATCACAGGAACATGCATCTCCATGTCTCCACTGCAGCCACTTGAAGTCGTTTCTGCAGGGAGATTAGACCACAGGCTTTCATTACCAGGAAGAAAACCAACTTCCCCAGCCAATCTGCCAAAAATAAAAAAAATGAAATTAAAGACGACATATAAGCATGATGAAATTATCAGCCACAGCTTAGTGCTTTGTATAAAATATGCATGCCTGCAGAACAAAAGTTAAATCTCATGCATATTCATGTGCAACTGCTGAAATAAGGATAACTCAATTGGGAAATGCCTGTTCTTTATTAAGTTAAAAAACTGTTTGATTTGATACCAGATACCATACAATGAACTCTATTGATCAGGGTCCTTCTTGAAAAGGTAATATTTGTTCAGCTAGTTGAGAAATTCTCTGTTTTTGCATAAAACCAGAAGTTTCATTACCATGTTCACAACAGCCCACCACTATACCCACATGATTCAGCTCATCCTTATACACTGTTTTCCTTTAAGATCCATTTTAATCTTATACTTTCATCAATACCTCACCCTCACAAGTGGTCTCTTCCCTTCAGGCTTTCTAATTAAAATCTTGTATGCATTTCCCAGCCCTCATGCATGGTACACGACCTACCCATACCATTCCCCTCGATTTGATCTCCCTAATATATGCTGAACAATTTTTAAGGTCCTTATTAAGCGGTTTCTCTGTCCTGTTATATACCCTATCTCTTAGATGCATATATTGTTCTTGCAACCCTATTTAAAAAAGGTGGGAATCTCTGTTCTTTCCTCATTGTAAAAAAAAAAGTTTCAGATCCATACAGAAAAGGTAAAATTATACTTTTGTGTATTTTAATCTTTCTGTCTTTTTAGGATGCTGATCTGAGCGGCAACAAGCACACACCAAATTTAACCTGCTCTTACCTGCTTCACAAATGTAATTATATAAAACAACAATTTTATGAGTTTCATCTGTTATAATGTACTGGAAGTACATGTGACAAGCGAGACAAAAATGCACGCAGAAATTTCATCAAGAATCCTCCTATGAGGGTTGGAACTTTAATAGTGACAACTATTTATTTACAACTGATACAAAATAGATGCATGTTTCAAAGTTTTATTGTCCTTCAATGTAGTCACCATCATTGTGTACAACCTGTTGCCAGCAATGTGGAAGTCGTAGGATACCTTTAGCAGTGTCTGTTGTGTTGATAGTTTGAATGGAGCGGTTTACTGCCTGAACAGTTCTGAAGCGAATGCCACGAAGTGGTTCCTTCATCTTAGGAATCAAGTCAAAGTCACAAGGGCTTAAGCCCAGGGAGTATGGTGGATGGTACAGCACTTCCCAGCCCCATCGATTGAACAAATCAGCCACAGCTTGCGCTGCATGCGGCCAAGCACTGTCCTGCAAAATGATGGGTGGGTTCTGCAGAAAGTGTCACCGCTTCTTTCTCAAAGCTGGTCACAGGTTGTGTTCCAAAAATGAACAGTAATACTGCGTACTGGCAGTCTGCTGTCAGGGAACGGTATGCAGTAGGATAACACCATCACAGTTGTACATGAGAATCACCATAACTTTCACATTGCTGGAGTTCTGAAGAACTTTTGATTTTTGTGGTGACCCGTAACGACACCATTCATTTGATTGGTGTTTCATTTGTGGCTCGTATGATTTGGCCCATGTCTCATCCAGTGTAATGATACGGTGTAAGAAAGCCTCTCCTTTGTGCTCCAAGTGGTTACGAGCAGCATCATATCATAGCCATTTCTGCATTTCCGTCAAATCATGCAGAACCCATCATGATGCAATTTTTCTCATTCCCAGGCATTCCTTCAGAATGTGAAGCACAGTTATATGTGCTAATCCTGCCCCTTGGGCCAGCTCACAAATCATATGGTGTAGATCACTCTCCAGTAACACAGAAAGAGCACACACTTCTTCTTCACTGATACTAGGACAACCTGGCTGACACGTCGGCCACATTTTGGCGTCCCTCGTTGAAGGCTTTTACCCACCTTGCCACTCTTCTGTAAGGCAATGCAGATTCCCTGCAAGCCTCTTGAAGACCTTGATGACACTGTCGTGCTGTACGGCCTCTGGCACATTCAGTCTTTTTGCAACTCCGTTGTTCCTGTTTCGAAAACATCGTGACAACACTACATTAGACCGCCAGCTAACATGAGGCTCTGTCCTTCTTGTCACTGCGCATGCACATGATGTGGGAAAGGAGAGTCCATTTGCTCTGAGGTAAGGTAGGTATGTAACTAACGTGTTGTATAAGCGACATTATTTGGTTCCGTTGCATGGCGTCTCTACAGCAGTGTTGCCTCTATTAAAGTTCCAACCCTTGTATAAAGGCATCATTTGCCTGACTGGGAAAAAAATGCAGATCATGTCAAAGTGATGGTTTTAGTGGAGTTAAAATGGCTACCACAGAGTTGGTTGGCTGCTTCCTGAAAAGTTACACATTATAACATCTGAGTAAGTAACTAACTAACTTCATGGAGCTGAACCCTTCTTGAGAAGCCGCCAGTTCTTCAGCTACTCAAGAACTTCCCAACATTTTGTGGAACATGAAGGTTCATTACTGTGTTCACAAGAACCCTACACTGGTCCCTATCTTGAGCCAGATCAGTTCAGTACATACTGCCCCATCCTATCTCTCTAAGATCCATTTTAATATTATCCACCTGTGTATGTCTTGGTCTTCTTAGTGGTCTCCTTCCTTGAAGCTTTTCTACCAATATCCTAGATGCACTCCTCCCCCATTCATGCTGCATGCACTGCCCATTTCATCCTCCTTCACTTGATCATTCTAATTATACTTGGCAAAGAGTACAAACAATGAAGCTCCTCATTATGCAGTTTTCTCCAACCTCCTGTCACCACATCTCTCTTCAGTCCAAATTTTCTCCTCAGCACCCTGTTCTCAAATACCCTCAGTCTATGTTCTTCCCTTAATGTCAAGAGACCAAGTTCACACCCATATAGAACCACAGGTAAAATTTAGTTTTGTATATTCTAATTTTTCTTTTCTAGACAGCAGATGAGAAGACAAAAGGTTCTAGACTGAATGGTAGCAAGCATTACCCAAACTAATTTTCCTCTTAATTTCGTCCTGAATCAAATTTTGATTTGTTACTGTTGTTTCCAAATATTTGAACTATGCCACATTTTCAAAGCATCTGTTAGCTACCTTTATGCCATGATTTTGCCCTGCATTCTGGTGACAAGACAGCAACATATACTTGGTTTTCTCTGTGTTTACTTCTACACAAACCCACTTACTGTCAATTAAAGCCTCTGTGTTTGGGTTTTTCTTTAAGGTATTTGTGTTATCTCCCTGTAGATTCACATCATCAGCATACACCAGCAGCTGATGTGTCCCATTTAATTTCAGTCTCACCTTGTTTCCTGGACCTTCCTAATGGCATATTCTAAAGCACAGTTGAAAAGCAGTGGCGATAAAGCATCTCCTTGTTTTAGACCATTTTGGATTCTGTTGGATATACTGAAACACCTTATTTGTTTGAACTCATAGGAAATCTGTGCCAATGAAACAAAGTTTACATTCCTTGTTGGGGGGGGGGGGCACTTGTAGAGACTTGTACAGTTTACAAGTTGGCTCTAAATTCATCTCTGTTGATTAATTATTTTCACTTCCTGTGATTTTTTTACTTTGAGATCTAATATGCCAAAGTGATCCACCTTTCAATTACACATAATTTCCTTCCTTGGACCCTTCGCTTTCATCAACTTCTCTTCCAAATTGACTACAAGTCTGGCAACCAATGACACATGTTGCAGAATTGTCATTTCTTTCCTGAAGGCTTCACTTTCATCAACTTCTCTTCTTAGTTACAAGTTTGACAGCCAATGGACCATGTTGCAGCTTTGGTAAATACATTACTGTAATTTATTCATAAGGTGTGTCCACCAACCTCTGTTCCTCAGTACTTGCTACATCGATACTGTTCTCTTCAGCAGTAGTTTCTTCATTAACTTCAACTTTGACTTCAGTAAACGTCCAGCAATAATCAGCAGTTCCAACTGTGGAAGGCTGATGACAAAAAATTTGGATCAGAAGCAATGGACAGATGTAAGTGGTACAAGGCAATTCAAATAGTAAGAGCAGTTGATGTAAAAAAAACTGAGGACATGTCAGAAGATCAAGTATACTCTATATTACAACAAATTTAAACATGACTTGGGTTGCCAATATGTTCAGTGTGACCCATACAACCTAGTGTAAACATATCAGCTCTGCTTTTGGATTGCATTTTTGATCATCAACATGCTGTAAGTCACCTTTCATGGTTGACGGGAGTTAAACACTTTGACATTCAAATAAAATGGTGGCACAATATGTGCAAAGATTTCTTACACAAAGAAAAATGTATGCATGGGTGGAAAGATTCATAAATGGCTGATGAAGACTGAATGGGTCAACCAGTATGTCAGAAATGCTGGACAACAATCAAGTTAATGGTCTGATTCAAGGAACAGATAAATTACTCTCACAGCTGTAGTGTAAGTCCTAGACATTACCCATGGCTCTGACTTTTCCATCACAAATTCCAACCTCAATTATTGCAAACTTCGTACAAGGTAAATCCCAAAGAAGCCTACAGATGAGAAGCACAATATAAAGGTAAGAGCAATTTAAGACTGGAGACCTTGCAGGCCACAATCTGTGTGTGAATTATCAGTCTGACTTCAAACACCCCATTTACAACATTAATGGAATAATTAGCAGTGTGTGCTGTAACAACATCTTGCATAAAAAGACCGCATGTCTTTTCTTCTTCTGTAATGCTCTCAAAATTGAGCCGATGAAAGTCAATGACAGCCTGTTCAAACAGTACAGATCCTACGAGTACTATTCAAGTTGCAGTAATGACACATGACACCAATCTTCTGACTGTACAGGAGTACTTTGAAAAGTTTGTCTCAGATTAACACTGCTCCAGCACCTTCTGTTTTGAGCACTGATATACCTACTAAGATGCAACTAAGCTTCATCAAAGAGTCCATTGTGTACTGGCTGCACAAACAAGTTAAAAAATATCTTCTCTTGTAATCGCTATCTTCAACTGCTTGTAAAAAGCTTGACATACTATCAATCTCATGTGTATATTTGCTCTCATTGATGATATTTGTTGTTAATAATTTGGATAAGTTTCAAACCAATAACTCTGTACATGTCATTGGTACCACAAGGAATGACCACCTTCATATACCTTCAACACATCATCCTATCAGAGAGGGGTGTATTATTCAGGTGTCAAGCTATTTAATACTCTGCCGTCAAATATCACAGTTTTAAAAAATGATAAAAAGCAATTTAGGTTTGTTTTACAAAATTATTTGCAAAGTAACGCATTTTACTCTATTCATGAATTTGTCAAGCATGTATTTTCTTTTATTGCTAGTGGAGTGGGACTAAGTCCCTTGCACTGCAGCCAATTCTGGCCTATTGTACCAGCCCCAGATGATAGGTAAGGGTGATTGTGGAGCAATTGGTGGAATGAAGATTAGCAGGAGAAACCGCAGTACTCGGAGAAAACCTGCCCCAGCGCCATTTTGTCCACCACAAATCCCACTTGACCAGACCCGGGATCCAACCTGGGCCGCCACGGTGGGAAGCCAGCGACTAACCATTTGAGCTATGGTGCGGTCTTGTCGAGCATGTAATCAGCTCAAAAGTTAAGAGTTAATAAATGGTCTGTGTGCATGAATTATAAAGTGTTGAGACTTGATTTTTGTAAGTGTAGTAGTATGTATGTTGTCTGTTTTTTGTTATGAATTTAATATTTTATAATGTAACTGTTTGGATGATATGGCTTGCCAGTGTGTGTGGAATGGCAAGGTGTGAATTTGATTGTGGTTTCTTCACGACCTATGTGTGTTGTCCTGACAACTTGAGCTATTCAGTCTGAGGCTTTATTTTATATTTTATTGGACCAAGGACAAATGATGTGTAGTCATCATGAATTTGTAATATGTGACATGTTTTATATCCAGCCCTACAAGGAGATGACTGGATCCATGAAATGAAAAATAAATGTAAATGTCTAATCCTATGTGGTGGCAGATGTAACATTTTAGTCACTCTCCAGGCTGCTGTGGTTGAAACCTGTACCTGTTAAAATGTGTGAGGAATTCGTGAGGTGAATGTTTATTCAGTTCTGTCAGACCTTTCCTTGGTAAGCACAGCATTATGTTCAGTGCATTTCTCATCTACGAAAGCCTCAGCTGGAATGCATTTTTGTCACCAGTTTTGTAAACTGTTAAGCTAGAATTTGAACTTTAATTGTTTCTTGCATCCTGTTGTGTATTTAATCAATATTAGAGTCAATTTTACCGACCACATAACTTATTTTTATTATTATTACACTACATGTTTTGACCTCAAGAGGTCATCCTCAGGTGTACGAACACAGCTGTATAATTACACGCAATCACATTCGTCTTCTCACTTATTCGATCCTATATCTTATTCAGGCCCACGCTCAATAATATATCAAGCTCCTCTCACAAAACACAAGTTAAAATATTATTCTAAATGTCAAAATTTAAAATTTAAAATTTGTGAATCAAATTTCAATTCAGATCACTAGTTATGCTTTCACTTTCACTTGTTATTCAGTCACTTCCTACTTACGCTCATCACTGCATCAAGTTCACTTTAACTAGTTTAATTATATTATTGGTTAAAAATTCATGAATTAAAGTTCAATTTTATTATATTGGTTGCACTTTTCACTTTTTGAAGGTCTCGCTGTTCTTCCGCATCCTCTGATGTTGCTGGATCTGTTACGGCCCTTGTCGTGATGGCTACTCTTGAGGTTGAAACATGTAGTGTAATAATAAAAATATGTTGTGTGGTCGGTAAAATTGACTCTAATATTGGCTAGAATTTGAACACCTGCATACTTACAATAAAATCTTCTTTTTCACAATTTATAGGATTATTTTTCACATAAGACCTACTGTTCAAGTGCATATTTCACCATTTCAATTTATGACTATAAATGAGGACACAAAACGGATGTCTGAATGTCTCATGTGAACAGAAACATGAGTATCACCAATACATTTTACATGAAGTCTTCTGAAGGTGCAGATACAGAGCCATAAAAAAGAAACAGTCACCATGTAGCAATGCAAATGACAGGAGTGTGCCTCTCAGCTTGTCACAAGAAGCACAGTCCACTCCTGCTTGCTTGCTTTTCTCAGTCAGGGTAGCTGGATTTGGTTGCTCAAGAAAGACAATGTATCTGAGAATGCAATACCAATGAGATGGCATCAACTGGGAGTTGATGTTATGAGGCCATACTGATACCAAAAAAACCTACATGACTATTATAATAAGTTACTTAATACTTAAAAGAGCTTAAAAGAGTTTATATAGAACACAGAACTGAATTCATCCATTTACCTCCATACCCTGAGACCTGGTGAACTGCCGTAATGTAGCATCTGAACTTTCACACTGCAGCTTGAAGTTGAAAGATTCATTCACCCGGTGAATACAG
Organism: Cryptotermes secundus; assembly: GCF_002891405.2. Classification (NCBI taxonomy): domain Eukaryota; kingdom Metazoa; phylum Arthropoda; class Insecta; order Blattodea; family Kalotermitidae; genus Cryptotermes; species Cryptotermes secundus. The sequence goes on from NW_019730109.1 coordinate 860,519, forward strand.
CGCTCACAAACTTGAGATGGCAGACCATCACCAGCAAACATCTTGAAGCATGACAATCAACAGGCCAATGGCTAAGTAATAAGTCAGCTATGCTAGTGCTTCAAGAATATTAAGGACTTAAAAGTGTTTCAGATTTTGAGAAGAATGGCTGTATAAGCACAAAAAACTAGGTTTTGACTAAAGTAGGAATAATGGGCTGCATGTGGAAAAAACATAATCTTGAATCAGGGGAGTATGCATTCCTTACTGTTCAATTTCCATATAATTCATACAATGTAATTAAATACAAAAACCTAAAGAGGGAATCCAGAATCGTTTCACTTATCCTCATCTTTCTTTCTGAAATAACATGAAATTAGATTATAACTGGATAAACTTATTAACATTAACATTATAGTGTAGTGGTTGACATGGTACGCTACAAGCCTAAAGGTCGCGGGTTCAAATCCTGACAAGGTCATTGAATTTTTTTCAGTTGACCTAATCCTTCCAGCTGCACTAGGCCCTGGGGTTTACTCAGCCTTTAACAGAAATGAGTACCAGGAATTAATTAAATAACTTTCCTGGGGAGTAAAGCGCAGCCGGGGCGTAAGGCTGACCTTACCGCCATCTTTGAGCCGATTGTCTAGATAATGTGGGACCCTCAACATCTCACAACCCTACAGGCCTTCACGGCCTGGTACAAGGATAGCTTTACTTTACTTACTTACTTACTTTATTAACATTATGTGAAGTAATAAAAAACTGAAGAAAGCAGGCTTCTGGGATGTGGCACCGTGTAGCTGTGGTGTTAACCGACGTTTCCGAGGAACGTATCACCTCCATCTTCAGGGTAGAAGGAAAAATAAGAAAATCTGCAAGCGAAGAAACAGTGAGAACAGGTTCAAACAGACCTTGTAAGGATGAAGGCAATATGTTCCTCCAAAACGTCGGTTAACACAACATCTACATGGTGCCACATCCCAGAAGACTGTTTTCTTCAGTCACCACCATGAAAACCTCAAATCTTACATAATAAAAAACTGTTTGGGCAATGCATAAAGTAGTAGAGCTGTCTAACTTAAATGTGTGTTTTTCTTGCCACCATAACGTCTTTTTTAAGCCCTTACTGATGACTAACCACCAAGTAAGTGTTATCTTCACAATATAGCATGAAACAAATTAGAATGATATGTGTTAATCCCAAATTTAAATAGAACACGACTTCCTTATGTAAGGAGGGTTTATTAGGACAATGATTTATGTTAATTCCGGAACGCAGAAATAAACCTCAAAATTTGGTATATGCATTGATCACATTGCAAAGATTGTAACATAATACCGCCTCCAAAAGTATTACATCGATTTGTTGAATATATACGCCAATTCTTCACAAGATGAATAAACAAACCTTTAACACGGGCACTAATGTCATGATTCTATCGGGAAGGGCCCCATCTTCATCAAAAAGGGGCAGTAATGAATCTTTCTCTCCCATACATAGACGACACATGTTAGCAAAATTCACCACCATTTCTATGGTAAATTTTGAACTAACAGTATGTTCGGTATTACGTTCCTATAACACGACTTTACATGAAGGTAAATTCATACTAAATACAAACACACCACAATTGCCACTTTAATAAGGTCATTACAAACAATGACAGCATTATGAACAATTATACTTTTGGCCGTTTGGAATAACCACAACACACAAATATTATGGCACGGCAGAATTACAGCAAATATTATATATGATTTATATATATTGAACTGTGGTTTTAAGAAATAAATGCACATAATGAGCAACGAGAAGATATGAAACTTCAACACTCCTTGTAATAGTCCGTCGTCATTATTGTCATTCTCCTTCACGTAGTTAGTGGAATCTTCCGCATCATCATAAACCGTCCACGCACGCACATCGATTTTTCGTCTGGGGTGTCACAGAGCTCTTTTTTTTTTTTTTTTGCACAACAAAAAGGTGAAGTTGTTCCTGTGATTAATTACATAAGCACCACTCACCACGAAGAGGTATGGGGAGTGAATGTGTATCTCCACCATTCTTAATCTTGGAACTAGATGGAGGTGTGTGGTCAGCTTCACGTTCCGGACGCTTTAACCCCAGAGAAAGCGCCTCAGATACCCACTAGCTGGCTGAGGCCCTACGCCCGTCTGGACCTGTCTTGACGCTCTGGAATAGAGAAAGATCTTTTGTCCCTGCCCCGGCTCCTAGGCCGTCCAGCCCGTCCAGCCCTTAGCCCGTCGCTATTAGGGGTATAACAGCCAAGTCTTCCCGGTTCCTCTTCTTGTGACAGTTTGTGGTAGAATACGTGTGAGTGCAGTTTTAAGTATGACAACTTCATGAAGTTCATGAATCAGCAATAAACAAGATGGCGTACACACTAGAACAGCACTGCCTAGTTTGTGAAAATATTTTGCCATACTGCTAGTATTTTCGCGGTTCAGCATAAATCCGGAGTAAAATGTGAATGGTGCACTGTACCAACAAGCATGTCTGCAATAAACATCTTAGTTAACCAGTCTGAAAACAATGGGAGCGTTATCGCGAACAAGAAGGGCGTCGAAAGAAAAATATGAGAACAACTAAAAACATTCACCTTGTTGAGCAGGTGTTGATGTGGTGACCGAGGAAATTTGTAAAAACAACTTTCTTAGCAATTCAACATGAGCGAATCATCAGGATACAGGATAATTCGAGAAGACGTGGACCTGTTTCAGTACACAATGGAAAATCAGAGGCAGGTGAAGACAAGAAACATAACTGCTGTGGTTACTCTAAGATGTTTTTGAAGGACAATCCAGGAGTATCCCTAAGCATAACGGTAAAGCCCATCTTCATTTGAGCGGCAATGTGAGTAGGTAAAATATGCGGGTGTGGGGGAGAAACACCCGCATGTCATAATGGAGACCCAGCGACGCCCAACAAGTTATATTGTTTGACGATACTGAGACTACTGATTATAATCTCCATGTCATCCCAAAAGAATTTATTCCCTTTCTTCTTCAAGTAATGGGTGTCATTTTAAGAGAAACATGTATTGTTGGACGATATTAGTGAACGTTTTGATGACAATGTTTTCTAATCGTTTTACTGAACTCTTCCGATATGTGTTATCCTGGGCACAGTACCCTCCAGATATTAAACCATGGGAATATTTTTATGGAGCTTTCTGAATTGCGTGATTTGCAAAGTAATATGCACACAATCGAAAACTGAAACAAATTTTGCCAGGGCGGATCAGAAACTCGGGATGCAGTTGTGCGAAATTTCCTACATCAGTTACTGATTGTCATTTGCGCCCACATTGCACGTTTTGGAAATGTGCGTATTTATGTGGTTGACATATACAAGAAAGTTTTATGACTTCATTTAAAATATTCCTTGTAATTCGTCATTATGCCTGAAAAAGTCCCTGACTATCGTTATGTAAGGACCTCCAATATTTAATTTCACGAAAATGTGAATAACAGTGCAGTCAACAAGATCAAGTTCATGTATGACATTGCGTAAAGTAGGCTTTGTAATCAGTCAGTATAACGACAAATCTGTTGGATTATTTTCTCATGATGGTAGTACTGCTTGAAGGTAGCATAAATTTGAATTGATCATCCGATCAAATGGAATTCAAAACAAACGTAACGTTACTTACGTTTGACGTATTCTGACCTGGAAATCTTGGTGGATAATTTTGAATTTAAGCACGGTGGAAACAACCAGACAACAGAATTTGTAATTTGCTCCGAGACAGTCCTGTCCCAAAAGACAACGCCTGATTAAATGAGAAGTGCTTACAGCGCAAAAATGGAAATGTTAGAGCTACATATGCAAATGTTTGTGTAAAAAGGGAAACTTTCGTTTGTGTTAAAGAAAAGTTTGTTCATGTGACAGTAAAACTTAATTTTTTATTTTTATGCATCATAAACAGGATCCAACACTACAAGATTGCTTACAGTGTGCATGTTCATTCATTGCCGTAGAAAATCAACGATTCCACTATCTACATGCTCTGCCAGATGGAAATATGTTCCATTCTACTCGCGCTGTCTCATAGATCAAGTGATTCCGATCATCGGTTGTGTCCCACTAGTCATGCTGTCAAAATGCCGCAGCCATACCGAAGTGAAAGCAATGCTAACATTTACCGGCAAATGCATGTCTACAATTATGTAAATTTTGGTATTATATTAATGATTAATGTAAGTTGCTGATAATTACTACACATTAACCCGTTTTATAACACATTGATATATTGGGTTTTTGGACATTATCCACTCAATCACCGGACCAAGTGATTGAGGCTAGCTCTTTCTAACGGACCCAACAGAATAGGGGTTTCCTTCACCTGAGGACGGAAGCAGATCCAGTTTCCGAAACGTCGTGTTTTTATTAGTTATCTTAAAAACCAGGACGATGGATAATGTCCAAAAACCCAATATATCAATGTGTTATACACCATCGTCAGAATCCTATAGTAACTACCGTTTTATAACGTTTTAATAATCGCATTGTATAAAACAATAGACATATAATTCTATTAGCAGAAACAGGACATGATTGTGTTTTTTTCTGCATACTTTGTCGTGGAAACTATGCGTAGGAATAGTTCTAATTTCTGGGATATAATGTACTGTAATCCATTGAAAGTCCCTGTTTCCTTTCTGCTTCGCGCTGGTTTCTTGCTTGGATTATTCTTAGACCCTTAAAAGGAAGGGGACATGTTCCTCCGAAACATCGGTTGACTTTCAGAACTCTTCGTAACCACTGTTGAGAGAACCCCAAATCCTATATGGCTGGGGCACACCAAGGAAACTGGAAACCGCAACGCAATCGCGATTTCCGAGAATTGTTATCATCCTGAGTTGAACACATGTTACTGAATGGAGCAGAGGAAACTGAGGAAACGGCAACGCGACTGGCGGAAAGACTGAGAAACTCAACTTCCAGGCAATGGAGCATGTCAGTCTTCTCACAATTGCGTTGCCGCATGGTTTCCTAGTGTCAGCTGTTTTTTAACGCGCTTCGGTGATTAATTTGTTTTTTACGATGGCACGAAAGATTGACTAAATTGTTAATTTTGTTTTTGTACAGTTAACTGAGTAAGAGCCTGGTATATATGACAAACGCCAGCCCGACTATGCTAGGCAGGACAAAATAGATTTTTCTTGGGAAAGAATTTCTCATGAGACGAAGGAGTCCGGATCCTGGATAAGTTCTTTCGATACAATATAATCACATCAGTTTAATTTGTTACAGAAGAACGGATGCACGCAATGTTTTCTTCTCTAGTATTCTATTTAAGCATATATCATTAATTACACATATATTTACGTCTTAATTACGACTTATTATACTCGTATAGTCACCATGTTTCCACATTTCATGGTTCGGCTGTATACGGTCAAAATCCGGTGTCTTCTATCTTGCTAAAATTGTTGCTCTGTATGTCAAAATTTCTTATGGCGTCTGAACGCGATATTTCCTGATTAAAATAAATTGATCTTAACTAAAGCAAATTAATTAACATCTTAATATTTTCCTCATGTTCGTCGTCCTCTCTTTTCACGCCGTCTCAAGCGGTCTTAACTACCACCATATTATGAAAGAATCAGTATTGCAGGCGGTAAGTGCACGAAATTAAATAGTACAATCTTGCATTACATCGGACGAACGTACGAAATTCAGATCGCTTAAGATGATGTGAGCAACTAATCTAACATACGTTTTACGAGTGTGAGCCTGCTAATATGGAAACCAGTTGCTTGCTTGAAATCGGCGACATTTCTCGGAAGCTGCGATTGCGTTGCGGTTGCCAGTTTGCTCGGTATGCCCTCGCCCATGTAGGTGTGGGAAGTGTGGCTGGTTACATGTCTCAGCTGAAGTCTGCAAGAGTTTACTTCTTGTTATGCAATGCATTGGAGGCGTACAACCGAGGCCATACGGCTTTTCTACTTTATTTTCTCTGCTCCAGAAGTTGCACCATTGGCCTCGTAGCTATCAGGTGTAGAACTATACGTCTAGGAAGGTTTCCTTTCGCAGTATGTGTAGAACGTGTAGAAGATGTGATTAAGTAATATTTGTTAACATATACAACACACGTCACTAGACTCAAAATGTGATGGGTGATTTAGGTGGCAGGATATTTTATGCTTTCAATTTTTATTCAGTGGCGGCGCAAAGGTCGCGAAAGGGGGGGGGGGAAATGTTTTTTTTTTGTAGGGGGGTACACGGGGAAAATGTCAGCTGCACGGTTGGAAGTTGCGTATAAGCGACATGGCACAGAATTGTAGTAGTGTTGTAATGGATAGTGCTGAAGATCGGTTTACTCATTTGAAATAGTAATTAGTGTATTTGAAACATGATGGAAATTGAGCAAGAAACTGTATATGGGACACACGAAGATTCCCATGTTGTTATGTCAGAAAAGGTTCAGTCTTTGGCTGGCAGTATATACCAGGAATTTGAAAAAATGATAGCGAAGTATGATGAAGACGTAGTAAAGGACTTAATGCCTCTAGTGGTCAATGTATTAGAGTGTCTAGACTTGTCCTACACCGAGAATCAAGAACATGAAGTTGAGCTTGAGTTGTTGAGGGAGGACAATGAACAGCTGGTTACTCAGTATGAAAGAGAAAAACAGTTAAGGAAAACGTCGGAGCAGGTGAGCCAGTAAAGTGCAGTGGTGATACTACTACTCATGATTATGATATTAGTAAATGAATGTTTTCATATTTAAGTCAGTGAGTTCTTTTATGAGCCATTCTGTCTGAAATCAACCTATGGCTTGCAATTTTCAGTCTGACTTCTTAGGATGTCAGTGCACCGCTAGAGATGCTGTAGATGTGAGTGAAGGTGCCAAATTTTAGCCCTGTATGCTTTTAAGAATTCAGAATTTGAAAGAACCGACTTTTTTTTCTTTTGCTATGACATGGCTTGTGAAACTTGCAATGCTCTGGTCCTAGTTGAGCTAGGGAGGTCATTTTGGGCACGTTTGATAGCTAATGAAGTGTAGTTTCCATTGTGGTACCACATGCAGAGGTTAAAACAGATCAGACTCAGGGCCAACGACCTTTATGCAGTTTTGAATTGCTCAAAAGAAGTATCATAAAAAATGCCCTAGCCCTATTCTAGTCCACATATTTCCAAAAAATTGTGACAAACAAAACCATCATCAGGTAACTAACCCCTCATTGAGATGGCAATATTTGTTTAGCTACTCAAGAAATTCTACAACTTTTATGAAATGTAATGTTTCATTATTGTACTTGTAAGAATGCTGAGTGCTATTCTGAGGCGTATCAAGCAAGTCCATGTAACCTGATTCTGTAGGTTTAAATTTGGTATTGTGCTCCAATCTACACTCAGGCCTTCCAAACCATCTTCCTTTTTCACATTTTTGGTCAAAAATTTCAACTGTCATTCATGCTACATGTCTTGGTGGTCATCTCATCCCTCTAGATACTATTTGGTGAAGATTACAAATTTTGAAGCTCCTCAGTTTTCTGGTTTTCCATTACCGGCTTATAGGTGCAGATATTTCCCTTAGCATGGTCAACCTATATTCTGTGTGTGTGTGTGGTGGGGAAGTAAGCCTACATTCATATGTCAGCCTGGAGACTACTGTCCTGAATTAGGTATTTTGTAATTTTCATCATTTCTTCCAGGCAAATTCTGGAAGTGCACCTTATATTTGGTCTTTGTTACCATCATTCATGCTATTTCATATTCATTATACACAAATCATCTATCATTCAATGGTATATAATGTGAGTTATCCAAAGTGTCATGAAATATGCCATAATACAAATTCACAGCCATGCAAACCAACAGGCAAACTAATAGATTTGTATATTTTAATCTTCATTTTTTAAAAGGAGTTAGCTAGACAAAAGTTTCTGTTGTTAATGGTAGGAAGAATTCCAACAGTGTAATTACTGTTATTTTATTCATGAAAATATTTTTGGTTTGTTATTGCTATTTGAAAGCTATCCCTGTAACAGGCTGTGGAGTCCCATAGGTTTGAGACGTTGAGACTCCCACATTTTCTAGACATTCGGAACCCAGATGGCGGTGAGTTTGTCAGCCTTCCATGACGGCTGCTCTTTACCCCCAGGAATATTCGTAGTACTCATTTCTGATAGAGGCTGAGTTGACCCCACGGTCATAGTGCAGATGGAAGAATAGGTCAATTGAAAAATGTGCTGACCTCTTCGGGAATTGAATCCATGACCGTCTGGCTTGTAGCATAGTGCCTCAACCAACTATGCTACCATGGATACAGCCACCCCCAGCCCCCGCCTCCCATATCCCTTCATGGCATAGTGCTTAATTTGTTGAGCAGAGGGACAACTTTACCTTATTTATTATTATTTGAAATGTATTTGAATTCTGGCCACCCTCTGCTGTTAATGCATCCTCTGAGATCTATAGCTTTTGACACTCCCAATAACATTCATCCTCAAGATGGCAGCTGCAATGTTTACCAGAGCATTGGAGAACCCTTAACATTCCATGCAGGTTTTTGCCAAAAACCAAATTTATACATGGGATTGTAAGAGAATACAGTGGACACTTATAAGGTGCATTGTGCAGAAGGAATTGTGAATGACATGGTAATTACCATGCTTTTATAAGGAAATAAGGTGTAGCTAAGGTCAGAAAGAGAAGCGGTATTGTGTAATTCTGGAGATGTCTTTGATAAAACAAATTAGGAAGGCTATATATAAACCTTAAATTCACATCCACCTATCTACTAACATATTATACTAGAGCAATTTATGAAATTAATGAAGTAAATTTGAATTCAGCGCATTCTAAACCCAGTCAAGGTTATATTTTCGTTTTTATTTTCTTAATTTTGACCCTTTACTGAAACAACTGAAGTGTGTATTGTTGAGTAGATTGAAGTTGTGATCAAGAGTAAAAGACTCAGAAGCTCAGTTATTTGAATTTTAATTAACGTTATACAGGGAGGATATTTACTCACTAGATGAGTTCCTAGCTCGACACTTTACAGCAGCCAGTGCACCACCTGCTGTGAAGTGCATACAGTTTTTGCCAGTGAATCAGCCGAAAACGTTTGGAATGAAGGGAAGTAATTAACTTGTAGACCTCTTCGCAGCATTATGTTTAACAGCGAGCAGTGCGGTTCATGCTTGGTAGTTTGTGATTTGTCAGCAGTAGGCAGCAGTTATTAGCTCCATTAGCCAGTTGTTCTCAGTTTCAGTTAGTGCACAGTGTGGTATGTCGTGGTGCAGTATACTTTAGGGCAACATGTATTTCTGTTTGATAGCTATGTGAAGTACAGATCTGCTGGAAAGTGTTGGCTAATTTTGATGTATATTTTATGATGGGATAATTCTCAGCAGACAAACAATTCACAATTTGGTGAAATACTTCACACAATGGGGCTCTTAATAGACAAGAAACAAAAACATATGCGCTTAGTGCTTACTGAGAAGTAACATGACATAGGGGCCAGACTTAAACATACACGTAGAAAATCACTGAAACATCGAGCTCAAAGACTGGAGTGTCAAAGTCTAATGCAGAAACGGCAACACAGTTAGTGAAGCCATCCAGTGAAAGTTGGTGTCTGGTGTACTGTAAGTGCAAGAAGGAATGTTGTACCTGTTTTCTTAATGAAGAAACTAATTGCAAAAAATATCTGCATGTAGAGAGGATGATGGCATTTTCAATACCTCCCTTGATCTGTGAATTGTAACTACTTCATTCATTTATTCATACATTTATTCACCTTACTCTTCTCTCTTGCACTACAAGTTTCATCACTAAAGTGCCATCTTCAGGTGCTTTTCTGTGTACGTCGAACTACTTCATTGCATGCCCTGTTGTCTTTATACTAAAATAACTAAAATATATATTCGTCATATATAATGATAAATTTTAAATATTAAAATATTAAAACTGTTCAGGATTTGTCATCCTTATGTCGTATCTCAATACATGAGTCACACCTATCTTCTTCTATCGGAGTATTCTTCCTATTTTCATGTGTGTATTGTGCTTTGTGTTGTGTCTTGCTCCTGTGACTGCGTGTGTTACTTCATTCTGAATGTTATTGGCCATCGGCCAAATTCGCATGCGCTTTGCAGCCAGCGCTGCACCGGTCACCATGACACGCAAAGCCGTGAACTTGTCGCATGAGTAAATATCCCCACTGTATTTGTATATGTGATTAAACTTACAGAGTTAGGTGAGAGGAAGCTTTATTTAATTATTATTGAGAATAAGAGGTTTTGGTAATCTTGGGGTGTGTGTGTGTGGAGAATCACTGTTGAATGTTTGTTAATTTTTGTATGTATTTGGAAGACCTTTATTTAATGAGAATATGTGCTCATAACATAATTCTTATTTAATTTCCAGGAAACCATAAGTTTTGTGGGGGAAGCATGTAAGATGTAAAATGTATTTCATTTTTGTCCACAATTTTTGTTTGAAGTATTTTTCATTCCATTGAATACCCATTTATGCTTGAGATATGTGCAGAAATGTATGTATGTAGGCGATCAAGTAATGTGTGTCCTATTTTTGTCCCATTTTAACTGGGATTGGAATGTGCTGACAAACTGCCAAATGTCCGATTTCATGAGAATCGTTTTAACAGTTGTTGTTTTATCCATACAGACAATTGGATGGATTTAAGTTAATAGGCATTCCACAGGGTTGTGAACATGCCTAAAGATGGCTGTACCCTTTTAGTAAAACTAATTTTGCTAGACTGCCTGAGCAGCAGACATGCTGGTCATCTGCATAAGCCAAGACAAAATATTTCAGTTCTTGAGCAGGTTCTCATTCTTGATAATGCATTTATTCTTTTGTATTTGAAATTGATCTCTATTTTTTCTAGAAATTACTGGAACTTGAGGATGCTGGTGAAGACGAAAGGAAAGAACTACATGGAAAAATTGAAAGTCTTGAGTCAATTGTGAGAATGTTGGAGCTGAAATCAAAAAATTCTTCTGACCATGGTATGGTGGCTTTTGCTGTATATTAGTTACTGTTTCTTGTTACCATTTTCTCTTTAGCCCATCTGTAAACACTAATTTCTTACTTTTCAGTTTACTTTTGGAGCTAGCCAGTGAGTTAAATACACAGTGTGAGAAATATTAATTTATGTAACTTTTCAGTTATAAAATCATGCAGATCTTTAATGCATCTGCGACTGGTTTTGTAGGCACCAGATCATTTCAATTGTTCTTTGTAGTGTATCGATTGGAGGAGAAGGAGCAGGAACAGAAACGAGAATATGCCAAACTCCACGAGCGTTATACAGAGTTGTTCAAGACTCACATGGACTATATGGAACGCACCAAAATTCTGATGGGCAGTGCAGAACGATTGGAAGGTGCAGCACGTGGACGGTTACCTGCAGTGAACCTTGCGCAGCTCAATAGGTGCGAACTTTTAACATTTAATTCTGATTACATGGGAGTACTAACAGATGTTACACCATTCATGTATGCATATGCATATGTATGTACTGTATGTGTATGTATATTTCTCCATGTTAGTTTCTAGACAGAGCTTGTGGACTGAATATTGAATTAATTGAATGCTTATTAATCATAACTACAAATCACTATAACACTCACTAATCTACATGGTCTACAAATAACTTCAGCTGCAAATAATAGCTATTTCTTCACTAATCATTGCTTGGTTGTGGCTTCTAACAGTGGGGATTTCTTTTTCTGATTCTGTGCTCAGTGGTTCCTTTCCCTGGCTAGCTGACGACTGGCTGCTAACCAGTGACAGCAGCCTTACAGAGAGGAACAGAGCTATGCAGAGTAGTGCAGTAATTTGCTGATCTTTGCCGGCACACTCATCCTTGATTTTGGGCCCTGTTGAGACCCATGACCATATTTTTTTGTTCGTTCAAAGACCACTTATATGTTTTAACACATTAAAGACACATTAGCATATCATGCTTTTTGCTTTTAAACGTGGCAGACCGGTCGCATGATATCCTGATTTTAGGACATGTTAGGTTGCAACACACTATACATTGCTCTTGTGCTGCACAGCTGCATGGGTAGTAAGTAAAATTTTTGAATGTTTGCTTAGTATTCAGTAACATGACCTTGCTGTTTTCTTAACCCACTCTAAATAAAAATGCTTATGTATCAGCCAGTAGTTAGTGGTGGAGTATGGATCAAGGACAAATTCTTCTCTGATGATCTAGCTTACGTGCCTTGTGAGACGCGTAGTGATGGTGACTCAGACAGTGGCAGTGACAGGGGACAACAAAGATTTGTGGCCACAGACAGTAAAAGTGACAGTAGCTCCGACGAAAATGTTGGTAGGACCATTGCGGACACAGCAGAAAATCTAAAAAAAAATAAGAAAAATCTAAACCCTGATTCGAAATTGAAATACAAAGCATTTCTGATGAATGTGGCAAAGGCTTGAGCTACAGATCAGATGGTGGCGGCAGAACGAGAGTCAGACACAGACTTAGTGTGATTGGGACCATCAACTTCCACCCCTTGCAGGCCTCATGTGGACCCCCCTGGGCGACTCTCGGGTGATATGCGGAAACATACCCTCATGAAAATTGTGAAGAGTGAACATTCCAAGGTGAAGCATCCTTCTAGGCAATGCCATGTTTGCACAGTTCACAAAAAAAAAGGAATATGTCTACATTGCAAGTTCTGTGTAATGCCACTTCACAAAGGGGAATGTTTCCAGAAATATCACACTCTCAAGCACTTCTAGGAGCACTGGTAAGTGTTCTCCAAAATTTTAGTTCATGAAATTAATTAGGAGATTTTATATTAATTTTTAAAGTGAACAGTGCACTAGTTAGGATAGTAGGTTTAATAATGCCGGTCCCGAGGGTGATCGTGGCGCCATCCTGTTGGAACCAGACATTTCCTAGATGCAGTTCTTCAAGAGCTGGTCCAAAAAAGTTTTTAATCATGTCCACATACCGCTGTGATTTGACAATAACTGCATGATTGTCTTTTTCAAAAAAATATGGGCCAATGACTCCAACTCTCGACAACGCACACCATACTGTCACCTTATCACTGTGATGTGGCCTCTCATGGAGCTGTCTGTGATTGATTCCACTCCAATAGTGCATATTCTGCTTGTTGACATATCCAGATAGGTGAAAATGCTCCTCATCACTAAAGAAAACAAGTGCGTCAGGGGGTAAAGTTTCCAATAACGTTTAGCGCACCGTTATTCAGTTCTGGAAATCACGTGGTGACAATTCTTGCACAACAGCCATCTTATAGGGATGGAAATGAAGATGTTCGTGAAGAATTTGGCGCATTGAACGATTGGATATGTCTAGGGCGACTGCATGTTTGCGAGCGGAGCATCTTGGAGATCTCAAAATCGACTGTCGAACTGTCTCCACATTTTCTGGCGTCGTAATGGTCCGTTGTCGTCCTGATGATTTTACACCACACTCTTGGTTGTCCTAAAGTTCTCTACCCACAAAACAATCAATTTCCGGCCGGAACTGGACCTCTGGGCTTAATTCCGAAGCGAGTACGGAACGCATGCTGCACCGCCACGTAGGAATGGTTGTTTGAAAAATAGGCTTCGACAGCAAACGCACACTGCTCACTCATCCACCTCATGTTTCCTACTGAGGAGTATTGGATAGAAACTTCTGTGACTGCTGCGTTCGCCAAGCCTATCCCCACTTTTCTGTGACCTCCCCTCCCTTCACATTGCATCTTCACAAAAAGCAAGTTTCTGCACCCCCACTCTGTATTACAATGAAAACAGAAGATACAAAATAAAATAAAATATAAAAATGAAATGTATACCATATATCAAGATATATTAAGTGATAAGCGTTGAATATATTATGGAAATATTAAAAATACTTAAAAATGTTTTAAAAATTTAAAACTGTTTAGTATAGGAGGTTAAAACACTGCTATATTTGTAAAGCTGCTCTTCATGAGTGGTTTGTCCAGGTTAATGCCCATCATCTTCACACTGGGATGATGGCATTAGATCCTGTAGATTACATCACTGATCTGGATGACCACCATGTAAGGTTCTTCCCAGGATGGCTTCAGCTTCAGTGACTTCCTTCTGGTCCTGATTGGGTGGTACAACCAGACCTGGTATCCTTCCTGAAATGTAGCAAGGTTGGCTAGGCAGTCTTAGCAGGCCATCATCCTATCACTGGCCACCTTCAGATGTTGAAGGACATAATGATGTCATGCAGCTGTCCCATGAGATCTGCTGTATAGTCAGTCATAAGTTTCTGCTTGTTTGGGAAGCCCAAAACAGTGGGTCACAGAGCAGACGAAGATCTTTCCCAGACACGATGCTGGTGGACATCATGCCTGTGGCCTTGTGGGTGGAGGCTTTGTAGGCTGGGAGGAAGAGGGTTAGCCTCTCGTTCTAATCTGTGTGGTTTGTTCAAATGACCTTCCTTAGGTGCTCCCATGCTGTCTTAGTGTAGCATTCCACCATTCCATCAGGCTGTGGATGCAGAGGTGTGGTGTGCATCTTGCACACGCGAAGGGCCCATAACCTTCCTGCAGGAGTTGCAACTTGAAGTTGCAGCCATGGTTATTGTGCAGTTTCCTCTGGACCCCAAAGTGGCAGAAGAGTTAGTTACCAGAACATATGCCACCATTGGTGTTTCCTGGTTAGGGATGGCATAAACCTTTGGCCATTTGGTGAAATAGTTTATGGCAGTCAGGAAGTTTTGGCTTCCCCTCTGCCTCTGGAAAGGGTCCTGTAATATCAGTGATGATCCTCTTGAATGATGCACTGACAATGGATCAAGCTCCTCTCTGAGTTTGGGGGCTGTCTGCTTTCTGTGTGCTGTTATCACTGTCTGACTTCGTCCAGGGTTTTGTTGACCCCAATATGGCCTCCTGAAGATCCTCCATGGAGCTCCCCCAGCAATTCCTTCACCTCATTCTGGGTTAGGACTATCTTCGCTGTATTTGTCCACCTGTTTTCCAACTCTTAGTGGTGCTCCAGCACACCATCTTTAACCACCAGGGGAGTTCCACTGAGCCCAGTAACTCTTGTGGGTCGGACTGCGATCAGCAGTATCTCAGAATGCTGACCAGCCTCCATTTGCTACAGTGCCAGCATACAGGTCACTTGATGTTGCAGTGAATAGTTGCTGGCTGCTGTTCTTATCACAAACTCTAACTTTATGACCTGGTTAAAGGTTTTCATTGAGGAACCTCTTGCCACACATGAAGAGATTCTGTATCATGGCCCATTCTGTCCCTCCATCAATAATCTAATAGGCTACTCCCCTCTGGATGAAATCCTCATACAACCGAATAAGGGCCTGATGGGCCAACTGCTTGACAGCTGCTGCAAATTCTTGTTTTGACTCACTGCTAAGGTGGGTCCTGGCTTTGATTTATGAGCAGTAGGCTGCCACCAGCTGGTGAATTCCACAATGTCCTTTTAGGGTCCCACAGTATCCTCATATGTTCTGCCTGGGACATTGTGTAAGACAGGCATGTCAAACTCACCTTGTACAGAGGGCCACCTCAGCCCTATAAATAAGAGTCTAAGGCCGCACTTCAAAATAGAAATATACATTAGATTTTGATACAAGGAAATTTAATTCTATTTATTATTTAGGAATAATTTCAATATAATTACCTAAAGTGGAACACTTATTTTTGCCCACAATTCAAACATGTAATTTTACCTTCTATTTCACAACAAAAATAACCGATTTCCCATTTTTCTTGAAATACATGGCGCTCACTTTCAATAGTTCTTTTTTTGCTACTTGAATTTTTGAAAGCGACATTGCCCTTTAAAAGTTACTGTAGATATGCAAGAAAACTCGTAGTTGATAATTTAATGTTTAATTATAAACTTTATACGTTCATCACAGTGTAACATCAGCACCTGTTTCTGTGTGAAAATAAACTGAATGACAATGTACAGAGACTACCGGACTAGTAGGAAGGTGTATCTTGTCTCAATGGTCATAAAAGTGAAAGTTTGCTAGCAGCCCATTAGACAATGACTGGGGGTTGCAAGCTAGTTTTGAAGGTAAAAATCCCTTGCACTTGTCTGTCAGTTGCCACCTTCCTTGCATTCTTACTACGCCTCCAAACGGGATTCTTGGAAATACTTGGGGTGGTGAGGCTGTGCGGATTTTAGTGCATTAACTTTCTGAAATACAGTAGTTTGTCCTTCACGAACTTTACAAACCGTTAGTTGGACAAACCCTTCTGCAATTCTCAGAATCACTTTTCCATGCAGCCTGCTAATTTATGTCTGCGTGAGACTTCTTGTCTTTTGATCTGTTGGAAAATTGTCTTTACAAAAAATGTTTCTACTAAAATTTTAGTAATGATTTTAATATCAATTAGCTCTAAAAGTTGAGGGGCCGCATGTTTGACACAGCTGGTGTAAGATGTTCGCGTTTCCTACCTGCCGTGATCAGCCACAGCCTCAGACTGTTGGTGGAACACTGTCCAAGTTATAGATATGTCAAACTTTCGTGGATTCACCATGATGCACTGGCCCCTGCATTCCTGTCACCTACATCTCTCATTTGTGTTTCTGCTACCACCAGTTGCAGCTGCAACTTGTGACATCTGGCTGTTAGGTCATATTGATTCATCCCATTGTTGCATTGAGTCACTTTTGTGTCTCATTGTATCACATGCAGCTCACTGCTGACCTCGCAAAGACTCTTGGCCATCTGCTGAATAATTGACCTGACCTCCTGCACCTGTCTGTCCAGTATGTCTGTTATTGTTTCCTCAGATTTGCTCTGGGTAACCTTTATGTCACATATTTCACTGGCAGGCTGCTAGCTGGTCTTGGCAGACGATTATGTCCTATGTCATTTTTGACTTCTTCCTGGCTGGCACATATGTCCTTTGTAAGTTCTTCACAATCACCGTTCTTGCAGTTTGCCTTCATTAGCCATTAGTCAGGTTTCTCCAATATATATTTTATTTAACTGTTCCAGGACTGCTTGCAATCCGGGATCCATCTTCCATTCAACTGCTGACAGCAGTTGCAGAATTTATCTGTTTTCTGGAACACTTATCCACAGCCTGTCACAATCTTGACCTCAGTTTGTTTCATTTTACTAGTATTACACTTATACACTCTTACATTATTCTTTTCTTGCATTCACTAAATTGTGTCTGAAGTACAAAATTCACTGTTTTCCACAGCATGTACTGTTTCACCATGTGACATAAGGCCTCACAGATAGAATAAGGGAGCCAGAGAAACGGCCATTGCTAGGCAACGGCCGTGTAATGACAAAAGAATACCAGAGCCATCATGAAGCAACATATGCAAACAATGGAGGAACTGTTAGAACCAGTATTTTCCTTTTGGTCCATGCCAATGCTGCATAAGGTGTCAATTTTGCGTTTTGGCTCAGAAACCAGTCAATAATTGACAGCTAAAGTGAAGGTTGGCAGTTGGAAGTCAAACCAGCCTAGGAGCTACCAGCTGAAGCCAGCCTTCAGAGTATGAATCTGGCGTGAGATGGTCGCCAGCCTGCAAAGACGTGAGCCTGGAACCAGAGGAACATTTGCTGTTGGAAGCTGCTGCCAAGTGACGCCACTGAGGATACTGGTCTATGGTATGACAGTGATCTGTGAAGCATAGTCATGAGTTGTTTAAAAGAGTCCGGCAAATCCAGTTATCAATCCAAAACACATGTATCGTCACTTAGACATGTGACAATATATATTGTGACACAAAAGCTGGAATAATTATTAACAATAGTCTGTCATTGCTAGGCAGCGGCCAGTAAATATGTTTCCACAGCAACCAAAACACGTTTCTGCTGCAACAAATTAACACACAACAGTAGAGGAAGTATTGGAAACTGTTATATACAGGGTGTCCCAAGAGGAATGTGCCAGACTTCGGGAGTGTGTTCCCCATGTTAAAGTATGCCGATATAACCCAAAACACCTATGATGTCCAAAGTTGAACGGTTATGGAGATAATGGTCCAAGAAAAGCGTGGTCTTCTGGTAGGTCCATGCACTGTACCTGTCAGCTGACAAGTCTTATCGATGTTTGTCCTTGAGTGTGGTGATGATGGCTCACACTAGCCGCATACACTCGCATACTAGAATGTGCAGTCAGCCATGTTACGTCGGTGCTAGCCATTCATGTGTCATGTATAGTGCTTTGAAGCCTAACGACAACTATGACATGGCGTGCGAGTTTCTTTGTAGTTCAATTTAATGGCTTCATGTCACTCACAAGTTAGTTTGATGTTATGTACATTATTAACATTACAGAAACCAGATATTCCTGGCAGTTTTAATATGTATTTGGTAATCAACAAGTGCGTAACACCTGTCGAAGTTTCACGCTTCTCTGACCATTATCTCTGTAACCGTTTGACTTTGGACTTAGGTGTTTTGGGTTATATCGACATACTTTAACATAAGGAACACCCTCCCAAAGTCTGGCACATTCCTCCTGGGACAACCTGAACGTGGTTCATTCCGAGACTAGTGCAGAAGGAAGAATATTCAACAACATGCTGTATGTGTGAGATGTACATTCCAAGCATGTTCATGGGAGACAGTCCCATCTTCCTGTCAGAGAGGATGTTACATAGGGTCAGTTACTTCAGGAGTTCAGTTGATATGAATCTCTGGTCCTGGTTCTCAAAGGGCTTGATGCCAAGCCGAACTGATTGGTGGTAAACTGCCAGTTGTAAAGTAACTTCGGTTGACTTTGAAGATGGGGAGTTATCCGCATGGAGGTGGGTTCAAGTATCTCCGTCATATTCCTGAAAGTCATAGGAGGTGACAAAAAGGGAACCCAGTGCCTTGGGGTATAGTTGGGCTACTGTGTTTGGAAGGGAAGGATATAAATATGGGGACCTGGCCCCCCAGGCTGGGTAGCCTCAAATCTGACAAGTAAAATATGATCATGAGTCCCATGGGATTCTGACCCAAGAATGACAACACTGCCGAGGGCCAGCAGCAATTGTGAACAACCAACCTGTCCTCTTCTCAGAGAGGGCACCTCACATCAACAAACCCACAACTATCTGGCAGTAACAAAAATCTGATATTGGGCCCCATTTTGGAGCTTGACACCAAGACAAACTGGCTGACCGACCATTGGTTATAACATAACTTTGTCTTTGACTTTAAGATATGGACTTGTGAGATGGTAGCCAGCAGGCAATGATGTTGGCTTGGAAGCAGAGGAGTATTCATTGTTAGGAGCTGTTACCAAGCAGCAGATAACAAAGACATAGAAGGCTACATGTGCTGCAGTTACGGTTATATGAGTTATAAGCCTTCACTAAATCCAGTTATCAATGCAAACCCCATGTGTGGTCACTAACACATGACTGTATGTTTTTGTTTTAGGGAGGCTAGTAGAATATTGTAACGTGTCTTGCCACTGAAGACAACGTTTGGATTGTTAATTGGTTTGTTTAACAACCTACAAATTGTAACTATGATTATTTATGACACAGGTGCGGGTTTACCCAATTTATAAACCCTACACAATAATCTATTCACTCTGTCCTCGGTAGTCTTCACGTATTTATAACGTGGGAGCTATACAAGTCTCTTTGAATTATATACTTCCAATATAACTGTACTTCAGCACCCAAATCTTGAAGTCACTCAATAAGTCTTCACTGGCTGGCTTCTCAGTTATCGCGCACTATCACAGATTATCACATATAAAATCTCTTAATCATGTGTTCGGTTCTTCTTCCCGCAACTGCTGCTGTATTTCAACTGACTGCCTAGGCATACCAGTTCTCTTATAAACCCTCAACCAGACAGCGGAAAACGCGCCTCACTTCCCTGTTGCGTAATCGCTGTGTTTACAGGTGTTGCTGGGCAACACTGCCAAGAGTTGTTTATTGCTGTGTAGTAGCCATGGTATCCCCTGTTATGTCACTGTGAGAAGTGCTGTTACATCACTGTGGGAAGTGCTGTTATGTCACTGCGGCAATGGTTGCCTGACACAGTTGCTCTTCTGTTACTTCACTGTGGGGAGGGGGTGTTTACCGAGCGTTGCATACTGATGGAAGGAGTGGGGGTATGTGACGTCACTCACGAGACTGCAGAGTTCACGTGACCCCTACTTCCTGTTGTGCCATCCACGTCACAATATTATTATTTGAAAGATTTCAGGATGTGACATTGCAAGAAAAAATACAAATTCCTCATTATCTGTGGTATTGCTATGAATCATTCCTATCATTGCATTAAGTAGTCATTAGAGGAAATTTTGAAGGTATGTATAAGCCATGTGCCAGTTTCCAAAAGTTAATTTTCTTCAGTCCATTTGTTAAAACTGTGGAAAAGAAAATGGTTCATAGAGTAGTGACTGATGGTGAAGAAAGTGATTTTGTTTCAGACAGTCTGGAGATGATTGCCATGTATGACTAGATGAGTGGTCTGGCTATGTAGAAGTACATCTTTGGTTCAGTTTAATTTCAGAATGTATTTGGTAGTAATTTACAACCATTACACATTTCGTCTCCAGTGAATTTGCTGCAGTTATCACTGAACAGGCAACTTCATATGCTTAGTAGTGCATAGATAAAGAGCGGCAGCCAGTGAAGTGAAATGGAGGAACTGCATTAGAAATTTAACAGTTACAACATCACACTTGCTAGTATAAGGAATAATTCAAAAACCTACTACAGGCATGCTTTCAAGGAAAAAGATAAGAATTCCTTAGGAGAGGTCATCAACAAGTGGTGTTATGCCACCCACTGAAGTTTTGCTCTTGGCTGATAGTTCTTAGCCAGGTAAGAAACAGATCATAAATTGCCCAGTTTCTGATTAGGTTATTTCCATTTTTCAAGTTACATTTTGGAACAGAACATTTCATACCATGTAATTGAGAAATTCATCACTGTCTTTGTGGTATCATTCTGAAAAGTCAGAGCTGAAGCCATTCTCTGTGTTTTGGGTGCACCTGTGAGCCTAGCCTAACTGTGATAATCTCATAGAGAGCAATGCATGAAGTGTGTGCAAATTCACATGAAAGTCTGAAATTGTGAAATGACATCTTTCACAAATTTTTTGGTGAACACTTTGAACAATATCATCACTCACTACAGATGGCCGGCTGACCGCTTTGCTCTTCATTGTGAACATTTATTCGCTTGCCCATCTTTGAACGTTCTACACCAATGTCTTACATTTCCTTCACTCATTACATTTTTGCTGTAAACTGCTGTGCATAATTCATGATGTATTTCTACAGCACTCCTATACTTAGCATGAAGAAAACAGATAACAGCACAAATTTTGCACCTGACAGGATTATCAATTTCAGGACACATCATAACTCACTCAGTAGAGACAAGAACAAACACTAGGTGACCAGTTATGTGATAATTTACAAGTCACTGAGTCTTGTGACACTACCTAGCATGCATGAGCTCTCCCCTGGTCCTACATTAGTTACCTAAAATAAAGGAGGTTGCCTTCTGAATTCTGAATAGCCTGTGCTATTTATTCCTCAGATACTATCTGTATTATGATTAGCTCTGCAACAGCAGATTTATAATCTCATGAAACATATATTAAAATCAATATGTTATGCAGAATTGCTACGTATGCAAAGTGGAAAGTGTGTACTGTATTGGAAATATGCAGTTTTCATGGCAGTGAATATTCATATTATCTTCTGGGTTATGACACCATGTAGTCTGAGAGGCAAGTAATGTTCTAGAAGAAGATGCAGCTTTCGTTTGGCTACGTACTACACTGGAAAGCATCATAACCCAGAAGAGCATGATATGAATACTCCATTGGAATTCACCTTTCTTCTCTTGTGCCTGCTAAGTTCAATCCAATTTTCGTTTCTCCCATTTAATTTCTCCAGCACTTTAATATTGATTTTTACTTTTGCAGATCGTCTGGTCCCGTTTCCTTTGGGTTCACCTCACTTGAGGCTGGGCTGAGATCAGTAACAAGTCCTGCAGAATATGTGGGGCCAGCATCTCCTCCTGACAGCAACCACTCGAATACCAGTCTGCGAAATGAGCTGCAGGTGAATTGTTGTTGATTGCATTTATAATTATTGTTTATTGTCATTAACATGTAATTTATTGTGTTAAATAAGAAGATATATTCAGTGCTTCAGTCATGTTACAGTTAATAGCCTTCAGTTATTGAATAAGTTTTATAATTAGACCACGTGACTGACTGGAAGAATACCAGGGTTTGATAGAATGTGATATTGAAAATTTAATCATACCAGAATGCCTATGTATGCCTGTGGTGCAATTTCAAAATGTGTTTTTGCTATGTATTTAATGTCTCTCACTGTTTGTACTTGTGACAGGAGGCTGGAGAAAACTGCTTAACGAGGAACTTCATAACTTGTACTTTTCTCCAGGTATAATTAGAATGATCAAGTCAAGGAGGATGAGGTGGGCAGGGCATGTAGCACGAATGGGGGAGACAAGGAATGTGTATAGGATATTGGTGGAAAGCCAGAAGGAAAGAGACCACTGGGAAGACCAAGGTGTAGGTGGGTGGACAATATTAAAATGGAACTTAGAGAGATAGGATGGGATGGTATGGATTGGATTGATCTGGCTCAGGATAGGGACCAGTAGAGGGCTCTTGTGAACATGGTAATGAACCTTCGGGTTCCATAAAATGCTGGGATTTTCTTGAGTAGCTGCAGAATTGGCGGCTCCTCCAGAAGGGCTCAGATCCCTGAGTAAGCAAGTAAGTAAGTTGTTTGTACTTACCTGTATAGTTTTTGTTATTTTCTGAATCCTGTTCTTGTGGAGTAGGCCGAAGTGTCTTTGAAATTTAACATTCTTAGAATTACAGTACAATGTGAACACAAAATTGAATTATCATAAAACAAAATTGAAAATTATGAGGGTTTAAATATAAATCAGATAACACTTGGAGGGAGGAAAATACTGGAAACATTTATTTTTGGAGCTGTTCAGCGAGAGAAGGTTTTACCTTCTATTGAAATACATTTTATTGATAGTGTAAGTTATGGTGAAGCCAGAAGCCAAGTTTGGCCCAAAACATTTGAAACCCCATACTAGATCACATGAACACCAAATGTAGGTGTATGTATTAGCCACAATATTATGTGTCAGTAGATGATTCTCTGACAGGGTGGATGGGACATCTGTGTTGGAAGATACACATCCTCATGGAATGTGCTAAATTTGGTATAACATTTTTTGAATTTATGGAACCAAATACAGTTATGTGTGGAATTTTATTTTCTACATTATGCAAGATACTGTTTTCAATAATTCTCTAAAAAGTGTACCATATTTTTCCACACTAGTTACAACTAATTGCTCTGCTTCTGAATCAGGGATACCATTTAAGCACGGGCAGCTGGTTTTCAAGCCCTAATCTATACAGTAAGCTTTACAGTGAATGGACTGACACTCTGGGAATTTCGCATCAAAACGGTATCCCTGTTGACATAAAGAAATCAGAATTAAAAATTGGTGCAAAGAAGTTACACATCACACCTTTTCATAATGATTTATTTTGACTGCATTACCATAGGACCTAAATCATTTGTTGTTTATTAGGCCATTGTTGGTTGCTAATTATACAAGTTATGGTAAGTGCACAATGCATAACTATTTGGGCCTCTAATTGCATGTACCATTATTTTCCTGAAGTTACTACCCACTTCAGTTTTATTTAGGACAGTGGTCTCCATACATTTCTGAGATTTAAGTTAGAAGTTGTATGTAAAAACAGAGTGGCAAATGCTTTGAGAAATCACATGAAAGTTTCATTACCTCTTCAAGCTATGCAAGACACAAGTTCCTTCTGCTTCACTTCGTTCTTCTAGACCTTTCAAGGAGATGTATATAACAGCTATGCCACTTTCATTTGACAGTACTCTGCTGGTTGACCAACATTACTTACTGTTGTAGACTGACTGTTACTGACTACTGACTGTTCTTCACTAGCAGAATAAATCTCTGAGATGTTTTTACTTGTAATTACTTTGAAGTGTTTTTTCGCTAACTTACTATAACTGACTTCTGTACCTGCTCTTTTCTTCTGATCCCAGTGTCCTACTGCTTCTCTCCTTTTCTTGGTGCAATAGTATCACAGGGTTCCTTCTTCAGGCTGGATGTAAGTAGGTATATTCCAGGGCATCTGGGTTCAGTGACTATATTGCCAGGCATAACTCTAGGAAATGTGGATTCATGTTTCTCAGGGTTGTGCATGTTGATCTCGCAACAGGGGAGGAGGTGTGATTTGGAAGCTGGATTCTTATCATGGCAGTGACGTAGCACGGGCAGGTAAAATACTGAACAAGGATGCAGTTGTATTGGGAGTAACTTACACCCAGTCAAATAACAGTATTTAAAGCACTTTGACTGATGATATTCAGAACTACAGGTATTTTGATAAAGACTAATAGTCCTTCATTTAACATTGAGTCACTTTTGAACTGTGCCACTTGATTCCCCTTTGTAGAATGAATTTTATGTCCTTCGAAACTGGATACAAACTGAATCCTGCACAAGACCTGCAGTTCAGATTTCAAAGGCAACAAATTTAGTAATATGTGATTAACAAAATTTGTGTAGTTGGGACCTGTCACCTCTGATGTCCCCATATCTAGGCTGCACTGGGCTTGAATAGTCCACAAGTGTTCACTGTTTTGTTAAGTATAATGTTATCCATGTAGTTAATCATGAAAGCACTGTACCATGAAGGCATGTTGGGGGAATGGAGATGCAGCTCCACCATTCTTGACCCTGGCACTAGGTGGAGGTGAGTTGTCACCTTTAAGCTCCAGCTGCTTTACTCTTGGGAAAAGAACCCCCAGCACCCATTGTATAGGAGACTGGGTGGGCCCCACAGCCAATCTGGATTCTGTGAAGAAGAGAAAAATCTCTTACCTTTGCCAGAAATGGAACCCAAGTTGTCCAGCAATAGCCTATTGCTCTTCTGAATTATGTTATGTATATTGTTAATTTCAGGAGATGCAGGTGGGCACAGAATCCTCTCAAAATGTAGATGAGCAACAGAACAAGAGCAGAGGAACATCTGAGAAAGGTCAGCTGACAGATGCCATTTCAACAGAACATCGTGGCACAATCACAAGTAGGAATAAACCACTAACTACTTCTGTATATGCTGTCTCTTCCATCACTGTTCACTAACGGTTGTATTTTCTGGTGCAGGAAGTGGATGGGTTGATGGATTGAGCCCTGATACTAAGGACTCTACACCAGAACTTGAGGATGTGGAGGAGCTTACAACAACTATTGTATCACCACTTGGAAGAAGCAAAACGAAAAAGTGAGTGTGTGGAAACCAGTGCAAGGAATTATTTAATTACAAATTCAATAAATATGAAGAATGACAAATCACTGGTTCAGTGTTCCCATTCCATTAAATCGTTAACATGTCAGTGTCATCTGGCTGATGTCTAGAAGCTAGTTGTTAACTGATGGTATGACAGCATAAAATGTTTTGCTTTGTATCTTTAACCAAGAAGCCTCTCCTGTGTTCACAGTTTTAAGTGGTGTACCTTATTTTGTAAGAAGGCCTGAAACAATATAAAAGAACAAAGAGTTCTCTTTTCTGTGATATAATGCTGTGAAGTCCATTGAAAGTCAGCTGATGTTTTGAAGGGACATGGTAAAACTATAATT
The DNA here is from genome assembly GCF_002891405.2 of Cryptotermes secundus. Taxonomy (NCBI): domain Eukaryota; kingdom Metazoa; phylum Arthropoda; class Insecta; order Blattodea; family Kalotermitidae; genus Cryptotermes; species Cryptotermes secundus. The sequence continues at coordinate 886,167 of NW_019730109.1, forward strand.
TTGCCCATGGTTCTGTATGGGTGTGAAACTTGGTCTCTGACTTTAAGGGAGGAACATAGACTGAGGATGTTTCAGAACAGGATGCTGGGGAGAATATTTGGACCAAAGAGAGATGAGGTGATGGGAGGATGGAGAAAACTGCATAATGAGGACTTATCAANTGACATGTAGCATGAATGGGGGCGAGAAGGAATGCGTATAGGATATTGGTGGGAAATCTGGAAGGAAGGAGACCACTGGGAAGACCAGGACATAGGTAGGTGGACAATATTAAAATGGATCTTAAAGCAATAGGATGGTATGGTATGAATTGGATTGATCTGGCTCAGGTTAGGGACCAGTGGAGGGCTCTTGTGAACATGGTAATGAACGTTTGGGTTCCATAAAATGATTGGAAGTTGTTGAGTAGTTGCACAATTGGCAGCTTCTCAAGAAGGGCTCAGCTCCATAAGTGAGTGAGTGGTGTCTTCATCTTCAGGGTCTGAGAATAAGCCGATCTAGAAACTGACATGAAAAAGGTAGCAAGCAGAGCAGAGGTGACATGTTCCTCCTAGATGCTGGTTAGTGGACTACATGGCATTATATCCCAGAAGACAGAATCTTCATTACCACTACTGTGAGAACATAAAAGTCTATATACCAACTAACTAAACTAACTTCATGGAGCTGATCCCTTCTTGAGAAGCTGCCAATTGTGTAGCTACTAAAGAACTGCCCAGCAATTTATGGAACCTGAAGGTTGATCACAGTGTTCACAAGAGCCCTTCCACTGGTCCCTATCCTGAGCCAGATCGAACCAGTCCATATGACTCCATTGTACCTCTCTGACATCCATTTTAATGTTATTCACCCTCCTACATTTTGGACTTCCTAGTGGTTGCTTATATCTTCCCCACCAATATCCTATACACAATATGATTCACCCACATTCGTGCTACATGCCCTGTCCATCTCATCCTCCTTGACATGATCATTCAAATTGTACTTGGCGAAGGGTAAAAGTTATGAAGCTCCTCATTATGCAGTTTTCTCCAACCATCTGTCACTTCATCTCTCTTCAGTCCAAATATTCTCAGCACTCCATTCTCAAACACCCTCAGTCTGTGTTCATCTCTTAATATGAGAGAAAGAGTTTAACACCCATACAGAATCACAAGCAAAATTAGACTTTTCTATATTTTAATTTTTATGTTTTCAGATAGCATACTAGAAGACTAAAGGTTCTGGACTGAATGGTAGCAAACATTACCTGAATTCAGTCTCTTAATTTCTTCCTAAATCAAGTTTTGATTTATTGTAGTCATTCCCAAATATCTGAATTGTGCCACATTTTCAAAACATCTGATAGCTATCTTTATATCGTGATTTTTTCCAGCATTCTGGTGACGAGACAGCAACATATACTTAGTTTTCTCTATGTTTAGTTCTAGACCAACCTCCTTACTAGTGTCAATTAAAGTTTGCATTTTTTTCTTTGTGGTATCTATATTATCACCCAATAAACCAACAACTGATGTGTTCCATTTAATTTCATTCCCACCTGGTTTTCCTGGACCTTCCTAATATCATATTCTAAAGCAAAGTTGGAAAGCATTGGCAATAAAGCATCTCCTTGTTTTAGACCATTTTGGATAGGAAAATGATCAAATGTTTACCTATATGGACTTTATAGGCTATATGTTTTGTTTAAACGCATTTTAATCGGCCTAACTAGTTTCATGGGTACCCCAAACTATCAGAATAGTGTACAGTTCTTCCCTCCTAACTTAATCATATGGTTTCTTGAAGTCTGTGAATAGCTGATGTACTGTGTCACTGTACTCCCATTTTTTCTCCATTATCTGATGAATGCAAAAATCTGATCAGTAGTTGATCTATTATGTCGAAACCCATACTGATGATCCCCAATAATTTCATCTATATATGGACTTAACCTTGAGAGAAGAATATTGTATAACATTTTTGTGTGAAGTTGATAGCAGTGATATCCCACGATAATACTACAGTCAGTTTTATTGCCCTTGTTGTGGATTGGTACAGTAATAGACTCCTTCCATTGATTAGGCAATTCTTCCATATTCCAAATAGAATTAATGAGTGTATGGATCTCAGACCATAATGTTTCACCTCCTCTTTGACTCAGTTTTTCTGGAATCTGATCACTATCTGGTAATATATACCTTTTCTACTTTGCAATAGGAATTTCAACCTTAAAAGGACTAGGATCAGGTACTGACAGCTCAACTGTATGTATTTCTGTCTGCCTAACATCACCGATCTTATGTACCTTCAGTAACTGATAGAAGTAGTTCTTCCACCTTTTCAGAATGTTGTGGGAATCTGCAAGCAGATCACCATTCTTATCCTTCACTAAGTTACTTTTAGATGGGTAACTCTTCTTAAATTCATTTATTCTCCTATACAAGTCTCTGATTTTGTTTTTACTGTTCATTACAAGCTCATTAATTTTGTTCAGATATTCCCTCTTCTTATTCCTGAAATGTCTGCTGGCATCACATTTTTATTATTCAGATTACACCCATTTTTTCACTTGTATCCTGTAACCACTGCAGTTTGGCTTGTTTGATAATTTTGATCATCCTTTGTCAAACCATGGCTTATGCTTCTTCATTTCATAATAACGTAGACTCTCTTTGGCTGAAATTTTGTTATTCTCTCTAATAGTTTCCCAGGCTCTTTTAAAATCCACCTGAGCATCTAAGTTTTCCAAAATTGCTAACCCATTTGAGATTTCAACATGATACTGCTCTTTACCCTCTACTATGTTTAATTTCTTTGAGATTTAACCTCTAGTGTGAAATCTGTGCGTTGTTTGTTTACTCAACTGCTAGTCTCCCTAACTTTTTCCACCACCAGATAGTGGTCAGTATCACAGTTTGCTGCCATGAATGATCAGATGTCATGTATATTTTGAAATTTGTCTTCTGTCTCAAAATGTGGTCAGTTTGATCGTGACTCTTTCTATCATGAAATGTCGAAGTAAATTTATGAATGTTATGATGTGGGGACCTCGTACTTTTGACAGTCAGATTTTTGAATGTAGCAAAATTTATTACTCTTACTCCATTATTTTTGTTAATTTTATGCAGACTCTCATTCCCAGTTGTTGGTTTGGAACTATCTTCCGTACCTGCTTTGGCATTAAAATCTCCTAACTAAATTTTCATATGGTATTTAGGAAATTTATTGAATACATGTTTTTGTTTTTCTTAGAACCTATCCTACATATCATCAATTTTATCCTCTGTTGGGACATGAACAATCAGAACAATGGTATCACACCAGTGACCTTTTAGTATTATGTACAACATTCTATCACTAACATACTCTACCCCCCTAACTGCTTATATGATTCTCTTATGTACAAAAAAGCCTGTACCTATTATATATTTGCCTGCTGGTTTGGTGCTATTTCTGTCCCATCTGATCTCCTTTACTCCCACTAAATCTAACTTATATTTTGATATTCATTTCACAACTTTTGTAAGCAAGCCTGCCCTGTAAAACAGCAGTCTTGCAAAATTATTTGCATAAGATTCTTAATTCATTTTAATTGAATTTGCATCCTTTATGTTAACAATCAAGAAAGCGAAGTTTTACGGGAGTTAGTGAAAGCATGTTATTAACATGTCTCACATTGAAAGAGATAATATGCTAAAGTATGGCCACAGTGATAGCTGTGAGTCCATTTGCAACTTTATCAGCCTGTAACAAAGTTATATATTTTTAGTAAACACTCATTCAGTGATCTTCCACCTTTTACAGATGTTACACATAACTTCTTGTGTTCTCAAGTGTTGGGTAAAAATTACAAAGCATGCTGACATTATTCCTTCTGCATTTGGAGAATTATGATCTAATTGTTAATTAAATTTGATGTAACTGTTAGTTTATTGCTGAAATAAATATTTTTCAAGTGTTCGTGTAAGTGAATGAGGAAGATATTTAACATAAATATGGAAATTCATATCATTTTCAGTACCTTTGCATGATTGTATGTCCCTCACATGACAAATAGGGACCATAAACTGCAGAAGCATCAAAAGCTTCATAGTAAAATACTTCGTGCTAATGATAGTGTAGAGGGTGAAAATGCTTATCAGTTCAGCAATTTCTCTTTATTGCAGAGAACAGAGGAGTGGCAACACACTGTATCAAGAATTAAGTTTCCAGGATGCTGAAGCTCTTGGAGAAATGGATGAAGGAGCTGATATCACAGGTATTTGCTTTGTAACAGTGTTCACTATGATACATTTAAACTCTGATATTAGGGTAAATAATAATGACAGTGTTGTCATTGTAATTAAATACAGTCGCCAAGAAATGAGACTCTAGTTTCCACCACACTGCCACCAAGGCATCAGAAGGTACCTTGATGGAACCCTAGCAGGTTAATGAATAGGACAAAAGGTAGTGATGAGTACTCCTTATGTTTATCTGATTTAACCCCCCTTGACTCTCACTTGTGGTGGTCCCTGAAGGTTGTGGTATATTGTACAAAACCATTGACACCAGAGATGTTACGGAAATAAATTGAAGCATTGTGTGTGGCTATCCCAGTGGACACATTGGCCACAGTTGCTCATGCCAACCACTGAAGTTTTTACAAGCTAGTGGTGGCCCCTTTGAACCTTCTTTTAGTTCATCACGTGTTGTAGCAATCCCTTTCTGTATGTATCAAATTTGGAATACCAATACATTTTTTAAGCAGATATTTTGTATGTTGAGGTGTGTATACATTTTTGTTTATAGTACTGGCAGCCATGAACAAATCAGGAAAATGATGGAGGCATTGTGTTGTGTGGGTTTTCAAGAAAACTCTTTTTGCACTGCAGATAATGTACTGACTGACCTTACCTCATTTTAAAGTGTATATAATCATGGTTTTATATATAACAGAGCAGAGCAGATTTGTGCTTTGCTGGTTCCTTTATAATAATGATGTTCACATGTGTTTTTTGTTTGATGACTCTTTTTAAGGAACCGTGTTCTATCTGCTATAAATACAGGCTCAAGACATGTATAGTATATCAGAATTTTGTGATTTAACATTCTAATAATGGTGTGAATACTAAATTGTACACAAAATGTGTTTTAGTTTGAATAGTAAAATTCATTCAGTATCAGGTATATTCCAGTAATGTGGTTATTGTTTCATGGCTGCAGGAAGTTGGGTTCACCCAGGAGAATATGCCTCATCGGGTTTGTAATGAAACATTATTAGCATGATCAGCTGCATGGAGATGTTTGCATGCTATGTATAACATATGCTCGTATATAACATCCTTTTATGCTTTGTTACCAGCACTGTTACAGTTTATTTCCTGATAGCAGAAGTAGACATGACCTGAAGAGTATGAATTTTTGTTGTGGCATTTGGCAGTAATGAGCAGCCTGTGCTGCTTATCTAAATATCAAAACTAAACAAAACAGTGTTTAATATTTAACCCTTTGTGGTCCCATATAAATGTCATTACAGCTCTCTGCTTGTCCGTTATATACCACAGAGCTATGTAATTTCAACTATTATTATGAACTGATTTGCTTTTTTTTATAACTTGCATGTAACAGAAGAAACTTTGCTGAGTGTGATGAAAATAAGGTATGAAAGGATCACACTTCTTCCTGTTTGAATAAAGTGTAAACCATGAAGTCACTATAAGGTGCGATATGAGGACAACTGAATATACATGTGTCAGTGGTTGATTGATGCATATATTAGAAATAATATAAAATACAATTTTATACTACAAAGATGAGACATTTATTATGTAACTTTATACCTACAAGTATTTCTTAATTCAATGTGACATATTGCAAGATGCTTGTTGGGATGGAGTCCTGGCTTTCTTGGACATGTGTCACAATAAAACGTTTCTCTCCTGCCTGCTAGGTCCAAGTTAGTGTAAAACTTGTCTGTATACAAATTATATCCTTTTATATGTATTATGTTTCGAGCTTTGCTCATGAGTTCTAGAACAGTTCTGCTGGCAACTGTTGACTCTGGGTGCATCAGACTTTTTAAACTTTTATCCATAATATGGGATGTGGCCACAGTTATACCCATTTGTGGAATCAGCAATTACATATACGAGGGTCGTAACTTTAATAGTGGCAACTATTTATTTACAAGTGATACAAAACAGAACTTAGACAGCAGTGATGAACTGAAGTGTGGTGTCCTGAACTGGCTAGGCAGTTAGGCTACATTTTTGTATCCCGGTAGCATCAGTGCATTGCTACAGTGGTGGAAAAAAATGCCCCAGCGTAGAAGGAGAATATACAGAAAAGGCGTGATAGTTTGGTATTCTGGTATATATATTTTTTTTATTAAAGTCCGCATCAACCTCAAACCACCCTCATGTTAGAGTGATGAAATTAAATTGAATGATATGGGACATAGCATGTAAGATGCATGAGAGAGATGGGAAATACCTGGAAAGCTTTAGTTAGAGAATCTGAAGGAAGATACACTTTGGAGACCTAGGTACAATATGAAGGAGAATATTAAAATTGGTCGTAATGAAATGGACTGGATTCATCTGGTTGAAGATATTTACCAGTAGCTGAATGTTCTGAACAAGATAAACTGTCAGGTTTCATAAACAGCATGGAATATCTCAAATAGATGAATGACTGATAACTTTGTAAGTTTTGAGGTTTTCACGGCGATGACTATGAAGGAAGTTGTCTTCTGGGTTTAGGCGCCGTGTATTCTTTGTTTCAGCCGACATTTCGGAGGAATGTATCGCCTCCATCCTCAGAGCAGGTGAATGGCTGCAGCTCTCTGCATTCCAAGCCATTCACCTGCTCTGAAGATGGAGGCGATATGTTCCTCCGAAACGTCTGCTGAAACGAAGAATACATGGCGCCTAAACCCAGAAGACGACTTTCTTCATTGACTGATAACTTGTTTTTCATGGAGGGCTTTCTTCATGGGTTTGGTCTGTTTCTGATGAATTTTGGTGTGTTGCTGGATTGGGCAAAATCACAATTTGTGGGACTACTGAACATGGATGCATAGCTCTTTGTTAATAAATACTGTCTTCTGGGATGTGATAGCATCTGATCTGGTAGAAGTTTACAACTGTTAAAAAAATCATTCTCCCTTGTCTTAAGGGCTGAAGAATAACCCTGGAAGCAGCAAGGAGAGTAAAAGTTACTCTAGTACCATGCTGTTTTCTTACCCTGAAAATGGAGGCAGTATAATACTTGAAACCATTTGTAAATTATACCAAACTGCTCAGCATTATATCCCAGGAGATTGTACTCTTTATAACCACTGCCCTGAGAACCTCAGATCTGACATTGCTTTTTGCTGTTTACTGTATTTAGACATGAGGCCACTGTCTGGGATTGTATGTAGAATGAAAATTTCCATCACTTTTTTAGACTTTGTTGTGTTTAAAGTATCTTCAGGTTTGTAACTGTGTAACCAGTAGCATGTAATTTTTCTGCACATTTTCACAATATAATGTTTGGTTTTTATGGGAATATTGCACTGTATGCATATTATGAGAGCTGTCATGTCTGCACATGTATGTCAGATAGAGCACAGACACCTGCATCCAGTCACCTTTTCTTCTCATTTTCATTGTATGACCTCTGTAGTTTAAGTGGCACAATCAAATTACTTAAGAAAAAAAAATTAGGAAGAACACATTTATATTTTTACTTTCATTGTTCAATTTCACATAGTGCCACCAGTATAACAGTTAGGTAACCCAAGAACCAACCTCCATGTTTCTGTAGCTATGTGTTGGTTCCTTAAAATAAATGTTTGCCTTCTTCCAGAGTGATATGTTGTTTCACATGCATATTTTGAATGTTTTCTGTGTTGCTTTTAACATTATGTCAAACCTAACATGTCCATTTGTTTGCTTTTTTTTCATCTTCACTGGACGAATGAACCGGTTTAACCATCTGCAGTAAATGACAACTTCTTTGGTAAGAACAAATTAGTGTAACCATTAATTATGAATTAGAATGTATTTGTATTTAAAATTAGGACATTGAACACACACATAACAGGAAATATGTGAGTTATTATTGTAATAAGTGTTTACACATGCATATGTGTGTCTCCATAAAACTTCATATAATTGTTGTATTCCTCATCCAGCACTGTCAGGTGTATATCATGAAGCCCAAAGCACTGTTTCTACAAAAAGTTGCCACTATGAAAATGATATGTATGTATATTACTACATATAAAGTTTATCGTTGTTTGGAACTGGTGCTTCCTCACCACAAATAGCCACTTAGATCTTGATGTTAGTTGTTTCTTGTCCGCCACTGTTTCACCATATGCCACTGCATTGTACTTTGCTTCTCTCTTGCATTGATCTAACTTGCGTCCACACTCATCTGTGAATGTCTGATTTGAGGCTGGCATCTGCTATGTTAGGAAGCTTTCCACTTGCCTGGGCTGGGCATTACAACAAGATTTGGACTTTTTGCTGGAATCATCCAGAGCTGACTGAGTGGATCCTTAACTTGTCATTGATGGTCTACTCATGGGTTTCTGCCATTATATTGGTGCATCAGCTTACATTTAAGGATTTATGGACCTCAGCTTGCTGCACGGGTGTCACGTTGTTGGCATCACTTCTCAGCACCACCTCTCACATGTAGCCAGGTTTTCAGATGCCCGACAATCCTAAGTGGAACTCTCTGAGTACTCCATCTTGCTCTGGGGAAGTGCCATCTCAGCAGTTTTGGACAGCCCATCAGTTGGCTCCATTTTCACTCCATCATGTGATCTCTCACCTCCAGGGAATTCCACTGAACTCACCAGCTCTTGTAGATGGGACTGCGGTCAAAGATGTCCTTCTATTCAGGACACTGTCTGCCTCCACTTCCTACAGAATCAGTCCCAGGTTGTTGTCACCTGGCACACCACTCAGGGTGATATGGCCCTGGTCCCAGCCATTTATATCAGCAGGAGTGATATTGCTTACCATGAGACTGCCTGACTGCCATTCGCTTTCTGATAGCACAGACCTTGACATGGGGTCTTCTAGAGAGTGCGTCTACTTTGGTGTTATTCCCCCCCCCGCAGTGTTCAGCCATCCCAATGGGTATTTCTCATTGATTTTGAATGACTTGTGGCCTTGTAAACTTGATGGGCAGCCTTTGAACTTAGTCCCACTAGGCTGTTTGCCACTTCAGAGTGGCCCTCCACCTGCACAGTCATGACTTCCCCACACTGAGCCACTATTACCTTGTTGCTGCCTATCATATGGGAAAATGCTCATGGTCATGCCCCAATACATCATAATGGCACATCTTTCTGTAGTCATAGCACATGGTGCTTCAAATCCATCACCTCATCTTAAGCTCACAGGACATCCAGCCCCAGAATTAATTCATTTTTGATCTATATGGTGGTCACCCATATTCTCAGTGTGCTTCATCCCAGAGTCAGCTCTACCAGCACCAGGAGGGTCTCCCCAGATACTGTCTCCAGAATGTATGGCTGACTTGGTTTTCTCTTGAGCAGTCTTGTGGTGATATCAGGCCTGGCATTGCTTAAAGATGCACCAGTGTCAATGGTCATGAAGCAGGTAAAAGGTGAAGCTATCCCTGTAACAGGCCATGGAGGCCCATAGGGTTGTGAGACAATGAGCCTCCTACATTTTCTAGACCGTCAGCTCACAGATGGCAATGAGGCTGTCAGCCTTATGTGCCATCCACCCTTTACACCCAGGAAGATTCCTGGTACTCATTTCTGTTAGAGGCTGAATTTGACACCGGGGCCATGGTGCAGCTGGAAGGATTGGGTCAACTGAAAAAATCTAGTGACATTGGGTATTGAATCTGTGACATGGCTTGTATGTGTCCCTTATCCACATGTCAACGATTAGGCTGTTGTCACTTCTTTGGGCCAAAATGCTGAATGTGGAGTGGGATGAGAGTGATTATGACAGTTCCTTCTTCAGTATTAGTGTGTTTGGCTGTAGCACAAGGAAGCTCACGTTGAGCCTTGAACAACATGCCATGGAAGCGCAAAGCTGAAACATATGTCATTTAGGCATGTGCTGTAAAGAATGTACATGTAGATTGGGTTTATGTGAATGGAAACATCTGTATTATATCAGACAGTCGTGTGATCAAAGCACTTGACAGTTATCAGATTAATTCTAAATAGGGGTTGAAGGGAAATATGGACTTATTTTTGGGAAGAAAGACAAAGGATTAAGACTACATAGTAGCCAGTTCAGGCAAGTGGCGAGACTGTTTACAGGTCACTGTCACATGTAAGGACATCGATTTGAACTGGGCTTGGAAATAGTTCCACATCTGAAAGGTGACACATTGAAGATAGAACAAGCTCACACACCTTACATGACAATGAGATTTTAGCTAATTAAGGTTTTGTCGCTTGGGATTCATTTTATGAAGCCACATAACTGTCATAGTGCTCCGTTAAATAAAGTGCCATGTTTCATTTGAAGTGCAGAACTCCTAGAAAATTAAAGTCATAAAGGAGGTGTGCAGTAGATTACAGGTTGTTGCAATGCAAGGGCCGGTATGATCCACTCCTTTTAAACTAATCTAGACATTATGCAAATGTCTGGAGTAACCAAATTGGCACTCCCAGCACTACATTTACCCATTCTTCTTTGTACATTGTATTGTAATGAAAAGTAAATATTCTAGAAAGATTTAAAATACTAGGTGGTTTAAGTAATATTCAGACATAACTATGAAATACACACTGTGATGTTGATATGTGTGTGTATAGTATGGATAGTTTCAAAGAAAGAAATAAAGATGGGAGAGATTGTTGGATGGCATCCTGTAAATAAATATCTTATGTTTTCAGGCATGGGTAAGGAGGTGGAGAATCTCATCATGGAGAACAATGAGCTGCTTGCCACCAAGTGAGTAACCCTTTGGGTATCATTATGACACTTTGGCCAATGCATAATTGTGTCAGCATGGTCATTGGTATGTAGTGTTCTCAACAAGCTTACTGGAGGTTCAAATTGACATTGGTTAGTGATCTTCCTGTCTCTACACTTGAATGCAAAAAATTACTTGAAATAGGCTATGATTGCCTCTTTTAAAAACCTTACTATTCACAATTCATGTTCAACTTCTCAGTCAATATGGCAGTATTGTTACATGTAGGGTGGTACACACGATGAAAATGATGGATTCTAGTTTGGATGATTGGATTTATTAGCACCTTGGTTACAAATTCTCTTATTCACACTTAAATAGAGGCAATACAGTGCTATGTTAGCTAGCTAATTACACATTTTCCAGTTCACCATTGGACACACACTAGGATTCCTAGTCTTCACTAGTCATCTCCTGGTAATGCATCTCATCACAGAAACTATAACAGTCTCACTGGATTACACACTTCAAGAATTACATATAAACAAAGTCTTCAAATCACGTGATAAATCCTCACAGGCCGATCTCCTGTACTCTTCTGTACTCCTGGTTCCAATTAGCTCTGTTCATGTGCTTCTGCCACTACTATCTCTGCCAGCTTAGGAATTCTGCTCACTTATATAGCCAAAGGATGGACATCGACCAACAGTAAACATATCATGTGATCCCTACCTACTGTTGCTGTGTGACATCACTGCACATGCGCAAACTGATGGACACACAGGAAACACGTCACGTGAAGGCCACTTACTGTTGCTGTGCGATGTTACTGCTCCTGTGCCAGCTGCCGGACATACGAGAAACACAGCTTGCTCTATTGTTGCATGCGCGTGTCATGTTTCCAGAACTGTTGCCTGCCAGTGTGTTGATCAAATACATTACAACATATATTCTGCCCTGTTGAAATAGTGTGATTAATCCCCTTAATACCATGGGACATTTAATTTCTTTGCATCCCTGGGAATGGAGGCTATTTAAACACTAAAACTTGAAAATTCAACATTTCACTTAAACTGTAATAAATCTGAGATTCGCACCCCCCCACCCCCTCAGATTTCCACATTATCAGAAATGTATACAGGATCAGAATATTGATACAGACTGTTTTAAAATTACTTTTGGCAAATAGATCTTACAAATAAAGAACATTATTACCTTAGAAATTGAACTTGTGTGGTAGTCTTGAAAATATTCCATATTACTGAGTTTTTGGTCTTTATTCATCATCTGGAATTCTTAGTACAAATATTATGCTTTTGGACATTATCCATCATCTTGTCTTTATCTAAAAACTGTCCTGTTTATTATTTTTGAAAACGCAGCGTTTCAGAGACTGGATTGTGTCTCCGTCTTCAGGTAAAACCTACTTAGTTGGACCCAATTGATAGAGCTAATCCATATCTCCAGACACCTGTGCCAGCTTCAAGATGGTGTACATAAATCAAACACAGCACAAACCATCTGCGAGAGCTAAGAAAACCAGAAAAGTATCTCAATTGAAATCATCACTGGAGAGAAGCAATACTTCTTATGGTACCAACACAAGAAAAACAATTTTTTTCCACTCAAACTACACTTGACAGCATTGTAGTCTCTTGACTTCTGCTGTGATAATGGGGTTCCAGATGGGAGTGATGTCCAAACTGGGTTGACTGATCGGATGGTCCAGCAGAGACGTGGGCTGATTCCTTGTATTTCCTGTATGTGGTGTTGATGTTTTTAGACAAAGACTAGATGATGGTTAATGTGCCAAAACATAATATTTGTTCTACTGTATCATTGTCACAAACTTTTAGATTTTATCTATAATTCTAAAGACCACAATGTTTTAGAATGTGGATCCATTTCTACCCTGATGTGAAAGGCACCTACTTTCTTTTGTCTGTTAGAGCTAATCTCAGTCAATATCTCTAACCTTTTCAAAAATGCCCTTCATGTAGGGGATAGGCAGAGAGCCAAGAGGCTTCTCTTTTTCTGGGTGACTGGTACTCTTGGAGTTAAGAACTGAGTCAATGAACAGCAGGGGAAAACCATTTATTTATATGCCTTTTTACTCTCTCTGTCAAAAATTTTCCTGTTATTTCCTGTTGACAAAATATAGTATCATGTGAAGATCTAGATGTAGATACTGACATAGGTTTACCAGTTAGCTCTTTATAAAGGACCCCCACCCTTTCAGCTGAAAGAAGAGCAGATCCAGTTTCTGATACATCACATAAGATGCTGTCATTCTGCTAATGTACAGCTGTCATTAATTTTTTATGAATTCTTTATTGCTATTGTTACATTGCTTAAATGATTGAAAATTGGATCCTATGACGAGGATTTTTAGTTTACAAAACATAAAAAGATGTATGAGGTCAAAGTAGATGAGTTTTGTGCATGTTCCAGTATTGATACAGGTATGCCTCAATGTATGAAGGGAATTTGTTACATGAAAACTGTTCATAAGGTGAAAAGTGGTAAATGGAAAATGATGTGCCCATTGCTTTACATATTAAAGTTGCCAGCTCGTTCATTAGTCCCAAAAAAATTGCTCACTATTTTTTAATGTATGTTTTAATAGTAAATACTCATTATAGTAAGGGAGTATTGCTTGTTTATGATATTTACTGTTGCATGTATAACTTTATTTTATTCACATTTATTTTCCTTAGTTGATGTAATGCAGTGATTCAGCTTTTAGCCAAACTTATTGCTTTCCTTACTATCTCGGGCTTATCAACACCTCTCACAACAACATTCACTTGTTACGGAGCCATGGTGGGCATAAATTTATATTGTAACAGATTTGATCAATGTGTTGCCAGGCAACAGCTATGTAAACACAGTCCAACATGCAATGATAGCTGAGGCTGTTTTTTCTATGTCATCTGCACTGAGCAGTGGTGGAACAGTGGGTTATGCAATCCGTTACTAAGCAATGGCTTGGTAAACACATTTCCATGTATCGGACTGTGCTGTGAAAACAGTGATGTCATCAACAGTAGAGACAGCGTTTTCTGTGGGGTCTGTGCGGAGCGCTTATAAGAAAAGAGAGTGACAGCATTCATTCAGGTCAGTTACGAGTCAGTCGTAAGATGGAGGAGTGAGTCCAGAAGAAAATTTAGTTCTGAGATTCCAGAATGATTGAAGACGAAATAGCAAGAAGGCTTCATAGTGATTTGAAGTGTTCATTTCTATGTTGAGATCTGTTGTTAGGAGACAACTAGTGGAAACAGAATCCTAGTGTGTGAACTTGAAATTGTGTAAGTCAGTGATAGCACTGTATTTAAGTGTGATTACGAGAACTTGTAACCAAGGTGCTAATANCGAGATATATATGGACAAATATAATATAATATTGATTACGAGAACTTGTAACCAAGGTGCTAATAAATCCTATTGTCTGAACTAGAACCCGTTATTTTGTCATGTGTACCACCCTACACATGACATTTTGGTGTCAGAAGTTGGTGGTTTGGATCATATTGGATTCCCCAGCAGTGGTTACAACCATAAATATGTGACAACTGGTGTCAGAAGTAACTGGCTCAGACTGAAGTGATTATTGTACAAAAGATTATTTTACAGTCCCACTCAGAAAAATATGAAGACATGGAATTCCTGAAAGTCATGCTGGCTGAAATGAATGCCAGATTGGACACCACTCAGGAAATGATGGAGAGGCAGATAGGTTCATTAGTCTCCAAAAACAAACAGAGATGAAATGAAACAAGAAATAAGAGCCCTTCCAAGAACACGTTAAAGAAATAATGGAAACACAGTTTCCTTCTGTAGTCTCCAAACTGGATGGCTGGCAAAAAGAGATGCAGGCCAACTGAGAAGTAAACAAGGCCACGGATTTGAACAAAAATCCTGATGAAATGGAGTATGAGGCTGAACATAGGGAGGTCCCCAAGGAATGTGCTGCAGTGAAACCTGTCAGAGGACTAAAGAAGCTGCATAGGGCTGGAAGCTAGCTGCAGGGTGATGTGGAGAGCCAAAGAAACTGACCCGAGGAGATTGTGGATCTGGGAGGAAGTTGGCTGCTGCCTGTTGGAAGGTGTCCTGCCATGCAAGAGTGCCATGGCACGAGAGGAACACTCAGGAATAAGTAGACCAGAGCCAAGGCTGAGCAAGGGATCCAGAAAGTAGGGACATTCAGGGAGAGAGTGCAGATGTGCCATGAAGGCAGAAAGGGAGTGAAGGACCTGGGTGGCAGATGGCTGCTATGTCTGAGGAAAGAGAGGACAGCCACAAATGGCATTGGAGGGTGGAGCTGAGGACAGCAATCACACCTGAGAAGTGGAGGAATGCTCAAGAAGACCCTATGTGAGATTTGCAGAGGGAAGATCACAAATAAATAGTCGGAACTTCCAGCAGGTTACAAAGAATGGTGGACTGGACATTTTGGAGGGGTCGGCCCCCTCTTAAGCAAACAAGAGGCTGCACATGAAGTAAGGGCTGGATATGTGGGAGCACTGTCTACTCCAGGTGTTATGGCACACTGTTGGAAAGAGGAGGGGAAAAAATAAAACATTTGGATGACGGTGATACATCGGGATTTACTGGCACATTAGCAGTGATCTGCTCGGGGCAAGTGGCCTTAAGGAGGAAGCAGTGGGAGTGCTTGGAGAATGAACACAGTGAAAAAAAGGAAAGAACAACTTGCAAGAAGACATGGAAAGCACAGACCTTGGAAAGGAAGAACAGGCAGTGCACTGAGAGGCTGCTTGGGATGAGCAGTCTTAAGGAGGGAGCAGTGTAAGAGATTCGATAAATGTGTTGTCAGGCAGCAGCTCTGTAAACACAGTCCAACATGCAACAGTAGATGAGGCTGTGGTTTCTGTCTTTGCCAAGCAGCGGTGGAGCAGGGGGGTTATGCAAGTGGTTTCTAAGCAATGGCTTGATAACACACATTTCTGTGTATCTGATCATGCTGTGAAAGCAGTGACATCATCAACAATAGAGAGAGTGTTTTCCATGGGGTCTGTGCAGAGTGCTTAATAAGAGAAGGGAGTGACAGCATTCGTTCACGGCAGCTACGAGTCAGTAGTAAGCTGGAGGAGTGAGTCCAGGAGAATTTTTAGTTCCAAGGTTCCAGAGTGATTGTAAACGAAATAGCAAAAGAACCTCATAGTGATTTGAAGTGCTAATTTCTCTCTTGAGATCCATTGCTAGGAGACAGCTAGTGGAAACTGAGAATCCTAGTGTGTGTGCACCAGTGAGCTGGAAATTGTGTAAATCAGTGATAGTGCTGTATTTAAGTGTGCGTAAGAGAACTTGTAACCAAGGTGCTAATAAATCCAATCATCTATATTAGAACCCGTTATTTTCGTCATGCATACCACTCTATACAAGACAATATATAAAATGTGTCAAGAACACAACTGTATGCTTACAAGGAGGTGTGTGAACATACTGGGAAGGTGGGAGGAACATGATGGGTGAGGAAGTCTATGAATGTTAATTATTTATTACAGCAAAAATTAATTTTGTTAAGGGCATGTAGCATGAATGGGGGAGAAGAGGAATGCATATAGGATATTGGTGGGAAAGCCAGAAGGAAATATACCACTGGTAAGACCAAGACATAGGTGGGTGAACAATATTAAAATGGATCTTAGGGAGATGGGATGGGATGGTATGGATTGGATTGATCTGACTCAGGATAGGGACCAGTGGAGGGCTCTTGTGAACAGGGTAATGAACCTTTGGGTTCCATAAAATTCTGGGAAATTCTTGAGTAGCTGCAGATTTGGCTTCGCCTCAAGAAGGGCTCAGCTCCATAAGTAAGTAAGTGGAAAACAGGTACAAATTGACATGCTTTATTGTAGTGAATATGAATGAATTGAGTGTTCTTTAACAAGAGATACCTGTATTTGTTTTCTAGCCAAAAATTACTTGCTGAAAATTCTGTGTGAAAGCAATTGTTGTGGAAAATGCACTAATTTGGCTAGAGGTTTAGTCATAACACTTGGAAGTAGAATGGAATGCTTAAGTTACTATTTTTTAGGAACAGCTTCATATTGGGTAACTCCTGTGATATGATAAAGGGCAGATCAGTATAGTTTTTACATTTGTCTCGTCATTGGTTTTAATGATTGTGGATTTTTCATTGGACACTTTGGCATTTATTTCTGAGTTGTACTGAAAGATCAGTGTTCCTTCACTGGGCACTGTTTGTTCAGCAGCCTTGCTATAAGTTAGCAAATTCATTTCTTTTGATGGGCAAAGAAAACAATGTACCAATAAAAACATTTACTACTATCACAAAACATACCCATTTCTCATGATTGTTTAATGTGAAACTGCTGAATCATGTATTCATGTGAACCTGTACATACCAGCACACCAGTCTTTTGTGTGCTTGTTTGTCAGTCATGTTGGCTGTAAAGTTCTTTTGTTTTGATCTTCAGTTTGAATGGAATCTTCTTGTAACTTCATGAAATTATTTCTTTGTATGTGAGTTGCTGTATTATGCTTTGTGTACATTACATTACATATTGGTGCCATTAATTATTTGCATTTATTACTTTTTTCAGAAATGCTCTGAATATTGTGAAAGATGATCTGATTGTCAAGGTGGATGAGCTCACAAGGTAAATCAATTGATGGTTGCTCCTGTTGGTACAGACATGGAAAGCTAAGCCTTTTCTTGCCTCAGTACACATGAAAACACAAGGTAGAACCTGCAGCAGAGAAATTATTAGCATCTCAACCTTCAAGTTAGGACATTTGACCAGTTTTTGGGTGGGATGGATCAAGAATTAGGTTCCCTTAGATTAATTCTTAGCAATTTTGAACTAGAATGAGACAAAATATTCCATCAACTCTTTTCTTCCTACAGGACTGATAAAATGATGTAGGTATTCAGTATAATTATATTTCTAATGTTCTAATGAGACATTTTTATTGCTGCATGTGTATCTATCATATTTGTTTGCAGTTTGCATTTCAGTGTGCACTGAATAGAAAGGACACAATCTGACTATAATGAAATCAGAACATCAAATACAAAACTCTCTCCCTGTACATTTAACAATGCTTTCCCTATTACAGTGAACAAGAAATTTTGCGAGAGGAAATCAAGTCACTATGTGCTCTAAAGGGCCGACTTGGGCAGCGAATTCAAGAGCTGGAAGAAGAGCTGAAAAGAGTCCGTGAAGAGGCTGAGCAGACGGCCAAGGCTTCCAAATCTGATGATGAAGTATGTTTGATAGTCTTTGTTTGGAAGGATTTGACCCTTTGCACATTCCATTGTACAGAGTAGTGCAGTGTGCTGTCAGCCCAGTTTTTCTCTGTATTTGGATTTTGAATGCTATTTTACTGTGGGAAAAGGGTTAGTTGTACTCATATGTTACAAGTATTTGAATGTTTCTAGAATTCATTGTTATTGTTAACAAGCAGGAAGATGTCCCAATGGCACAGAGGAAGCGGTTTACGAGGGTAGAAATGGCGCGAGTATTAATGGAAAGAAATCAATATAAGGAGCGATTTATGGAACTGCAAGAAGCAGTTCGCTGGACAGAGATGATCCGAGCCAGCCGGAATGATCCCACATTAGATAAGAAAAGCAAGCAAAGCATATGGAAGTTGTAAGTGTAATCATATGTTCAAGTAAATTGAATTTTTTAGGTAGCCAGCTTACAGATAGCTGAGAGTGAAAGTAAGATTTTAGCTTTGCTTTTCAGTATGCAGCTTTAGACTAGCATTACATTTTATTTGCAATACAGTCATCTCTCGATTATCCGGGATAATGGTGGGGATGGAAATCACGATTAATCCAAAACTCGGTTAAGACAAATTTTATTAAAAGTAGTACTGTAATACTGTACTTTCATAATACTATAGGCCTACCTGTATTTAAATTTATTCAACCTCATTTTTATGTAATCTCATGGCCTATTTAATACTTTTTTTTACATTACACCGAAGTCTGAATTAGTTATTTCAATCACAGTCGTCAACAACATCCAACACTTTTTACGAATATTCACACTTATCACTTAAAAAAATTTAATATTGTTGTTTACTTTTTCGCGGCATTTTCCTTTTTCTGTTGAATACTTAACACAGCACGCTTACTTTTACACCCTGACATTTTGCTAATGCACTTGAAGATCGATACAAAGAAACTAACTGGGGCGATGTATCTGTCCTTAAATTTTCCACAAATCCTTGCATTCTTTCACTCCTACCCTAGAACATTGTGTTAGCATAACTGGACCAAAGAATGCAGAGCTCGGTTCACACTAGTGCGAAAATCGTGTTACAACTCACCATGTGAAACAAAAGTGAATGAATATTAAACAACATATAAGCCTCAAAAAAAGCCTCAGTAGCCCCGGTTAAGCCGCAAACCGGTTAATCTGCCCCCGGATAATCGAGAGTTGACTGTATATGTGGATGCAAAGCTTAACAGTATACTGTCTGCATTATGTGTGTATTTAATATGTACCTAGTGTACAATTTTACAATGCTGTAGATTTTTTTCCTAAATCATTACATTACATTGATGATGTATTTCTGTGGAAAAAAAAAGAATATATTTTTTATGACACTTCTGTGAAGACAGCCATCAGCTTCTTCATCATATTCTGCAGATTGAGTGTTTCTGTTATGTTGCATATCACACATGCAGGTGATCAAATAATCATGTATGATCATCATTAACTCATTGTCTTGTGTAGCAAAAGGTAATGTGTGTAGTCTCTTCAACAACATTTTGCTTCCTTGTAATGTTTGATGATATTAAGCACATTTTTCCTGTCACCAGATTCAAATGTGAACTCAAAGGCAATATATAATTTGCCTAAGTAGCAGTTGAACAGTCAGACTGCTTTGCCACTTTAGCTGCATTGTTTGCACATTTACTTATTTCTGATACAGTTACATGTATAAGAAATGCTCAGAGTTTCCATTATTTTCTTTAGGAATGGTATTCAGTCTCGGATTTTCCGAGAGTGTTTTTGGTAAATAAATACTTCTACAAATGGTATATTAAAGTCACTCTAATAACATGCAGCTTGACAATGGTACAGGTTTTCTGAAAACGTGCTATAACTGCAGCAAGTTTGTTAAGCATTAGCCATAAGCCCATTGAACTGTTAACAGGTACTTGTTCAAAGCAAACTTCATTGTAAAATACATACCTGACCACAGTAACTGCATAAATTCTGGAAAGACAGCAACATCTGCACTAAGATTCTGAACTTCGTATAACAACTGTTTGCACTAATTGGTTTCCTTCCTGGAATCCCACATAACTGGTTATGCAGCCATAGCAAGCCATTATCTTGTTGCTGGCCATCCTCAAATGTTGATGGGCACAATGATGGGATTTACATAGCCATTCCACAGGGTTCATCATGTAGTCAGTCATGGGCTGCTCCTTGTTGTAGGAGCCCCAAACAGCAGGTTGTAGGACATATGTAGGTCTCTTTCCAGCATCATGCTGGTGGGCATTGTACCTGTATTTGTTGGGTTTGATTCTCTGTAGTCTGGCAGGAAGATGGGAAGACTCTGGTCGCAATCTTTCTGATGTGTTGAAATGACTTTCCTCAGGTACTTCTCCATTGCCTTCTTGTATAATTTGACCATGTCATCCAATTGTGGATGCATAGAGGTGTTGCACATCCCACAGATGGCAGGGCACTTTAATGCTTGTGTGAGTTATGACTTGAACAGTGCCCTGATGCTATACTGGTGCATCAGGCTCTGGCTCTGGGTTCTGGGACCTCAGCTTGCTGTGCAGATGGCTCACTGTTGGTATCACCTCCACATGGCTCCTTGTGTGTCTAGCCAGTAGCGCACTGTTTATCCTTTGCCAGGGTTCTGTTGACTGCCTGATGTCATCCTGAAGATTCTCCATGGAGCTCATACACATACTTGCTTCACATTATTATGGGGAAGAATTATTTGGATTACCTCAGACTATCCATCAGCTGACTCCCAGCAGTGCTTTAGCATGTGATCTTCCACTACTAGGGAGTTCCACTGAACCCAGTAACTCTTGTAGATAGGACTGCAGTGAGTGATATCATTTCACACTATGCTTTCTAACCTCCACTTCCTATAGAATTGGACACCATATTGTCATTCAGCTGCTTCCTCCTGAGTGTGTCATGGTTGTAACAGCAGCAGCAAAGCAGCAACAGTGATAAATCATACCATTAGGCTCTCTAACTCTTGTCAGGCATTGTGGCAGTGATTGTATGTCTCTGGGCAGGGTCTTTTGAAAGGGAATTTGTTTTGGGATGCTTCTGCTCTTTGGAATGTTTTGCTTCTGCCCTTGGGAATGTTTTGATGTAAAATTATGTTCTTGGAGACATTGGACCCAGCTGGCTGCCTTTCCTTCCAGGTCTTTAAAAAGGAGGAGTCAGATCAGGACAGAGTGATTATTCACAGGTATAATTCTTGTCCACAGAGGTAGCTTTGGAAGTGTTCCTGTATATTTGCAGTAGTCACCTATGCAGCAGTTCCTCTCAGGCCTGGATATGGTCTTGCTTTCATAAGCTATTACATGATCCTGGCCCTTTCATATTTGTAACATCACATCTCCAATGCCCATGTTGCTTGTATCTGTGTTGAAAAACTTCTCACCCTGCCATGCATATCCTGGGATGAGTGCCATACATAATTCCATGAGGGACCATGTTACTTCTGCTTATGGAGACCACTGGAAAGTCAGCTTCTGTAGCTTGAGCCAGGAGTTTTGCAGAGTCTGCAAATCCAGCTTTTAACTTCCAGTAGTAGACAGACTAAGGAAGCTCCTCACCTAGTCTCTGTCTTCAGACAGGCACCACTCACCATACAGGCTTCACCTTTTCTGGGTCCTTAGTCATTCTGTCCAGCAGTACAGTATGTCCCTTTTACAACACCACCTGGTACAGTTGGCACTTCTCAAAGATTAGTTTAAGGTGCGTCCCTTGGAGACACTGGAATACCTTTCACAAGTTATCATGCTGCTCTTGGAAAGTCCAGCTGACAGCAATCTCCTCATCAACTTATACCTGGCAGTATTCATAAGTCAGACCTGCCACAGCCCATCTCTATAGAATGGTGTCTTCTCCTTGTTCCTGGAGTATGGGGCAACCTGCCAGTAGCCAGTCTTCAAATGGAGGGTCAAGAACCACTTGGTCCTGTCGAATATCTAGGGTAATGTCATGCCTTTGTAGTAGGAAGCTGCCCTTTTTAATGTCATTCAGTCATTGGTAGTCCGCACAGAATCAAAGGTCTCAATTCTTCTTCCTGATGAGCATAACAGGCAAAGTTGAGGACTGAGTGACTCCTTGATTACCTCTCATCCTTTCAGGTCTTTCAGCATCTCATCTGCTTGAGTCTACTTGGCTGTTGGGTATCTGTGAGGGGGCTGATAAGTTGGACAGGTGTTACCAGTGTTTATGCAGCAGTGATCCCTATTAATTTGCCCATATCTGCTGCTCTTCATAGTGAAATTATTGTGGAATGCAATGATTACTTTCTCCATCATTGAGGTAAAGCCTGATGCTGAACACCACATATTGTACCTGCAGCACTCAAGTCCCTTGAGTTTGAGGTTTTGAATTGTTGACTGGTGCCCCAACATGACTGACTGGTTCACAGTGGCTGAGGGTGGTGCCATGAGCCAACGCCTGGTCATGGTTGAGGTTGCTCTCATTAATGATGCTGATGTTAGCGTCCATGAAGCTTCAACCGATGTCATGGTTGTGTACAGTCCTTGGTGATAAATCTTCAAAATGTGTTCCAATGGATTTTTTTATGACCCTCGGAGGTCAGGCATGCCATAATGACACCTGTTCTTGACCCAGTCATAGCACAAGTTGTTTTAAGTCTACTGCCCTATCTTAAGCTTGCAGGGTGTCCAGCCCTAGGATGAATTCATTTATTATCTGTGTGTTGAACACCCAGATTTGTAGCACACTCTACTTAGAGTCAGCTGTACCAGGACCTCATTCAGGACAGGGAGAGGTTTCCCAGGCGCCATCTGAAGAATTTACAGCCAACTCAGCTTTCTCTCTTGAGTCCTGCAGTGATGTCAGGCTTGGCGATGGTTGTGTACACCCTAGCATCAGTGATCACTGCTCATGGAGTGTCCCCTATCAAGTCTTTGGCAGTTAGGCCGTCATCATTCCTCTTAACTAGTATGATGAGGGTGATAATGCCAGCAGCCCGCTCTTCACACCAACTCTTACTTGTTTCCTGAGCACTGATCAGCCTACTCATCCTGTTCTATTGATAGTCTATTCTGAAATGACCAATGACCCCACAATGCCAACATACAGATTGTCCAGTCCAGCAGTGTGTGGTCTCTGGCAGTGGAGCTACCATGGGGGCTCTTGTCCTAACCTTATGCAGATTTGTTGCAGTTCTTGCTGTTGCATTGTGTATATATGTTTTTGTGGAGAAAGATTATGAGATGTTTTGTGCATGCCTGAATACACATGCACATGTGGTTTTTTCCCTCTCCCATAGCTCTGTCAAGGTAGGAAAATGTGTCCTTTTCATGTGTAAGAGTTTTCCTAACATGAAGACTCATGTTGTGTTGTGGGTTATGCCACCATGGTGTAGTCTGGCAGATGGCTGTCAATGTTTCAGAGGGACATAATGCCTTCATTTCTACCCTTTTCCTCTGAAACACTTGGTAACTGCCTACCAGCTGTCAATATGGTGTCATCACCCAAAAGGCCACGGTATTTCCAGGTAACCAAGTACCCGTGTATTTGCATCACTCAGTAGTACAAACTGCATTGTGCATTATTTAAGTTAACATGCCAGCTATCTTGCACATTTGTGTGCTCATTTTGGAACCTATCTATACTAAAATTAGGGTCTTCTGGAATGTAATACTGTATAGTTAGATAGTTATCAGCATTTCAAAGGAACCTGCTGCCTTGGGCAGTATGTGGAGACATCACTTTCCTCCAAAATGTTAGTACCTGTCTACCAGACCACATGGCGTCACATCTCAGAAGATCGTGATTTTAATGCCACTATGAGAACCTGAAATTCTGTGTCTAATAATGTTGAAGTACTGGTTTCATATGAAAGTCTCCTATGAGCAGAGAAACTGCAGTCTGCCCACCATAATTCTTGCAAGGTGAAGAAACTTTATTTCTCTTAAATTTGCCTTAACCATTGTTCCTGCTTAACTTATTACAGTAATTATTTATCACGAAGTCTAAGATCTGTTTTTTTTTTTTGTAGAGTCAGCAGCTACTGGCATCCATCAAAGAAATTAGTGAACTTCATGCCATCAAATTTATTGTAGATCATGTATCGGTTTCCTACCCTCACACAGTCTTCCTGCCATAAATTTATTAATAAAATGTTATAGCTGTGGTAAAAATTTATTTATGTGACATGTTCACATGTTTGAGGTGCATTGGAAAGTTCCCAGACTAGGTCAAAAAAGAAATGCTGGCTTACCTTAATTTTGGCTGCCATCTCCTTCAAAATAGTCTCATTTGAAACATATACAGCGAATCCATAATTTTTTCCACTCTTCAAAAGCACTGTGGAAGTCATTTTCATTAATGCAGTTAAGTACCGCTTGCGGTTCCCTTTGGATGTCAGACACCGTTTCAAAACGTTGTCCCTTCAGTTTCATTTTCAATTTGGGAAACAAAAAAAAAATCAGGGGACTAAGTCTGGCGAACAGGGAGGATGGGGAATGATAACCATGTTGATCTTAGTCAACAAAGTCTGTTGTTTTCAAGGACGTGGGCAGGCATGTAGATGTGATGAAGGAGCCAATTGTGATTGTGCCAAAGTTCCTGTTTTATCATTGCACATTCTCTCTCTCAAGTGTTTCAAAACATAAGTAAAAGTTAGAGTTGAGCATAGTGTTAGGAGAAACAGATTCATGGTCAACAGTACCCTTCACATAGAAAAAAAAATCAATGAGCATATTCTTTATTGAACTCCAGACATGCTGTACCTTTTCTGCTCTTGCTGATTGTGAACCATTTCACTGTGATGACTGTTGCTTTGTTTCTGGATCATAACGGTATGAATAAATCCAACTTTCATCACCTGTTATAATCCTAGAGATAAAAGTTGGGTCCTCATTAGCCTTCTCTCGTAGCTCAAGGCACTTGCTCACGCGCTGCTACTTTTGATCATTTGTCAGGAGTCTGGGAACAGACTTTGTGGCAGTGTGGCACATGTTCAGATTTTCTGTTAAGATCTCCTGGCAAACTCCATAACTGATCCCAGAGGTGTCTGTGAGCTCATGGCTTGTTTGGCAGTGGTATTTGTGGACGAGTTCTCGAATTTTTTTCAACATTTTCTGTTGTTCTTGGTCACCCTGAATGTTCATCATCTTCAAATGACACTCGACTGGCCTTGAAACATGAATACCATTCAAAAACCGCTCTCCAACATAAAGAATGTTCTCCAAAAGTCTCACAGAGCATTTCAACGGTTTCGGTAGTGCATTTACTGAGCTTCATGCGAAACTTGATGCAGACACATTGCTTGATTTTGCCATCCATCACAGACAAAACGAAAGACAGTCGAAGAAGCACTTATGTAAGAACAGTGCATGTTCACAGTGTGGTGTCACATGGCAGGCTGATGCACTAGGTTTGCAGAATTGTGGCCTTGGCTTCCCCTTTCATCTTCTGTCACTGAAGCAGTTACAGCTGTAACAGTCTGGGAGCTTTTCGATAGCACCTATAAGTGAAGGTTTTGTTTGTTTCCAGTTTCAGCAACCTGTTCAGCACAAGTGAACGACCGCAACGCAAGCCCCTACCTCATGTTAATGTGCGCTACAATGCACCTACACATCTTGTGAGCCCAGCACTTGACACGATGAGGAAACGCTCTCTCAATGATCGAAAACGTGGTTTTGACTTCATGGATGGCGAACTGTGAGCATTGGGTATCCTCCATATTCTAGATATGTACATGATACGCATGATACAAGGGTTATTCTGAAAGTAACTTTTGGTGAGCTGTTAAAAAAACAAGTAATGGGGAGAAACAAATGTTATTATATACAAAAAAAGTATGTATATACTTAAGCTACTTCTCATTGTAGTCACCACCAGAATTAGGCACTTGTCATATCGAGGAAGAAGTTTTTGTATGCCTGTGTCAAAGAAGCCTGCTTCCTCTGAGTTCAGCCATGTTTTGTATCTTGAAACACTAACAAAATTGCATATGGTTAACCATTCAGAACTAAAGGCGTGGAATGCTGACATCAGTGTAGTGCTCCTTCATGACAATGCATGTTTGCATACAGTTTCTCACATTTGAGCATGACTGGAGCATTTCAACTGGGAGTTGTTTGACCACCCTCCATACAGACCTGATCTCACTCCAAATGACTGCCACCTGTTTATCTACCTGAAGAACTGGTTGGGATCACAGCACTTCAACAGTAATGAGGGGTTAATGGAAGGTGTCAAAATGTGGCTCAGCTCACAGGTGGCAGACTGCTTTGACACGCCTACAGAAACTGATTTCCCTATATGACAGGTGCCCCTGTTCCAGTGGTGACTACGTTTAGAAATATCTTAAGTATGTACATATTTCTTGCATATAATACAATTTTTTTTCTCATTGCTTGTTTTGTTAACAGCTCACCAGAGGTACTTTCTGAATAGCCCTCGTATTTGTTACACTGAATAAGTTGAAACTGTTGTATTAGTTGGTGATTATAAAGTGAATTTTGCAAATATCACAGTCAGTCTGTGTAACCTCTACCCTGATTGTGGCTTAAACTGAATAGGTCAGTATATTAATATTCTGAACTGCAAGAATTTGAATTCTTTAAATCTTTTACGACCTGTTGCTTCAGCTATTTAAAGAAAGTAAATTTAAAGAAATTTAGGTACCAACAGAAGAGCAAATGCTTCTGTTTTCCAAGAATCACAAAAATAATGCAATTGTATTAAAACAAATGTATCTATATGTTCATTGTTGACAGAAGAATACAGGTATTCCGTATTACACACTCTCCATACATGTATTTACTGAGAATCAGAAAATTAATATAGGTGTTCAGAAAGGATGACACCCATATTCTCTTATTCTGTTTGTTCAGAGAAAAGAGAAAATAATAAATGTATGTAATTTCATGTTGGCATGTGACACATCAGACATGCTATCTTGGACCTGCCCGGCATGTGAGAACATCTTACCTTACCTATTGCCAGTATTCTGTGGAACTCCTTTCTCCTTATCCAGACTGCGCAGATGTTTGTACTGAAAAGTCATTTTTTCCGTGTTGGAATGAATCGTGCCTTTTGTCTCTGAAGGCCAGTATTTGTGTGATAAAACTTTGTGCCATATATCCATGTTCTCATTTTCCTTTTGTATCAGTCTCTGCAGCATTACCTCCTGTGCATAGAATCGTTAAGTGCCTTGGAGAATCTTCGTGTATAAACACGAGACAGTCCAGTTGTTGAGATCTGGGTGTGGTGAAGGTTGTGCCTCTCTTCTTCATGTTGTTATATTCTCATGGCAAGATGAATCGATCCAGGCACAAGATAGCAGATTTCAAGAGGTGAAACCATTCGTGCAAGTTCGCCACTCCTCCTCTTGCTCTGTGAAGAGGGAGGAAGTCATGATCACATTCCTGTATATGTGGCACTTGCCTGACACACTAACATTTATTGCTCAGAGATCCAGCTCCTCTTGTACCCTCTGAAGTGTACCTTTTACCATCTTCCTTGTCACTGAAATGTCCACAATATGATGAGTGAGTTTGTGGATATTGGCTCCTGGAATGTGACCTCGTATAGTCTGATATATGTGTATGAGACTGTGTATGAGTATGTAATCAAATTCACATCACCTTCCAAAAGACACTCATCTTCATAGTCACTTCTGTGAGGACCTATAGTCAGCTTATATCTCATCTTTGTGGCACATTCATGATGTTCTTGGAGATTATGATTGTCAAGTCCATGTAACTGACATTATTTTATGCCATTTTATTTACCTGTATCTTATGGTGAGCTGCAGAAATCCGTAAGTCCTATTTATTCATACAGGTTTCTCTCTTTCTTTTGCCCTGCTAAGGATTTGTCTTTTTAATGTTCTAGCTATGTTTATGCAGTTTCTCAGTTTATCTCAGTCTTGCTGATCGTTCCAATTACAGTCTGACCTTTATTTAATTTTCTCCATATTAGTAAAGGATTTATAACTTGAATTATAAACAGGCCCACATAGCCTACAATGTTGGCATGCTATTAAGTCCTCACACATCCACATACACACTGAATGAAAAGGGGAGTTTGAGAGAAGTAGACATAACGGGAAGGATAATATTAAAATTGATCCTAAAAGTAGGGTCTTATGATGGATTTATTTGGTTTGAGATAGAGACCAGTGCTAGGTTCTTGTGCCTACAGTAGCAAACAGCTTTATAACTGGTCTTCTATGAAACTGAGGTATTGTATAAAGCTTATAACTTTGTATTTCATATCTTAGGCAGTAAATGGTAATGCCATCTTGAGCAGCATCCAGTTGAAACTGATGTGGGTGACACAATGTGTTGGTCCAGAGGTAATGCTCTAAACTTGTATTTAGGAGGAGCTTGGTTTGAATCTTGACTGAGACGCTAGCTATCATGATCGAGAATTTGCATTGTTTTCCTCAGTCTCTCCAGACATTCCAGGATAGTACCTTGATTAGGCCATGATCACTTCCTTCCAAATCCTTTCCAACTCATTATTCATCTAACACCATATCATCGCACACTACATAGTCTTGGTATTGAAAAGCATTAATAAGTAGCCTGTGAAAAAAAAAAAAACGATGTGGCACTCTGAAGTGTGCATTTTATTCCCTGTGGATACCAGATCATCAGAGAAGCTTGCTGCTCGCCGTGCAACTGAGAGACGAGAACAGTATCGACAGGTTAGAGCCCATGTCCGCAAGGATGATGGACGTTTGCAGGCATACGGATGGAGTTTGCCTGCCAAGGTGCCTGGGACTGCAGGTCCAGTTGCACAGGGAACCAACGCAAGCCGACAACTCACTGCAAGCACAAGCCAGGTTCCAGTGCCAGTACCTGTGTACTGCCGCCCTTTGGCAGAAAAGGAGCCAGGCATGAAAGTAAATACCATCAGTATATGTTCTGTCATTGCAAAAGCTTTTCCATTCTTCACTCCACTGTCAGAGCTCCTGTATGTGTCCACTTTTTCCCCTGCTACATTTTATGTGTTTTTCCTGCCTCTATATCACCATCTAGTCAGTTATTTACATATTTTGCATAGTGTACTAGTTTCTAGCGTAGTTGGTTGAGGCACCGTGCTCCAAGCGAGAAGGTCGCGGGATCGAATCCTGATGAGGTCATTGGATTTTTTCATTTTCCCTAATCATTCCAGCCGCACTATGGCCCTGGGGTCGCCTCGGCCTCTAACAGAAATGAGTACCAGGAATATTCTTGGAATGTTCTTGGGGGTAAAGGGAGGCCGACACGTAAAGCTGACAACCTTACCACCATCTATGAGCCGATTGTCTAGACAATGTGGGAACCTCAACATCTCACTACCCTATGGGCCTCCATGGCCTGTTACAGGGAGACCTTTACTAACTTTACTGGTTTCACATTGTAACTTGGGATAAGTGAACAGTTTGAAAAGTTAACTGTGCGTGAACCTTAAACAAGTTTGTTTTGGTTGAGTTTGAGAGTTTGAATTTTCAAGTTTGGCCACAAAATATTGAATCTACTGCCAAAACAAATTCATCCTATGATGCTGCAGGAAAGTGTTACATGTACCTGGTTTCTGTTTTTGAAGAAGTACTTATTTTTAGCTCACTTTCCTTATTTTTAAAAAATAAATGTAGGCTTGTAAGACAACCTACAGTCTGTGTATGTGTATGCATCTGTATGTATGTCCCCCCCCCACAACTTTTGAATGCCTGCACTGATCTTCAAGAAGCCCTGTATGCCTATCGTGCCACCTAAGGCCATCAAGAGCGTAATTCATAAATCCCCTTCAGCAATGCAGCCTCTGAAATTGTTGAAGTAATGGCCTTGATATTGTGGCATTATTACTTAACAATATTATTTGACTGCCTGAACTAATCATAATGAAACTTGTACAAACTGCAGTATAGTATTCATTTTTAATTTAATATTTCATAGATTAAGAAGGAGTAAAACATTAAGTGTGCTCCATAGTTTAATATTATATTTCTGGTGAAATTTGAATTTAAGTATGTCTAAGTTCACACATCCTTAATTTTAACCCTTGTTGACTACTTCTTAATGCCATATGCAAACTTCATCTCTCTCAGTCTGTATACAAGTTCCTGCTGTATATGTCAAAAAATACAAATATTATGCCCTGTATAACATGACTCATGCTCTTTCTTTTACCCTATTCATTGTAAATGGTGTCTCCAGCACAGTACTCAGATTTTCCAGTGGTTTAGGTTTACTCTGTAATTTTCTTTTGGGTGTTTTTATTTCTTAGAAATTTACTGCATAAATAAATAATTTCAACTTTCTTCTGATTGTTCTTATTAACTAACTCCATGGAGCATAATTCTTAAGATGCTAATAGTTGCTCTCAGCTAGCCAAATTCTTGCCTCTTGCTCAATCATTACCAAGTTGTCAGCATCATTTTGATGTACATAATGGCAAGAAAAGATAGAGTATGTTTCAGTAATAGTGATGACACATTGGTGATGAGCACTTTATAAGCAAATATAAATACCAGCATATGTTTTGTTTATATTCTTGTATTCCTTTACACTTCATTCTTAAATCATTCAGATGTGTGAATTACTGTAGGAGTTACTTTTCTTCCCCCCCCCTCTTTTTTCCCCCCCTGTTGCTTCTCTTGAAAAGTGGTGAGGAACAGAAGTTTGGATTGACAACCAGGTGACCTTCCAGTTCACAGTGTGTTAAAATCTCAGAGCTGGACAGTGTCTGCTGTAGTTTCCAAAGGCTTTGTATGTGTCTGCAGATATGGTGGTGCAGCTGTAGTGAACTTGCAAGGGAGTTCTGCATGCAATGGTGTTGATTTTGTGAGAGCAAAGTTCTTTGAAATACATGGGTTACTTCAAAAGTCATGGCAACTAATTTTTTGGGGGCAAACACATTACAGTGAAGAAAGTTCAAAATATACTTATGAAAGGGCATGATATACCCCTCCGACTGGCTTAGTCAGATCAGGTAGATGTGAAGGGGCGTAGGTATAGTAGGCAAGAAAAATTGCACATTACAGAATGACTGTTTTTTTTTATTCTTTAATCCTCGAAAAATTCAATTGTGATTAAGAAATAAAAAATTCAATTTGAGTTAAATCTGAATTCTTACATTATGAGTAGCAACCTTCAAAATAGTCTCCAAGTGTTTCAAGTACTTGCTGCCAGTGATGAGGAAGACGGCGAATACCATCAGCTTCACCATCTCCAAATCTTGTCATCTCACGCCGAACTGCGTTGGAAATGTCCTCTCATGTATGAAAGCATTTCCCTCGCAATGGCTGTTTCAATTTGGGTATTAAGTCATAGTCACATGGCAAAGAGTCGGGTGAACATGGAGGATGTTGTAGTACTTCCCATCCCCAATGTCGTAAACGG
Organism: Cryptotermes secundus; assembly: GCF_002891405.2. NCBI lineage: Eukaryota > Metazoa > Arthropoda > Insecta > Blattodea > Kalotermitidae > Cryptotermes > Cryptotermes secundus. The sequence continues at coordinate 917,632 of NW_019730109.1, forward strand.
TTCTTGACACTGTTTGCTGTGTGGGTGGTTGCATTGTCGTGAAGGACAGTGGCATTGTTAAGCAGTTCAGGACGTTTATTCCTAATTGCACGACATAAGTTATTCTGCAGAAGGGACTCATAATACACTGCATTGACAGTTTGACCATGTGGAACAAAATGACACAGAATAACTCCCTGGACATCATATGCTAAAATGACCATTAACTTAAAAGGGGATGGGTTTTGACGAAACTTGTGCCTTCGTGGCGACTCTGGATGTCGCCACTCAGCGGACTGCCGTTTAAGCTCAGGTTCATACTCCCTAGCCCATGTTTCATCGATGGAAATTATCTGATTCAAGAAATTGTCACCTTCAATTTCATATTGTTCGAGGTTCACACGACTTGCTTCATAATGTGTCCACTTTTGAACCTTGTTTAATTCATGTGTCACCCACTTCGTAGCAATCTTGCGCATGTGTAGGTCTTTTCGTAAAATTCAATGCACAGTTGCCTGATCAATCCCTGTATGTCTCTCCAACTCCTTCAGAGACAAGCGCCTATCTTCCTCCATGCACTGGGCGATCACGGCACGAGAAACGTCAGTACGAACAGACACAGGGCGTCCACTACATTGCAAGTCGGCACTTGCTTCTCTTCCATGTTGGAATGCTTCTATCCACCTTGCAACAGTTCTGTATGGTAGAGCACAGTCACCCAGAGATTCCACAAGCTCTGAGTGACATTCAGTCGCATTTCTGCCACGAAGCACTGCTATTTTCACGTAACAACTCTGTTCCAGCTGGCTAACGTTCATTCTCGATGAAGGTTATGATCACACTGACTTCGCACTGGACTCGCTTCATTGTCTTTGGCCTTCCGCATCATCTAGTGGCATCATTAGAAATCAGACGTTGCTGTCTCTCAGCCGCAAATTTGGAAATTCTAGTTGGAGCTTTCAAAATTTCGGAAAAATTATGTAGCCATGACTTACTTACCCACATATATGCTAATTTTGAATTTCAGATATGGTGTGCAGCAGGGGTGAACCTACAAGGGGGTCGTACACATGATGGTGGTAGTATTGTGGGTGCAAGTGTGTTCTATACCACAAGTCGATCTGAGGGTGAGGAAAAGGGTGAAGGAGAAATGCCAGAGAAGACGACTTGCACTGAGGTGGACAAGTTGGACAGAGAACTGAAGGTATTTGCTTTAGCTGTACTTTACTGCACTCACTCTGAAAATGGAGGCAGTATGTTCCTCAAAATCATGACAGCCAGTTACCAGACTCTATATTATCACAATTTTATTTCTATGACTGCTTTATTTTACCATCTCTTGAATCTCTGAGCAGGCTGGTATAATAATAATACTCTTAGACTTATATTTAGGCTGTAGCTGGTTTGAAACTCACAGACAAGTGCTGGAAAATAGATTATAACTGCCTCCTTACACCTTTCTCCTTTCTCATACATTTTCATTAGGCACTTTATTGCATATAACTTCTGTGGTTAAAGCAGTGCCATTAATCTGCAGAATAATTTATTTCTTCAAATGTGAAAAACACTGAGATGTGGTAGTTTTGTGTACAAAGTAGTCTTGTCACCTGGGCATTTTGACATGTAATGTGACAAAGTGACTTCATCTATAAATGTACATTGTAGATTTTATTTCTTAAACCATTTAAGCTTTGCATAAAATAAAAACAGTAAATTCAGATCTCATTAATTTTGTATTAAACATAGGTAATTAGCACTTTACAGTGAATGTTATGCCTTCCTTTTTATCAAATAACTTGTTGAATTTAGAATTTGAAATTCTGGATTATTGAATGCAAAATTTACCTGAGATTTAAGAGATTTATTTTGTATAACTTCTTCCAGGTCACCAGCTATGTAAGGATTAATGATGAACACAGAAAATATTCACAAGTTTTAAATCAAATTACAAGTTGAAGAGTTCTGTCTCCCATGATATACTGCCATGTAAGTCAACTGACATTTGGAGAAATATGTAGCCTCCATATTCAGGGTCAAAGAGGAAGCCAAACAAGAAACCAACATAAAGCAGGCAGCAAGCAAAGCATGCTTCATGCTGATAGATACTATAGGGTTCTGACGATGGTGTATAACACACAGAGATACTGGGTTTTTGGGTTTTATCCATCGTTCAGACTCTAAATAACTAAGAAAAAAACACAACATTTCGGAAACTGGATCTGTTTCCGTCCTCAGATGAGGGAAGACACCTACACTGTTGGCTAGCTCGTTCTAAGGGACCCAACAGATTAGGTGTCTTCCCTCACCTGAGGATGGAAATAGATCCAGTTTCCGAAATGTGCCTTTTTTTTTTCTTAGTTATTTAGAATCCGGACGATGGACAAAGTCCGAAAACCCAGTATCACTGTATGCTTCATGCTGGTTTCTTATTTTGCTTCGTCTTCAACCGTGAAGATGTAGGCAACATATTTGTTCAAAATGTCAGTTTACTTTACGTAGACTGTACAGCTTTATGTCTCAGAAGACAGAACTCTTCATACTCACCACTGGGAGAACTTCATTCTTAATAAGTGACAAGTCAGCCATGCTATATCCCAACTGTGAACATTAAGGAAGCTTTTTTGCTGTGGTGAAAATGAAGTTTCTGGCCTTCTGTGATATGGTGTGTAGTTGCATAGGTGGTTACCACCACTTCAAGAGAACAAACTGCCTCCATTATCTGGATGGAAGATGAATGAGACAGCTTCCTGAAAATGTTTGTAACCACCTCTGATACTACATGGTTTTGTAACCCCAAAGACTACATTCTGTATAATGAAATGTGTTTGACACTTTGAGATAACTCCACAGATAATAGATATGTTTAAATCAGGTCCAAGAAAACCTTCCACATTAACTTCATGTAAGAGGAACCTTCAAGGGGGCACAACATAGAGGATTACATCATTGTAAGTTACATGAATATAAGAACATGTTTCATTAAAGCGATATAATTGTTCCAGAAAGGTGAGAAAGAGAGTCGTGAAAGCCAGGAACTGGAAACACAGCTCTCCAGTCTAGTGTGGATTTGTACAAGTACTCATGCAGCAAGCAAAGTGACTGTTATTGATGCCAACAATCCAGCAGACATCTTGGAGTCGTTCAGTGTGTGCAGTTCGCACCTCCTCTGTATCGCAAGTGTGCCAGGTAAGGCTAATTTTTGTCTAAATATCTAACTTGACAGAACAGAGTCCTTCTAATCTTATTTCTGTATTTTCAAGTTTAATACTAGTATGTTCTTGTGAATGTCTGTATATTTCATACCCCTTTGTGTGTACAACATATTTTGTCCTGCAAATTATGAAGCTATTCATTATGTACTTTCATCCAATCATTTATCTATCATCTCTTTTAGGTTCATATATCTTTCTCAGTACTTTGTTTTCAGACAAATCCAATCTGTGTTTTCTAGTTACAGTGAAAGACGGGGTTCAATCTGATACACCATATATAAAAAATGTAACTTCCTTGGCAGTATTCTTTTTGTATTGTGTCAGGGTTCTGTTTTGTAATGCAGACTAAATAAGTATGAAATTTAGCATATAATGTTCCTTACATGAAATTTAATACATATTGTACATTTTCCTTTGGATAAATTCCAGTTCAGTGGTAAGGTTAGTAATGTGTATGTATTTCTTGAGAAGTAATGTTTTCTCTGTCCATTTCTATCATTATACTCGTATATATTATCTTTCTTTCACTGCCAAATCACGTCTGTGGGTATGTTAAGTAATTACTATACCATGCGTCAGGCAGGTTGCGCCATAGCTCAAGGGGTTAGTCGCTGGCTTCCCACTGCGGTGGCCCGGGTTTGATCCCAGGTCTGGTCAAGTGGGATTTGTGGTGGACAAAGTCGTGCTGGGGCAGGTTTTCTCCGAGTACTTCGGTTTCCCCTGCCAATCTTCATTCCACCAATTGCTCCACAATCACCCTTACCTATCATCTGGGGCTGGTACAATAGGCCAGAAGTGGCCACAGTACAAGGGACTTAATACCACCCCACTAGCAATGCCATGTGTTAACAAAGTAAAGTGCCACTGCTTATAATGTTTCATGTGAATGGTGGTAACAGTATTCATTGTAGTCCTAATGCCAAAAAACTGAGATCTGTATATTGGAATGCATTTTTACCAAGGAACCAAATACAGTGGAGCCTTCCTTTAATGCCTTTAACTTTGGGCTTTCCCTCATTTAACATTGAATTTCCATGATCCCAAGTCAGTAATCCCAGTGTTAAATTTTTTTTCATTTAAGCTTTTTCTCATTTGAGTGTTGAAAGCCACTGCTCCCTAGACAAATTCAGAAGGGAGATTTCCCTGTATATTATGACCAGACATAAATTAACAATGAACGCAGTATTTGAATGTTATTCCTTATTAAAGTTTTGTTACTTATATATTGTGATGCTGATGAGGAAAGCAGCCATTTCCTTTGCAAGAACTGATGATTCTCCATAAAGAGCAAGTAAAATTAGGGACACAAAATGTATAACAATTTCTAAAATGAAATGCAGGAAACATTTTTGAAATGTAATCTGAACATAATTTAAGACTGTAGTCTTTTGAGAGCTGTTCACAGTGGCCATGCAGTCTAAGGCATGATCTGCTCCCTCGAACATTTGGATCATGGGTTCAAATCCTATTCAAGGCATGAATGTCTTTCTGCATTTATTTTGTGTTTGTGCAGGTAGCAGCCTTGTGACAGGCTGATCTCCTGTCCGAGGATGACTACTGACTGTCTTAGGATTAGGAAACTGAAGTGAAACAAAGTGTTTCACAGATGCCCCGTGCTCCAGAGTGGGAGCAACGGAAAAGAGAGAGAGAGAGAGAGAGAGAGTCATCTAAGAGCCACTGCCATATAGTTGTTGTAAATGATCGCCATTGTTTTAGAGGATTGTAGACTAAGACCTGAAGATGGAAGTTTGTTCCTCTGTAACATTACTGTCCACCTACTAGACTACTTGGCATAAGACTGCAGTCTTACCATTCATGGTATTGAGAACCTCAGATCTCAGGCACTTGATTTTTTGAGAATGTTATTTTGATTTGTTTTTGTTGTTCAGGAATATACTTGAATTTGTCGTGTTTCCAAAGGATTTATTGTATGTCCTTCATAATTTTGCCCAAATTCTTGGGCCAAGACAAAAATATATGCTTACTTTTTCTGTATTTTGAGATTTACTTTATTGGCTTCTAATAGTGTTTCTGTCTTCTTTGTGGTTTTTATAATCTTAAGCAGATAGAGTAACATCATAAACCTGTAGCCCAGATATTGCGTTGAGTGCTAGTATTTTATTGTACCGTCCAAATCATATGTTATAAAGTAAGGTTTACAAGTATTGGCACTAAGGCATCTCCTTTTTCAGACCATTCAGGTTGGGGAGTGTGTCACACAAATATTTTATATATACAGATTGTTTTCTGTAGGTTTTTGTAAGAATATTTGAATTAATTTAACAGGTGTGTCTGAATTAATGAGAATGTTATACAGAATTTTTTTCTTCTTGGATAATGGGATATTCTAAATATAAATATTTGATACAGTTTATCAATGCATAGTGGAACTGCAAGTAAAACAAGTATGACTTGTAATGAGACCTGCATTATACTGATAATGAATATTAGCACTGTTTCTTTCTTATTGTTGCATATATGGAAAAGTCTTATACAAGGTGCGTCAGAAAGAATGGATGGATTTCAAGTGACCGTTACGCCGTGACGGGGGGAGGTGTAGAGTGGGGGGGGCCGACCATTGGGTCAGCAGGAGAATGCAGTTTCAGTTGGTCACATGGAGTGGTCGGGTGCACAGCATGTGGTCGTCATAGAGACGTTTTTGAAAAACAGAGAGTCTGTGATTGCCACTCAGTGAGCCTTCCGCATTCATTTCGAGCTCGGACGTCACGATAGGATCCCTACTTGGAATACAATTTTGCGATGGGTGGCTTCATTTCATGCTACATGTTCAACCTTAAAGAAGAAATCACCTGGACGGCCACAGAGCGCTCATACGCTTGTAAATGCGGAGGCAGTAAGGCAGTCAGTTATCCAGTCACGTCAACGATCAGCTCACAAATGTGCTGTTGCTCTGAGATTATCCGACACTACGGTAAGACGAATTTTGCATTTAGACCTTAAATTTCACCCCTACAAAATGGTAATTGTGCAAGAACTTCATGCAGGAGAGTGGGAGAATCATGTTAACAGTTGCCAGCGTGCCCCCTACCGCCATTCTGTTGACCAGTGTCGAAGCCCATTTCCACCTATCCAGTTGTGTAAATAAAAAGAATTTTCAGTATTGGGCAGGAACCTAGCCTAAAGAACTGCATGAGAGACCTCTTCACAGTGGGAGAGTAACTGTTTGGTGTGCTGTAGCAGAATTTGGTGTTTGGGGGCCTTACTGTTTTGAGAAGGACGGCCGTGCAGTAACTGTTACAAGTGCTCATTACATTGAAATGTTACAAAATTTCCTGCAACCAAGGCTGAAGGAGCTTGCTGTTGATGCTGAGGACATTTGGTTTCAACAAGATGGGGCCACTACTCACACTGCACGAGTAACAATGGATCTCCTGAGAGGGCTCTTTCTGGGGCACATCATCTCACATCACGGTGACATTCCTTGGCTCACATGTTTGCCCAATCTTGCACTTTGCGATTTCTTCCTTTGGGGCCATTTGAAGGTGGAAGTTTATAAACATCGACCACATACACTGGACGAGCTGAAGACAGCGATTTGAGAAGAAATCATAGCGATTCCACCAGATATGGCCACGAGAGTGATGAATAACTTCAGAAAACGCCTTGACATCTATATCAGAAGCCAAAGACATCATATGGATGATATTGTATTCCACAAATAAACTGCATGTATTGGCGAATCTGATGGTAACAATAAAATTTGGATTTGATGAAGCTTTACCAATTTTATTGCCTTGTGAAATCCATCCATTCTTTCTGATGCACCCTGAATAAAATGAGGACATTTTTCTGGCACATTTACATTAACAAGCATTTCCTAGTCATCTGTGACTCTTTTAGTGCAGCCTTTTCCACAAACTAATCATAAGTTTGCATTCCAAGCTCTTTACAGCTGTTGGTCCATAAAGGTACCGTGAAACTACCCCCTGCGACTTTGCATTGTTTGCAAGAGGAAAATCTGGATTCCGCAATCTAAGAACTGTATGTCTTAATAGAGACTTTATGCAATCATGGGGTGGAAATTCTAAGTATTTGTATGTGGAATTATTCTAATTTGCAATTGAGAAGCTTCAGCTGATAGTCATGAGTACAGGTGGTTATGTAAGCATGAGAAATCTTCAACCTCTCAGTTCATATAATATTAAGAATAACAAGAATGTTTCATTGTTTGTCATTACCTTTATGTCTGTATGATAATCACTTCAACTTGTGGATAGATAACAGCTATGTGCTTTCTCCGTTATTGTATATATACAGCATAAAATCCATTTTGTTTTATTATGTGAAAACTACAAGACCTACAGGAAAAGTACGCCAGGCATCAAATGCAAGATTCATTGTTATGCACAAATTGTTTCCAAAACAATATTTGTTCTGATAAATGTTTAATAAGTTATGCCTGATATTTGCACAGTAATGTGCTTCGGTTTTTACGTAAAGAGTAGTGAGGTTTTAACCAAAACAGTAATGTGTTGACAATTTTTAGTAACACTCTTTGACATCAAATTTCATGAAAATCCATATATTAGTTCTGAAGTTATTACATACAGACAGATGGATAGACAAACAAATACTGTGAAGTTATTACATGTATTCACACAACTTTTCATTGCAGATGTGCCAAAATAATAAGTGCTGCCATACTAGAACAATTTTATAAACTGTAGTGCCATGTAATAATGTATGCAGTTAGAAGCTTGACTTGAAGTTTATATTGTTTGTATTTCAACCATTTTTAGATATTATGAATACTTATTATAATGAGCATTTGTGTGAATGCACATGGATGTGTAGTTGGTTGAGGCACTGTGCTACAAGCTGGAAGGTCACGGGTTTGATTCTCAATGAGGTGGATTTTTTTTTTCAATTGACCTAATCCTTCCAGCTCCACTATGGCCTTGGGGTCAACTCAGCTTCTAACAGAAATGAATACCAGGAATCTTCCTTGGGGATAAAGGGCAGCCAGTGTGTAAGGCTGACAACCTTATCACCATCTGTGAGCCAGTTTTCTACAGAATATGTGGGAACCTTGAAGTCTCACAGCCCTATGGACCTTTGCGGCCTGTTACAGGGATAGCTTTACTTTTACCTTTCTTAATTTCTCATGTGTTGAGGTTGCAGTGTACATGCATTTTATTCCATGGTATCTCATGAAAGGGAATTATTTAGTTATAAAGGATGTTTCACGCCATTTTGAATTCTGAAATAACACTATTTAATAACACATGGTGTGATCAGTTAGTGCCTGGACGGACAACAGAGTGATGCTATTGCAGTTAGGATAAAACTCCACTGTTAGTCAGATGTCGAGTAGAATCTGCTAAGATATTTCTGTCTGTTTCCAAGTTGTAGTTTGTTTCTCACAAATAACCCTGAGAAATGAGATCATACAAGGGTTATCTAGAAAGTAAGTTCCAATGGACTATTGAAAAAGCAAGAATTTATTTTCAGACAGTTTATATTGCCATTTGATGTACATACCATGCACTACTTTTTGACATACTTTCCACCATTGTTGAGGCACTTGTCATAGTGGGGCACCAGTTTTTATATCCCTGCATTGTAGAATGATGCCGCCTGCAATGCAAACCAAGTGTTTACGGCTTCTTTAACCTCATCATTGTGGAACTGCTGGCCACTAAGGAAAGGGTTCAGATGCAGGAACACATGAAAATCACTTGGTGCTAAGTCTGGGCTATAGTGGGGATAATCGAGTTGTTTCTGGCTAATTGTGATGAGATCTTACATTACAGCAGCAGTGTGTGGGCAGGCATTGTCATGAAGCATCACAACACCCTGACTAAGCATGCCATGTTGCCTGTTCTGCATTGCACAATGCAGTTTCTCAAGTGTGTCGCAATAGATGCCTATGTTGATTTTTGAGCATTGAGGCAAGAATTCCTCAAGCAGAATACGTTTTCTATCCCAAAAGACTGTGCACATGATCTTGCAAGTTTAAGTAGTCTGTTTGAATTTTTTCTTTATTGGCAATGATGCAACACTCATGTCTCATCACCTGTGACTATGTGGCTCAAGCAGTTATCTCTTGCAAGTTTAAGTAGTCTGTTTGAAGTTTTTCTTTATTGGCAATGATGCAACACTCATGTCTCATCACCTGTGACTATGTGGCTCAAGCAGTTATCTCTCTGCTCAATGTATCGTGTCAGAAAGGTAAATGCACTGGCCTGCTGTTTCATTTTGTGTTCTTCCATAAGCATCTTCGGCACCCAGTGTGAACACAATTTCCAAAAACAAAGTTTATCAGACACAATTTTGTGAAGAATTGACCATGAAATTTGTGGAAAATGCAGGGAAAGTGACAAAATGTGAATCATCTCTTCTCTTGAATCTTGAAATACAATTGTATTTTTTGGCATTCATGAAATTGTCTATCATGAACTTTCCCCACAAGTTGAAGTCTGAACCAACAGTTTTATTCACATATTCCACAGTGTCTAAGAGGAGGTGTTTAAAAACATTCCATCCCAAGAAATGTCACACTGAACATTGATTTCTTCATCAGAACAATGCTCCTGCTCACTCTTGTTCTGTTTCAGCATAAATTTCTGGCTAAAAATGGTATGATGTTATCCCTTGCTGTTTGTCCCCCCACAGATTTCACGTAGTGTGAGCGTTTCTCTTTTTCTGAAACTAATGTTGGCACTGAAGAGGAGGACACTGGATGACAGTAATTCGAGAACAATCACAATGTACATTTGCTGTTTTTGAAACAGAGGACTTCTATAAATGTTTTTAACAGTGCTACAATCATTTTACTTGATGGGTCAAGTTTCAAGTGAACTACCTTGAAGGCATCAGCATAGAATATTAAGTTCTCCCCCAACCTCCTTTTTCTGCGGGCGCTACAATCTGTTACAATGGTTCTGCTCCTTCATTCTGAAAAAAGTGTCCCATCCATGTCAAAGACCCCACTTTGATCACTTTCACTATATCTGGTTCATTACATAATTTTCAATATATGGTTATGCCTTGACCACCATGTAACATTTTCCTTAATTGGTTCATATTAATAATTCTTATTAATAAATAAGTAACTTCTAAATCTGGTACCAGGAAGCAGGAATACAATACAATCCATAAATTATTTGATCACACCACATATAGGTTCTTTTCATGGATTATTACATGTTCATGAGTAATAATCTTTTCCTTCTTTGCCTTACCCTTTGGCCCTAAAAATGGAGACTGCCTTTTTCTAGCTGGTTTCTTGCTTGATTTATTCATTGACTGTGAAGACAGAGGCAGTTTATTCCTCCAGAACATTGGTGAACTTCCAGATAACATGGCTGACATCTGGATGGTGGTACTCTTCACTGAGATGGGTAAAAAAAAGTAAGTAAAGGTATCCCTGTAACTGGTTGGGCCCATAGGGTTGTGAGATGTTGAAGTTCCCACATTTTCTAGACATTTGGCTCATAGATGGCGGCAAAGTTGTCAGCCCTACACGCCGGCTGCCCTTTACCCCCAAGAATATTCCAAGAATATTCCTGATACTCATTTCTGTTAGAGGCTGAGTCAATACCAGGACAATAGTGTGGCCGGAAGGATTAGGTCAATTGAAAAAAATCCAGTGACCTCATCAGGACTTGAGCCCGTGACCTTCCGGCTTGTAGCATACTGCCACTGGGATGGGTCATCTACTAAATTAATGCATTACACTCTTAGGGGCACAGGAAAGTGATTACACAAGGTCTGATGTTGACTATGTGGAACTAAACAACAAAGAGGTGACAGAACAACAAGAGAAAGAAAAAGGAAGTGAAAGTGCCAATGTCATAGCAGGGAACGAAGAACAAGATGAGGATCTGGGTGATCAGGAGTCCAACATTGGCAAAATTTCATTTGTGAGTTGTGCAACAGGAAGTAGTCATCCTAAAAGTGACACTTCAACCAACAAAGGTAATTTGATTTTGAGACTAATGATAACCACTCAGCTAGTCAAGAAGCTCCTCACATGTTATGGAACCTGAAGATTCATTATTATGTTCACAAGAGCCAGCCACTGGTCACTGTCCTGAGCCAAATGAAACCAGTCCACACCCTTTAACCTGTTATTTTTAGATTAATTTTAATGTTATTAATCTGTCTGTTCCTCGGTCTTTGAAGTGGTCTCTCCTGTTTAGGTTTTTCATCCAAAATTTTATATGCATATCTGATCTTCAAGCTAGTAGAGTGCTTCCAGTGTTATAGTAAACATGGTCAGCGAAGAATGGTAGGATTTTTAACATCCTGTACTGCCATAAATATTATGAAAAATGGTAGAAAGGTCTGATTTTAATCTTTTGGAGCATGCTTGACACTGACAGTGCAGAGAATATCTTTCATACATTGTGTTATGAATCATCTAGTGTTAGCCTAAAACAAAATAAAATAATGCTGTGAATTGGACTGTATGCACCAAAATGAATCTTACATATAAGTTCCCTTTTACCTTTGTTTGAAAATAAAGAAATGTTTGAAGCACTAATTTGGTTTTAAGAGCTGTGATATTTCTTTATAGAATTTGACTCTATGGAGACAGCAGCTCCAGTACGGCGTCTGGTGAAGGAAGTTACTGGTGTTGTACGGGATGGACTTTCACAGCTCCCAGTAGGTTAGTGTTGTAATAAAAGTATAGAAAATAATTTTAGAGGAAACTGGTTTTTCTGAAAGAATTCCTTCTATGATGACCATCGATACACACACCATGAAAGAATGTATGAATGTCTTTTAATTTTGCCACATCTACCCTCCTCTGCATATGCATATAAGAATGCTTTTATAAACTGTTTACCCATTCCGCTTAGTGTATGTTGCTATCAGCATATTCCCCCTTCCCTCCCTCCAGATACTTATATTTCAAAGAATAGATCTGTAAAATTTGTGCAGTACTTTCCAAGAATCACAATACATGTACTCCTCAATTTATGTAAGGGATGAATTCCAAAAGAAGTTTGCAGTGGGAGCAATTGCATACATCAAACATCATTTTCCCATAATAACCAATGGCAGTGTATGAGATCTGCTACTAAAAGTGTCAGAATTCTTGCCAATACATAAACTGATTGTTTTATGCAGCATAATAGATCCGCATTTCTTATATTAGTAACATTTATGTAATTTCAGTATGAATAAATTGTGTTTGTAATCTTTAAAAAAAAGCGTGTTAGACATTACAAAGAAATTGGACTCCCTAATGGCCTAGAACTATGTGCAGAAAACCTGCTCCACTGAGATGAAATCGCCCTGTTGCCCTGAGAGAGATGAGGGGAGGGGAGAGAGGGAGGGAGAAAGGGACACATACTATATCTCTCCCCTTATGTCCATTGAAGTTGGTGGTCACAAACACATAAAAATTCTGTCTCAGGTAACTAATTCATCATTTAATTTTCAGTTTATTGCTATATTATAAACTTATGTAACCATGATTTTATATATACAGTGCGTACAATCAAGTGCGCGCCGNAAACAGGAATGATTCTAAACTATGAATTTTTTCAGCTTTTGGAATGTGAATTTAAGGAAACAACAGAACCCTGTTTTTCTCAGTGAAAATTTGTAAAATAAAATCTGCATCCCACTACCTTGAAGGGCCCAAACCGTCATTTCACTAAAGTTAATGGTATGCATTAGATCATCACACAGAAAATACCAATTGTGAACTTTACTGAAATTTTGTCAGTTTAGTGTTTGAACCCCTTGGCTTTTTGTGATTTCTTTAACTGTATTTAATGCTGTGTTCTCTCTTGCATAATATAGAAAATGATGTGCTGTATGAAGAGGTAGAGAAGATGAGCAGTGTGTTGCCAACCATATGGTTGGGCTCCCAGAATGGAAATATCTATGTCCATTCTGGCCTTTCTCAGTGGCGTCGGTGTTTGCACTCAGTACGCCTCAAGGACTCTGTACTCAGCATAGTGTAAGTATAACATATTAGTCTTCAGGTTATTTATATCCCGCCCCAAAAAAATAATTAGAATTTCAATCTCTATATGTAATTCTTAGTTATGTCCATCTTCTGTACGAAGGGCTTTTTATCTTCTGCCTTCAGCTTTAATAGAGTTATAGAACTGTAAGTACTTACTGCTATTGTTGTTGTTTTTCATATACTTCTCTTTCTCCTCCTCCACTGCATTGGATGGTTTTAGGGTCATTCCAAGATTCAGAAGTCAAATTTGCCTTTACATCTACTCCCATGTCTTCTTATGTCTTATTTTTTCTCTCATAGGTGGTGTGATGAAATAATTTATGGATTGTACTTTCTTCGTGGCAGTAGTTGCATGTCCAGGAGGTCCCCTTCAAAGTATGAGTAGTTTTATTGTAACTTTATGCATCAAGTCCTCTGGTTGTATCACTGTTGGAAGTCCTGTGTTTGGGATTCAGCAAGTGCAGCATGAAGTTCTTGAATTGTGATGATGTCATCCAGTCTCCTTCCCTTCAATGCCAGCTTGAAGTTCAGAAAAAATTAGGTCACACAGCACTAAATATGAAGAGTGTGGAGGGTGCGAACCACAGTAATGCCAGTTTTAGTCAGAATTTATATCTGAATGCTTGTCTTCTCTCCTCACCTCATTCAAATGGTAGTCTTATGGGGTTCTTCATTTTAATTGTAATGGTTAGTTCAGAATAGAGCATAGAAAATAAATCAACATGTATGAGGGCTGTTTGGAGAATAACCTTGGGTGAATTGTGAATTGGGTGAGAAAAAATTGTATTATATACGAGTACAAAAAAATATGTACATACTTAAGTTACTTCTCAACGTAGTCACTGCTGGAATTGAGGGACTTTTCATATGGGGCGATAAGTTTTTATATGCCTTTGTCAGAGAAGTCTGTGGCCTCTGAGTTCAGCTACCTTTTGACATCTTATAAAATCCTTATTATTGTTTAAGCACTGTGATCGCAGTCAGTTCTTGAGGTGGGTAAATGGGCAGTAGTTGTTCAGAGTGAGGTCAGGGCTGTAAGGAATGTGGTCAGGCAACTGTTGAAATAGTCCAGTGTTGCTCAAATGTATGCAGATGTGCATCGTCATGGAGCCTTACAACTGTTGTCAGGTTTCCATGCCTTTTGTTCTGAATGTCCGGCCCTATGCAGTTATGTTAGTATTTCACAATACACTTCTGACGTTATTGTTCTCCCTTGTTGCATGAATTTCACCATCAGCACTCCTTTCCTGTCCTTTCCCAGAAAACAGTTGCCATCAACTTTCTGGCAGGCAGACATTTGTTTAAATTTTTACGGCATGTTTGGTGAATGTGTGCATCCACTGCTTTACCTGCTCTTTGGTTTCAACATTCACATATGGCAGCCATGTTTCATCTCCTGTTACTTGTATTATGTGGTTGAGAAATTTATCACCATCTTTGCAGCAGCACTCTGAAAAAGTCAAAGCCAAAGCTATTCTCTGCATTCTCTGTGCATTCATGAGCATTTTCGGGACCCATCTTGCACAAAACTTGTGATAGTGTAGCCAAACTCTGATAATCTCATAGAGCACAGCGCATGAAATTTGTGGAAAATCACATGAAAGTTCTCGAAGTGCTGTCTTTCACAAATTTTCTAGTCAACACTTTGAACAAGATCACTCACTAGAGATGGCCAGATGACCACTTCATTTTTCATCATGAACATTGTTCTTCCGCCCAGCTTTGAACATTCTGCACCATTGTCATACAGTTCTTTTACTCATTACATTTTGGCCATAAACCTCTGTGCATAATTCACAATGGATTTCCACTGCACTGATGTTTTTAGTGCAAAGAAAGAGAATAACAGCGTGAATTCCTCAGTTCATGAGATTATCAGTCGCAAAACACATAACGCACTTGGTATAAAGAAGAACAAAAATTTTGTGACCAAACATGTGATGGTTTACAAGGCAATGAATCATGTGATGCTACTTCACATGTGCGAGCTCTCCCACTCTTATATTAGTTGAATAAAATAAATGGAGAATAATTTCCAAATAGCCCTCATGTAATAGGTGAACAGCTTTCAAAAAATGAGATCTGACAAGTAGATAGAAGTAAGATAGATGGTTGGAAGTAGGTGAGGAGCAGAAAAACATTCATTACCATTGCACATAATTGCAGGGAGAAAGTGTTCATTCTTTTGAATACTGTTATGTTGGCAGACATTGTAGATAAATAGCTAGTGTGGTCCAGTAGGTAACAGTTAATGTAACCTAATTCATATAAGTGTGAATTTGGGTGTATAAGGATCTAAGTATTATTTTGTATATGTATGTTGAACCGAAGTACTGGACATCAGCCATTAACAAGACTGTTTTTGACTCTTCAGAAACTGATGCCTCTTAGCTCCTAAGGAAATGTGGTTGGTTTCTAATGCTCCTCTTTGACGATTCATTTGTGCTTTCAACCTCAACTGATTGGAGTATTTTTAGCACATTTTCTGTTCAGACACCACTTTGACGAGTTACATTATTCAGTTTTCCAGCAAATTGTTCCCACTCTTCCCTGCCAGAGGTCTTCACAGTCGTGCGACCACAGCAACATCTAAGAGCAGATTAGGGAGTTTTGTGGGTCATGGAAAATGCTGTCTGATTTGCCCTTCACTCATCTCATATCATGAAACAAAGGTTCCTTTACATGCCATAAATATATGACATGGGAACCAAGACTCTATGTCCCTTCTGACAGAAGTTTTGCTATGAATTTTTATCACCTTTAAAAATCCATTGACCTTGGGCAGGTTTGAACCCACGATCCTTGGGCCTACTAGATTACTACAGTGACTTTGAGGATTTAGTGAATTTGTATACCTGAAATTGGAGTATGGATTTATTCTAAAAGACATCATGTTAACACATTCACTGTCAGACCTGGCACATACCCAGTTTCATGCTGAGCTTGGTATGGTTATTTGTATCTCCAACAGATGGTAGAGATGGAGCTTCATGACTTGTACTCTTCACCAAGTTATAATCGAAATGATGAAATCAAGTTGCATGCGATGGGTAGGGTATGTTGCATGAATGGGGGAAGAGAAATGCATATAGGATATTGGTGGGAAAGCCAGAAGGGAAGATACCAATAGGAAGACAAAGATGTAGGTTGTTGGATAATATTAAAATGGATGAGATGGTGTGGACTGCATTGATGTGGCTTGTGATAGAGACCAGGGGAGGGCTCTTGTGAACACAGTAATGAACCTTCAGGTTCCATAAAATGTTGGGAAGTTTTTGAGTAGCTGCACAACTGGCGACTTCTCAAGAAAGGCTGAGCCCCATGACGTTAGTTAAGGTTTGTAATGCCCATTTGCACAGGTTAATCATGGCTATTTTACAGTTGCAGTACCAAAAAAAATTTTGATGGAGTTTATGTAGATGATGGTGATGATAATCATAATTATTTTGATGTTGATAGTTTAGATGATGCCATGTTAAGTTGGTCAGTTGTCGTGACTTCATGACATATCGTCAACTTGCGGATGGAGGTTGTGGCCTTGTGATATAGATGGTACCTCCATATATATTGAATAGCTTAGATGATGAAAGGAGTAGGTGCTGCAGCTGTCATGTTCCTCTCTGTGTACAGGAAAGATTTACAGTATATGATACACTGAATCTGTATTAATCGTGCAGTCAAAATTTCATTCCACTAAGTTATATGCAGTAGTTCTCAAATTATGCATTTTTGTCGTGAGCATTGTGATATGATTCTGTCACCATGAAAAATATGTGACACAGTGGATAGAGCTATCATTTAGGTGCATCCCAATAGTATACGGCTTTCTGGAAGAGAATCTTTCTACGATGTTCTCTTTGTGTGTTGTAGTCACGTTGGTGGGCGTGTATTGGCAGCGCTTGCAGATGGATCAGTAGCTGTATTCTGCCGAGGTCCTGATGGTCAGTGGGACTTAGGAAGTTATCATTTAGTTGACCTTGGTCGGCCCCATCACTCCATTCGATGCATGGTGACTGTCCATGGAAGAGTGTGGTGCGGCTACAGAAACAAAATTCATGTATTACACCCAAGAAGTTTACAGGTGGAGGTGAGTAGGTAAAGTGGGTGAATATTGTGTGTATCCTTCTGTAATAAAGTGTGAACATATTTTACAGTTTTTATAAAATTTGGTAAGAAAGAAGTCACCCCAGCATGGTGGACATGTAGATTTTTTAAACTAGAAACAGTATTCATTGTAGACAGAATATTTCATAATAATAGACATCATATGCAGAAGTTCAACTCATGTTACACATATTGAGGGTTAAAATGGAAAATTACACCATGGTGATTATGTGAAATCTTTTTGTTTTCTTGATAATTGACAGGTGCATACATTTTGGTAGGTGGAAAATGAATGCCTATGAACTTTTTATGATACATGTTTAGGCTGAAAGTATTGATGTAGCAGTGATTCAAACTTCTAAGTCTGAGTTTCCAGAAGAATTGGAAGTCAGATCCATCAGAGATGTTTGTTGATTCTGTGATATAGAAATGACTGAGAACTCTCAGGACATATAAGGAAGGATTGGGAGCACTTATTTTTTGTATAGTAGAAAGGCTCTGCAACCAAGGCCCCCTACATAGAAGACAGATATCCAAACATCTGAGCCGCTTCTCACATGCAACATTTTTGTAGAATTTTGAATTTTTGTTGATTATATACAGTTAACAAGAATTCCTGGGAAGAACTGGTTGCCTACTGACCTTGATATGACATGGACTTCATAGAAAATGGCACATGTAACATTTCTTCTGTTGTTGCATGTATATTTATTGCAATGGTGACATTTTTAATGAGCCATTGCCTAGCAACAATAGGGGGACACACATACAGGGTGTTTCACGACTTTAAGGCATAACTGCAGGAGGTGATTTCCTAGGTCTTTGTGATCAAAAAATTCATATAAACATGTGTCTGATTTAGGACGGTTATGGAGTTATGATCGTTTTAAACTCAGAATAGAAGGTAACGATTACTGACAATAAACGGAACAAAATAATAAACCAGCATAATACATGATACATTTAAAGTATGAATGTAAAGTTAACTTCATGAAATTACCTTTAATTTAAATGGATTGGTGCTTAAAGCTGATTTTCGAAAATGCCACCGCCGGCCGCAACGCAGGCTGCCGCTCGTTTGTGAACCGCACGGGTAGCATGTAGCAGCTTCAGCTGGCTGTTTCTGTGATCAGCAGCGTCCAGGATGCGACCGAGCAAAGCATCTCTTGTTGCCACCTTCACATTGTAAACCAGTTCTAAACCAGTTCTTCCATCCCCACACACAATAATCCAGTGGGCTTAAGTCTGGAGACCTGGCTGGCAATTCTTTGCGTACTCGTACGTGGACTGCGGTGTACCATACAAACAATGCCTTCTTCATTGACACCTTCATTAACACCACCTTCTGCTGCAATATGAACACCGGGAAGTCTACCGGTATCTCGCAATGCCTGGTAAACTCCAGTAAACACTTTCCGGTTCGGTATTCTATGATTCGGAAACCATTGCTGATATTCAGCTACGGCAAGAACTGAGTTACCGTCACAAAACCCGTACACATAAATCATATCTGCATACTCCTCAAATGAAAATGTAAATGGCATCATGAACGTAACAGACGCACCGAGATGAGAACTGTTCTGAACACCAGTAGCCGCCACACTAGCCGTGGCCTTACACACCAACCCACCACGCCTTAGGTACCTCTCAAGTGTCGAGATAACGAGAACGCTCTGTCTGTAGCTGGCTAAAAATAGCGACCTGCCTGATGATAGACGCGGTTCACACGAGGGCATGTACTGGAATGAAAAAACAGTCATAACTCCGTAACCGTCCAAAATCGGACACATGTTTATATGAACTTTTTTGATTACAAAGACCTAGGAAATCACCTCCTGCAGTTATGCCCTAAAGTCATGAAACACCCTGTATAGACACAGACTGATGGGAGAGATTATAAAGTATGCCAGTGAGATGAGTTCAGGTGCCATGATATACATAATTTCATGCCAAGTTTCATAAAGATTGGTTCAGCCATTCAAAAGATAAGGGGGGGTGGTTACACAGACATAGATTGCATGAGCCTATTTTTTTATAAATAAGAAATGTAGGTCCAAAAACGGATATGCACTCCTGTAAAAATTATTTAGATGTAATATTATAATATGTGATAAAGCTGTATGGAGTAACAGCCCAGAAAACAATTATCTGATAATTTAAAATCACAATGTAATAATTTAAAAACATAACATAGCTGTAGTACAAAACATATAAGTTTTATTTATATTTTATGATAGTTCATGAACAATTGCAGGTAGGTGTGTGATGTTCACTGTTTGTGGATGAGGATTTTCTCTGCCTTTTAAAATTCTGTATGAAACGTCACATTTATTGTCCTTGGGATCTGTGGCTGTAATGTAATGTATAACTTAAGCTTTCAGGAGTAAGCAACATAGAATGTTGAAGGTCTTCCCATATTTTGGCAATCATAGTCATTACCATTTTTAGAGTAAGTGTGTGGGGAAATTTGGAAGCACTTATATAGATATGGTGAAAGTTGTCCCTTTGCATAATTAATTGAACACTGTGCCATGACATATGGGGGAGTGAAGGTGTAGCTCCACATTTCTATACCTCGGCACTAGTTGGAGATGAGTGGTCACTTTCATGCCCTGGCTGCTTTACTCCTGGTACCCATTATGTAGGAGGCTGGGTGAGCCCCAGAGCTGGTCTGAACACTGGAGAATAGAAAAATCTTCCCATGCCGGGAATCAAACCAAGGCTGTCTGGCCCATAGGCCATTGTTATACTGACCCCTTATATAGGTATGGTACTAGGTGGTGGTATTATTATTATTATTATTATTATTATTAATGGCCGTGGGGATTTGTTGTGCTGACCACGTGACACCTCTATCAGTAAAAGTTGGCACTAACTTCACCGACAAGCAGCAGTCGCTTGGTCGGTATAGTTCACTTGCGGACTAAAATCGCGGAATTTNGTGTCAACCACAGATCCCACATGACCAGACCAGGGCTTGAACCCAGGCCATCACTCTGGGTAGCCAGTGACTAACCGCCTGAGCTATGGCGCAGCTTGTACTGGGTGGTAAGTGGGAGGTGAAGGCATGATTGAATGAAAGAGATGAACTTTGTGCTATCCTGTAGGGTGTAACCACATGATTGAGGGAAAGAGGTAATGGAAAAGGTTTTTTTGGAGACCAGGTGTTGAGGAAAAGTGGCAATAAAGAGCCTTTTAGTAACCTCATGTTTTAAGATGGGAGAAGATCAGAAGGGTTTCTGTAAGTGACATGGTAAGAGGAAGAGATGATGAAAAATATTTTAGGAGTGATGGGGAAAAGAGACACTGAGAAAGTTTTAATTGTGAGGGCTATTCTGAAAATAATCTCCATTTATTTTATTCAACTAATGTAAGAGCAGGAGAGCTTGCACATGCGAAGTAGCATCACATGATTTATTGCCTTGTAAACCATCACATGTTTGGTCACAGAGTTTTTGTTCTTCTCTCTGTTGAGTGAGTTATGATGTGTTGTGCAATTGATAATCCCACCAAATGCGAAATTCACGTTATTCGCTTTCTTCTTGCTACAAACATGAGTGCTGTGGAAATCCATTGTGAATTATGCACAGAAGTTTATGGCCAAAATGTAATGAGTGAAGGAACTATAAGACACTTGTGGGCGGATGATCGACGTTCATGAAGAATGAAGTGGTAATCTGGCCATTTCTTGTGGGTGATTTTGTATAAAGTGTTGATTAGAAAATTTGTGAAAGACAGTTCTTCACAATTTGAGAACTTTCATGTGAATATTCATAAATTTCATGCACTGTTCTCTATGAGATTATCAGATTTAGGCTAGACTGTCACAAGTTTTATGCAAGATGGGTTCTGAAATGCTCATGGATGCACACAAAATGCAGAGAATGGCTTCGGCTTTGACTTTTTAGAGCCATACTGCAAAGATGGTGATAAGTTTCTCAGTCACATTATACGAGTAACAGGTGATGAAACCTGGGTGCCATATGTGAATGTTGAAACCAAAGAGCAGGTAAAGCAGTGGATGCACATGTTCACCAAACAAGCCAATAAAGTTTAAACAAACGTCTGCCTGCCAGAAAGCTGATGGCAGCTGTTTTCTGGGACAGGACAGGAAAGGAGTGCTAATGGTGGATTTCATGCAACAAGGGACCACAATAATGTCAGAAGTGTATTGTGAAGTACTAACAAAACTGCATAGGACGGGCGATTCAGAACAGAAGGTGTGGAATGCTGATATCAGTTGTGATGCTTCATGAGAATGCACATCTGCATACAGCTGCTCGCACTTGGGCAATGCTGGACTATTTCGGCTGTTGTCTGACCACATTCTTCACAATCCTGACCTCACTCTGAACAGTTACCACCCATTTCCCCACCTGAAGAACTGGCTGCGATCACAGTGCTTCAACAATAATGAAGATTTGATGGAAGGCATCAAAACAAAGCTGAACTCACAGGCAGCAGACTTCTTTGACACAGGCATACAAAAACTTATTACCACATATGACAGGTGTCTCAGTTCCAGTGCTGACTACATTCAGAAGTAGCTTCAGTATGTACATATTTGTTATGTTTGTAGTACAATTTTGTTCCCATTGTTTTGTTAACAGCTGACCTGAGTTTACTTTCTGAATAGCCCCTGTGTTTTAATTTAACAGCGTTAATGAAAGTATATTATGTAAGTTCTAATCTGGTCAGTGCAATGCACATCTCAAATCCATAGGAGTGGAAATCCTGTACATGTTATTTAGTATCTGATTAGGGTTTCCACCCATATGAAGTGATTGGGTAATCCAATCAGTAATTATCAATGATGTGTAATTGGTGTATTGAATAACTTATGTATGGAGGAAACATATATTATGTACTCATTGCCTTAGAAGTCCTTGGATGCTCATCCACGACGTGAGAGCCAGGTTCGACAAATGGCCTGGCTTGGAGATGGTGTGTGGGTATCAATCCGATTAGACTCCACGCTAAGGCTGTATCATGCTCACACATACCAACACCTCCAGGATGTGGACATTGAACCTTATGTCAGTAAAATGCTAGGTGAGTACAGAGTTACATTAGGCTTTGGGTGCTTCCTTCCAGATCCTCTCTCCTTGACATGAGTTTCTGCTTCCAGTCTCTCTTCTTAAAGGCAAAACCTTTTTATGGTTGATAATCCAAATTCATTAATGCCATGATACAGATACCAGAGAAGTGACTGTCCTTTTGCACTTGTAACAGTAACTCATAAGAGAAGTTAAGAAGGGAGGAGATAGAATAATTGCATGTAAAAACCTGTAAGGTATAGGTAAAGTTGTCCCTGTGCCTATCTAATTAAGCACTACGCCATGAAGATGTATGGGGTGGGGGAAGTGGATGTATACATCCACGTTTACTTGACCTCGTCACTAGTTGGAGGTGAGTGGTTAGCTTCATGCCCCGGCCGTTTTACCCCCCAGGGAAAGAGCCTTCAGTACCCATTGGGTAGGAGGCTGGGTGGGCCCCCGAGCAGGTGTGGACGACAGAGAAGAGAAAATTCTTGACCTTATCAGGATTCAAACTCCCACCCCTCTCTCATCCAGTCCATTTCCAGTCGCTATACCAACTGTGCTGTTCCGGCTCTGTAGATAAGAATTGATTAGTTCATTTAAAACAGGATTTTAAGGCAGTGTGATTAAGAACTTAAGTGTAAAGTGGGTGAAATATGAATCTTTTCAACATAGTGCATACAATGCACACATATACGCACATACACACACGCAAAAGAGAGACAAAACATCAGAAATTTGAGCCACATCCTAAGTGGAAACCTGTACTGTGATCATAAGTGTGAGTAAATCAGATATCAGGTTAATGGAATTTCATAGTTACAAAATATTTTATTCTCAGTACAACCAGGGTTCTAATCTAAAAGTTGTTGAGCATATTCTATTTTAGTTCTTATTATACTCAATCCAGAAATTCCTTTTAAGAAGCCCAGATGTTCAGCCTTGCAGTTTCACCCATCTCATACCACTGCACTTATTGTATGGAAGAACAGTATCATTAGAATAGGCATAAATATAAGCATAAGCATAAATTTATGAAGATTCTTTTAGTAACATACTGTCATGTTTTAGTGACTAGGCACAGGGTTTGGGTTAGTAACTAGATTTACTGAACATTTACAACTCATAACTACAAGTTATTATAGTGTTTTCACTAATACATGTACTTCACTTCTTATCACAGCATGCACTAAGTCTTCTTCATCTTCATTGGCCATTGATTGGCAATAGATCCAGACATTATCCTCTTCTGCTTATGTTGTTACTGGCTGGTGACTGTCTCATGTCTAACTCATTGCTCAGAATGTTTAACTGTGCCTCAGTCCTCCTTATATAACTTTGGCACAGACCACATAGAAAACACTGCCTATAGTAATGGCCTGAATTGTTGGTTTCATATATGTTGCTGTGGAAATGTGCTTATCAAGCCATTATCACATGATGGCCATCTCTTCTTGCTCCACTGTTGTAGTTTTTGAGGTGCCATGTCACAGCAGATACTCCCCTGAACCATTGCTTGTTAAGTTTTTGGCTTGTCAGGCCTGTGGAAAGTAGCTGTCAAAAGGCAAATCCATATGAATCCACCTATTCTTGGAGAAGGAAAAACTCGTAGCTTCACTATGGCCTCATATCTTCATGTACCAATCCTAGTCAGCTGCTGTTTTATTCCTGAAGCAGCAAGAAGTGGCATATGTCATGGCTTTGGGTGATGCTGTAACTCTCAAACATCCTCCAGGTTGAAATTTTGGTGTTTTGCATCCCAACCCTTGCATTAGCATGCCACCCAATTAGCACCCACTCACTAAGGGATACAAGCTGATTAATCATTGTTAATCAGTGTAACAAAGCATAATAATAGGAAAGGTAAGGATCTTGGAGATCTGTTGGAAGTTCTTAGCATGCAGAGACTCAGCAAGCATTGTTCCCCTCAGTAATGATTCTGTTTGGGTGAAAATTCTTTCTTGGTCTGATTACTCAAAGTGAGTACTAATATTAACGGTAACAAATGATGACAGCAGCGGCAACAACAACAACAACTATAATCATAATAATAAGCAGAATAACATGTTCACTTGAGATAAACAGATCGTATATATAGGTGAACACAAATGATGTTTACAGTTTCATAAATTTATCATGTAACAGTAGCCATATTTGATTACAACTGTCAAATCTTTTAATAAAAGTGTGCATATTCAGTGACTATGATTTGCAGCCAGGGGTACTGCAGTCATGAGAATGGCAGTACCTCTGTGAAAGGTGAAGCATTCCCTATGCTTTAATAAAACCAAATGTGTGAAATGAGTGCATTAACATTATTTGTCTGAGTCTGGAGAGGATCCACCTTCAGAACCATCTGTTTGTGCATTTTACAAACAATTCTGTGAGACATGTTGTTTTTGTAAATGGAAAGTTCCCTTTGCTGCAAAATGTGTTGATGGTACTAGGTGCATATATTGAACACCTATCAGTGGTAAAATAAGCTTTGACAGTTATAGTTTAATGTCTAAATTTGTGGATGTTGTATCTTGCTTCATTTCTTCAAAATAAATTTCTGAAATTGTGAAGATCATTCATGCTCATGCCATGTATGTACATGTGTGTTACACAATTACATACTGATCTGTGAATATCTGAATTAAAATTTGAGCAAGAAGTAATTAGTATAAACAAAATCTTATGTGAATAATTGTTTATGACTTCAGTGCTATGTGCTATAATGGTGTAAGGTCTTAAACTCTGGATTTAAACAGGAAATATTTGTTTTAAACAGGAGTTGCATCTGTTTGTTGTGCTAATAATCTTTTATGCTATAGAAAACTTAGAGATGTGGATAAAAAATGGTCATTGTCAAGTTTACGGATGTTGTGTAAGAATGATCGATGGGTCCTATATGTTTTCCTCGGTTGTGCTATTAAAATACTATTTGTATGGCAATTGATCACAGCTCTCATCACATTAGTGCCGAATTATGTTTTGCTACAGCAGAAGTCAGTGTGAATGTACTCAGTTTATTTAAAAATATGACTTAGAAACCTCACCTGTAGCTAGTGTGCTGTTTAAATCCTGGCTTATGGCTTTACAGATGCTATAATTATACTGCGTGTAACTGCGTCTATGCTGCAGTATGGCCACAGTTGGCATGTTGGTAGTATACATGTTAAGAGAAGGTTGCAGTTAGCACTAATGTTGATTGTTTCTGTTGTGTTGTTCTATGCTTTCCTCTGCTCTGGGTGTTGCGCACGTTGCATTACGTGCGTGCGACGTTCATTGCTATGTGCACTTGCGTAGCAGTGTTTCCTGGAGGTAGTAAGCACACATTTCTAGTTTTTATTCTATTTATAAGCTTTTGCTAGTTGACATTTTGTTTTGCCTGTTGCCTGCTTGGCTTACTGTGAAACTGTCATAACATAGGATCCCATACCTTTACAGAAGTTATCCATATAAGATATTTTTATGAACCATGAAGAACAAGTTTTCTCCTATTACAAAGTAAATATAAAACATTTCAGCTTGCCAGTTCTCAGTTTTTATTGGAATGTAACTACTGAATGTGAGTTTTCAATATTCAAATTGCTGTAGAGTTCATAACTTAGATAGAAACACCCCCCCCCCCAGAGAAGTGACTTGGCATTATGACTTTGACTTCATCTTGATGTTTGCAGCTGTCATGATTGAGACTGTTTTTCTTCTGGATATGACAGCATGTTCTCTGGTAGATAAGTACCAACTTTCAGAGAACATTTTGCCTCCATCTTCTTCCATCCAGAAGGTCGAAGCAACAAGTTCTCCTGAAATATTGGTATCTGTTTACCATATTATATGGTGTGTCTTCCCAGAAGAAATAATCTTAATTAACCTTAATCCCCCCCCCTCAAAAAATAATTAACTCAGAGCAATGACTTCCAAACTATGTTTCTTGGAAACATAGGTTTCTCAGTGAAATTTCTCTGATGGAAGACTATTGGATAGATTTATTTTAAAAAGTTGTCAGACAATTCCGATTTTGAAGAAAGCAGTCTTCTGGGATGTTGCACCATGTAGATGTGGTGTTAACTGACTTTTTGGAGGAACGTATCACCTCCATCTTCAGGGTAGAAGGAAAAATAAGACAATCCACAAGCAAAGAGGCTGTGAAAACCGGTACAAACAGACGTTGGTTAACACCACATTTACACGGTGCCACATCCCAGAAGACTGCTTTCTTCATAGTCACCGCCATGAAAACCTCAAATCTTACAATTCCGATTTTGATTGAAATTGGACAAAACTAAAAATATTTCGTATGAAGACCTACTTGCATTTCTTAACGTATCTTGAGTGTAACTTCTGGATGACTGTCCACATATGTATCAGAATGAAAAATGTTTCAAACAAAAGTTGTAGAGAAAAATTAAGTGTATTATATTTTTTTTCAGTAAGCTGCTTTTTTCTGGGGGTGGGCCGGGTTGATCTGACTTAGAATAGTGACCAGTGGAATGCTCTTGTGATCAGGTTAGTGAAGCCTCAGGTTCCGTAAAATGTTGGGAAATTCTTGAGTAACTGGTACAACTGGCTGCTTCTCAAGCAGGACTTGGCTCCGTGGAGTTAGTTAAGCCTTGTGGTTTTTAAGATAATTACAGACTATTTTTCACTGTCTTATTACTTGAAATCCAGTGGACTAATTTTGATAAACTTGAATAGTGGTAGTTATTGCACACATCTGTTGAATGTCATATCTGTCTGTAACACAGTATTAGCCCCTAAATCAGACAGATTTTCATTTTAATTAATAAACAAGAAGTTCAGTAAATATATATCATGCATTTTTAGTGCTTGGCCAGTGACCCATAATAAAATCGACTTAACAACCATAAGTGGATGTTTTTGGTCTGACATGCTCCATTGATAAAATTTCATAAATGGACCACAAGTGAGCTTAATAAACTGCAAAGAATGCTCCTGGAAATTCTGAATACTACATTATATAGCAGACCATTTTGGATCTTGTTAGTGCCAAGGTCAAGGAAGGTTGAACTATACCTCCAGTCCCCCATGTCTTCATGCCATAGTGCTTAACTAATTAAGTACAGGGACAACTTTTTTCTTTCTTTTTTCCTCTCTGTCCCCCACTTGTGAGAGGGTGGGTGGGAATGTAATATGCAGGTGACTTGCCTCTTATGCATTTATTTTAGACTCTACAAAGAATGCATGAAAATTTGTCTTAAGAAAGAGTAGCAGTTATTAACAGGTAGCAAACAACACCCTAAGTGTTATAAAAGAATAAGAAGGGTAAATTTTGGTGTAATAAAGACTTGCAGAAACAACCCACAACTGCTCCTATGTCATACAGTGAGCACCAAGTGGGGTATATTTGCTCCCCTAGTTGCAAAACATGGAACTAGAAGTAGTTGATGCAGTAGCATGGTTACAAGGAACATGTATGTAGTATGGAAATTGTCAGGGATGTGCACTGAACCTAATTAGCATGTACAGTTGTATGCCAGTTGGTGTCAACATAGTTAAAAATAGGCTGTTTCAGTCTGAGATGAGGTAAAGATGAGAATTTGATAGAACTTCAAGAATCGAGAAGAGAACTAGAATTTCTCTAGTAGACCAGTTCCTTCACCATAATAATCTATACTACCAAGCACTTCTTCACAGTGCACTAAAGTGTACTACTCTATTTACATAAATGGAAGAGGGTTTCAAATGTCAGATGATCCTGTGCAGAGAAAATAATTTTGTGTATTAATTTTGGACTCCAAAAACATGAAAGGAAGTAAATACTAGAAAATATGGTACATATGGCCTTTGTTGAGTTAGTTTCCTTCTTAACGTCACTAGCCTTTATTCAGCTATACCAGTCTCACTCTCTTTACCATTCCTGTTGCCTGTCTCAGTTTCATTGTCTTGACAATACCCAGCTTATGTCTCACATTCATTGCTGATGTACCAACATTCCCAGCTTATCTTCCCCTCTATCCATTTTGTCAGATATACTGTGCTTTTTTATTTTAACCCCTCAAGTGTTTCTTCTGGAGAGGTCATCTCTCCTGGTATAATGAAAAGTCAGTATTTATTACATGAATCAGAGATCTTATCATCAGTGTTAAATGCCCTCTGAATGCACCCAGCACAAGCATTTCTCATTTTATCAACAATACTCAAGGTTTCTTGTTTCAATCAACTTGTATCTATCATTCATTGATTTGTGTACTTATCCTTCCCTTTCTGTGACACATGATTATTATTTCCATGTGTAGTTGTGCCTTAGGTATAGCTTTTATATTCAATATCAGATGTGGTAGTTCTATACTACCTGTCAACTCTGACAGCATTTCAGCCAGCTTCATCATTTCATTTTTTGTGTCTTATGACAACAGATTTTGCACCTATGTCATTAATGGTGTAATTGGATGACATCAAAATATGCTGGATTTTCATCAGTAGTGCCTAGAAGTGTGATTGTAACTTCTTGCAAAGTGAAATTCTTTATCCTACAGAAAACTTGTTCTTCATGCCACTTGTATCACCCAGTGCTGGACTTAAATTTTTTCTACTCATTGAGTTTCATGATGTTATACAAAACTTAGATTCCATTCTGTCTTTGACTCTGTAAAAATGAAGGTATTTGCACGGAATTTGCAGAAGTTCATGTTTCCACCTTCAGATGTTTGTCTGTGGAGTATTATCTTACTGTTTCACAGTTGCTTGTTTGTTTTGCATGTGTAATCACCATAATCCTAAAGTATGGATAAGAGCTGTGTCACCTGGTACCTTCTGACACATTATTCACTTTCACATTAGTACTTTTCTTCACATGATATGACATTTTTATGGCAAGGTACACTTGCATCAACACAAAGTACTGTGATATTGTAAATCATTCAGTTACCACTTTTGTTTTCCTACTGTGGCAGCCCAGGTTCAAGCCTGGCTCTCGTCATATGGGATTTGTGGTTGACAAAGCAGCACGGGGGCAGGTTTTCTCTGAGCACTTTGGTTTCCCCTGCCAATCTTTATTCCACCATTTGCTCCACAATCACCATCGTATGATATCTGAGGATGATACAATAGACCAGTTGTGGCCACAGCACCAGGTGGACTCTGTCTCACCCTGCTAGGAATAATAATAATAAAAAAAATAACACTTTCGTTTCCCAACTTTGATGTACTTCGGATGGCTGTGTGGTGGGTCCTGGCTTGTGACCATTTAAGATATTTATTACTCATTTTCTCGCTTGCTATGCTCCTGGCATAGTAGCATGAACATGCTTAAAGCTTAAAATGAATTAAAATGATCTAGTGTGTGGGTGCATGTGTGTGCAGCTGTAGCATTCAGATTTGTTCTGATGACCTCTGTAGTTTTGTAACTCAGAAGAGGGTGAATGTGATACCACTCTCTTATGACCCCAATATGTAAAGCAAAAGCATATAACAGAAAATTCTCAATATTCAAGCAAAAATAAAAGTTTGAACCAAAATTGAGAATTTACTTTCTCAGTTCTATCTTGAAAATTCAAAACTTTCACATGTCTAGTTAATATATCAGATATTATGGCCCGATTCTTCTGTTTATGATGAATGAAAGAAATACATTTTATTATTTATCAACACTTTGTACAACAGTAGGAAATATCAGTCTTCCATAAAGCAGGGCTGATGGTCAAATTTTTCTTTCATGGTTTTAACTATGTAGGTCGTACTGAAAGTCATGAGCAACAATTTTTTGTAAAGTAACATGCTTTATTATTGACAAACCAAATACACCACCTCAGTCTACAGACCTTTCTTTATTTTTCCACATAATTGCCACTTCTTTGTACACATTTCTCCCAGCATTCTGGGAGTTTGAAAATTCCCCTTCTGTAAAATTCCGTTCCAGCCATTCTATCCTCTTTAAGCACTGCGTTCTGAATTCACCATGCTTATGGAAGTGTGTGCATGGGTGTGAGCAGTGTTCGAAGATGGGTGAAACATTTTAAAGATGGGAACACCAGCATCGAAGATGAGCCTCAGAGTGGCCTCAACTGAACGCAACATGGAAAGAGTGAATGAGATAATTCAAGATGACAGGCATGTGACTGTGGACACAATAGCCCGAAAACTTGGAATAAGGCACAGTGCAGTACAGGAGATGATTGAAAGCTTGGGCTATAGGAAAGT
>NW_019730109.1:948108-984377 GCF_002891405.2 Cryptotermes secundus
CTAAAAAGTTTAAATCAGAGTTAAAGAATTATCTACATGCTCATTCCTTCTACTCTTTAGATGAATACTTCAATGTAAATAGAGAATGATGTAAAATTAAGTTATATTAATTTTTAAGCTAAAATTGCCGGTACTTATGTATGTAACCTTTTGACTTGTTCTGTATCCAAAGGTACTAACCTGCTTAGGATTTATAGAATGTAAATAAATTCAATTCAATTCAATTCATGTTACTTAACAAAAAAATGTTGCTCATCACTTTCAGTACGACCCTCGTAGAAATTGTATGACTATTGAAAAAATGTTTATGTATTTGGAACTCTTCCTGCCAGCATATTCTAGTAAAACTGCATTTGAAAGAAAATACCTTCCAAAATATTATAGTGTTATTTTTTTTGTATAAAAAGTATTTCCAAAACGTTTATAGGTTCTGAAATAAAATATTATGTACAGTATATCCAGATATACTCTGCATCACTCAGCATTGCTGGAAATGTTTTCTTTTCCTTGTGATGAAACTGTAATTTATAAGTTTACTGTTTTATGGTAAATATGAAAGCATGGGTCTCTATATATACTAAATTTGGTAGTCAGTTTATTAGCTGAGCATGCCATGCTTGGTTCAATCGTTTCTCTAGTCCACACCTTTATAGTCTTAGGTAATAATCTTTGAGGTTGTTTAGTAGAATTTAATATGTAAGAAACAGAAAATTACTCCCTGATATGTGAAGGCTGAAAATTTTTATGTAGCATGGATACTGTTGGGCTTATTGCTATTAATGTAAACATAAATCTTAATCAGCTACTCAAGTTCCAGAAGTTCTTATAACAGGGGATCTGGGCTGAGAACATGGTAGTGGTTTCTGTAGTTCTTGTAATAGCAGATACACATCCCTTATGGCAATTTACATTTGATATGTGTGTTAAATTGCACAAGTCTGTAGTGCAGTCTGTCAGACTTTCCCTGGTTTTGACTTAGTGATCATCATAAGATGTGATGAGTACTTGGAGACTGGCACATCCAGCTAAGTGTATTTTAGAAATGCGAGAGTATTGGAGATTGTGAAGGAGATGTGGGGATTAACATATACAGGTTTAATATATGATAGCTCAGAATGGATGGAAGTGTTCTTTAAGGATGATAATTTTCTAGCCTTATTTGTATGGAAAATATGCTCATGGTGTATCCATTCATGTGTTTGTCCTTTCCCTAAGAACTCTCTGGCAATTAGATTTTTATTAAATTCATTGTGAACAGCTTGCAAGTACATGCCATGTTACATATTTTTTTGCTGAAGTTCTGCTTTAATCAGTACCATTATTGCAGCTGTGCAAAGTGAGGGCAATATTAGTGTCACTTTATATATGTTCTTGAAATTTTATATAGTAACAGCTAACTCCATGGAGTAGAATACTTCTCAGAAAGCTAATAGTTGCTTGGATAGTTAAAAAGATTGTCCCAATTTTATGGAACTCAAATATTCTTTCACATGTCACAAGGACTGACCACTGAATTCTACCCTGAACCACTGGAATCCAGTTCATGTATTTCTGTAAGAGCCATTATAATATTATTATATCTGCACCTAGGTCTCCCAAGTAGTTCCTAACTTTCTGAATAAAATTTTATATGCATATTTCATCTCTTACATATGTGCTACATACATACATTTCATTTCATAAGTCGAAAACAAATGGACATGAAGGTCGTCATATCAAAAAAACAAATACAGAAAATTTAAACAAACACAGGTAACAGAATAATTAAAACTAATTGTTCGTGTTATGCTCCACATATTCAGAAACGGTATAAGAGGAATTATTCATAAGATATAAAGACAGCTTATTTTTAAAACTAATTCTATCCTCTTTAAGGCTTTGAATGGTTATGGGCAATCTGTTGAATAGATTAATAGCAGTAAACATAGTACCTTTCTGAAAAGCAGAAAGATTCGCGTTTGGCAAGTATAACTGCTTTTGATTTCTTGTATTCAAACCATGAACATCTAGACCTGAACAAAATTTAGTTTGATTATCAATCAGAAACATCATCAACGAGAGAATGTATTCACATGACAATTTCAGTATTTTCAATTTCTTAAAAAGATCTCTACATGAGTCTCTAGGTCCCACTCCAGATATAATCCTTATTACTTTTTTGTGATTTAAAAACTCTAACATTTTTCATTGAGTTGCCCCAGAAAATTATTCCACACTTAAGAATAGAGGGGACATAAGAAAAATACACCATTCGTAAAATGTTTTTACTCATAAAATAAGATTAATTACAAAAATAGCTGAACTAAGTTAAGGGAGAATATACTCTACATGACTCTTCCAATCCAAATTCTTATCAATGTGCAGACCCAAAAATTTTATCACAGGAACTTCATTCATAAACAAATTCCCGCTAGAAACTGCTGTTGCAACTGCTGTTTTAGAGCAAATCTAATAACCTTGCTTAACTTTTTCCCAAGATGAAAAATAGCCCTGACCATCGTTATTTTTAATGCACACACTTTTGTTTTCTATCCAATAGATATGATTTGAACCAATTTAATATACAACCCCGGACACCATAATACTCTAGTATAGATGTCAATATCTCATAATTAACACAGTCAAAAGTCTTAGCAAGGTCACAAAAAATCCCTGCAGTTTGCAGTTTGTCATTCCAGGCCTGAAGTATGCCAGTCATAAAAGAGAAAGCAGAATGGTCTGTTGAGAAATTTTTCCCAAAGGCAAATTGTTCCTGCGCCAGAATATTATTGACTTGTAGATGCTGACTCAATCTACAATGCATAACTTGTTCCGTAATTTTACTAAATACGGTCAACATAGAAATTAGGCTGTAGTTTGTAATATCAACCTTATCTCCTTTCTTATACAGGGACTTAATAACAGCATACTTCAAGCATTCAGGAAATACACCAGTAATGATATGCATATTACAGATGTAGGAAAGAGGCGCACTTATAAAGATGCTACAAAGTCTTAATATTTTAGATGAAATCCCATCATAACCAGAGGACTTCTTTGATTTTAAATAATAAATTATATTAATAATTTCTCCTTTGGTTACAGGGATTACTTTCATACTCTGAAAAATAGGCTGATAAGCGTTCTTTAATAATTTAAGAGGTGAAATAATACAAATGCCATCATGAAAGCAACAATTTATTTGATTGTAGATCTTTGTCTTTTCTTCCTCTACACTACATGTTTCGGCCGTAATTGGCCATCATCAGGTGTATTTTTCACTTCATAGCTGTAACACTGCACACAGTCCAAAATCTAAAACATCAGCCTGTCAGTTTTGTTTTGAACTTCAGATTTTAGACTGTAATTCTAAAATCAAATTGACAAGCGTGTGTTGGCGAGATTTTAAAACAAAACTGACAGGCTGATGTTTTAGATTTTGGACTGTGTGCAGTGCTACAGCTATGAAGTGAATAATACACCTGATGATGGTCAATTATGGCCAAAACATATAGTGTAGAGGAAGAAAAGACAAAGATCTACAATAAAATAAATTGTTGCACTCATGATGGCATTTGTATTATTACATATAGAAGTGTATAATGCAACAGAATGCTTAAATATAATTTAAGAGGTGAATTAGTTTTATCTGGATGCGTTTGCAGACTATGAACAATATTCAAACAATACTCATTGAAAGCATCAGCTACATCTTTAGATTGAATGTTCCTGTTATCCATTTTAAACATAACTGGCATATAATTGTCACTGGTGGATTTATGCAATACATTTCTTATAATATTCCATGCTGTTTTATTTCTATTATTAGAAATTTCAATTAACTGATTATATTATAATTTTTTGCTTCATAAATTACTTTCCTTAAAATAAGACAATACTTTTTATAATAAGTTTTTACTTTTGGATCGTTTATATTCAATTAACTTACATAAAAATCTTTTACATTTACAAGATGTCTTTATACCAGTAGTAATCCAACTTTTATCATTGTTATTGCTCAAGTAGAGAACAGGGAAGCTTGATACATAAATGTTTAAAAATATAGATAAAAATTTATTAAAAGCACATTTAACATCAGTATTAAGATAAACTTAATTCCATTTTTCATAAGATAGCTTTTCAGTGAAATAATTAATAGTAATATAGATTTATAACTAGATCTTGATTTATTGTTAATTTTATTAGTAGAAAAAAATATTTATCAAGTATGAAACATTGTGCCTCATGATCAGACAGTGCATTACATAGGGGTAATGTTATACAAGAAGATAATCTTGATTTATCTACTAAAATGTTGTCAATAGCTGAAGTGTGATTATTTTGCAGTCTAGTCGGGAAATTAACAGTGTGTATCATATTGAATGTGTTAAGTAATACAGACAATTGCTGTTTACAGTTATCGTTTAGTAAATAATCAACATTAAAATCTCCACATAATAATAATTCAATAGATGGTTTATACAAAAACAACAAAACTTATTCTAACAGATTCAAGAATTGACAGAAGTCAACAACTAAACCCAGACCATTAGATTCTATTTTAACAGAACATAATTCTAAATTTTTTTACACACAGTAGGTTGATAAATCAACATGACTAAAACATAATTCCTTATGAACAAATATACATACCATGCCCATCTGATTGTTATTGATTTGATCATTTTGTGATGAGCAAAAATTATGAAAACTGTGAATTCATGTGATGGCTCTGGTGATACTTGTAAATTTGTGGAAACAGTCTGCATGTAAATATTAGTGTACCCCCAAATTTTGTAAAGCAGAGTGACTAGTGGTTGCTCTGTGGGGCCTGTTCGATAAATGGTGCCAAAGCCAGCTATACAACTTTTTGAAAATATGTATCTCTGTAACTAAGGGGCACATTGTGACAGTTTATATATTTAGTTTTTTGCCTTGTGATTTGTGTACCATATAGTCTAGTAGGTGCTTGCTAACTTTTCAGAGAAGCTGGCTTCTTCCATCTTCATGATAGAACTTTTGCCCAGAAGGTGAAGACAGCAGTTCCTCATAAAGTAGGGAAAGTTGACTAGGAAAGGTCGTCTCCTTAGAAGTTGAATTAGAAATATTGCATCATTTATGTTATGGCAGGTACAGGGAAGCTGGGATTCTCCTTTGTGCGGATCACAGCATTACTCATTTCTTCCAGTCGCCTGTGGATTGGAACCGGCAATGGAGTTATTATTTCAGTTCCTCTTTCTGAAAGTGAGTACTGACATTTCAGTCATCTGAAACTAATACATTCTGCAATAGATAAACTAGATTTGTTTAAAATATTTTATTGAAAAATAAAAATCACAGTTTGTTACATGTTTGCTAATGCATCATGTTGGTTAAGTCAAAACTTCAGTTCTGTCAGAATCGTACTGCTGATATTCAGGTATCAGATTCTGCATACCAAGTTCTGAACTTGTTATTCTCTAAATTTGACAAAGTGTGCTTTTTCTGTATTACACAAGTCATATATGCTTCATATTAATGCTAAATATGGAGGGCATCAGGCAGCTTATTTTAGACTCTTTCAGCCCTTTTTGAGAAAACTGCTGTGTCACATGAAAGAACGGTATGTGAAAGATATATCAACATTTAGATTTGACAGGAACATTTTTAATTCTGACAAATATAGCAGTGAAAACTGAGTGTAAGAATTAAATTTGCCTGTTAAGTAGTGGAAGCCCAGACTGACCAACAGGGTGAAGAAAGGTACTTTTGTGCTTGATTGTATAAAATATTTGTAATATTAATGTAATTCAAAATCTGTGCGGAGAGTATGCACTTCTTCAGTGTCTGAATATTGGCTTTTGTTGAAGTGGAACTCCAACAGTAAAACATTTTCCAATCAAATTTGGCAAGGGTCTGATGATAAGAGCTAATTTCATGTAAAACATGCATCTAAATTAGAGGTTTTCCTATTTTTGAGTGGACATAAAAATAACCTTGTCAACAATACCCAGATTTGAACTGCTTAAGGCTAAGTGTGCAAAGAGTTTAGAGTTTGTTCTGTCAACACATGTCTTTACTCTAATTATCAGATTCACAAATGACATGTACAGAGTAATATTTTGAAGTTCTTTGTTAAATGTACAGTTATACATTCTGGTTCCCTAGGAAATGCTCCATTTAATGCTGTGAGAATTATTACATAAGGTTACAGGATATATACATTAAAAATTCAGTATAACATAATTAATAAAATCATTACATACACATCCAGTGTGTATTTCTTTACCATTGCAGGTAATGTACAGAAGCTCTTCTGTACTTTGTTAGAAACTGCAATTAATAATATTTTTTTGCATGAAGTATATAGATACATAAATTTGGGGAGTCATGTATTTTACAGTAGTCTATAAATATGTAGTTTCATTGTGTTACTCTGTATGTGTGAGTTAATGTTCCTGAGAATCGTGAACTCTGATAGGAATGACAAGAACATTGTATGTAGAAACTACAAGTAAAAAGAATTTATGAAATAATTCTGTTTTGTAGTATTTATAACATGTGTCATTAGACCTGCCACTGGGAATGATGGTCATGATGACGATGACTGAATTGTGTTAGTAGAGTGTTTTATTATGGTGAAGAGTGTTGTGGAAAGTGTCTGTCCGACTGATTACTGGAGGGAGGAGTAAAACAGGCCTCTTATTTAGGTGGAGTAAGCAAGTAGATCTTGTATATTATTGGATTTGAGGTTCTCATGGTGCAGACTCAGAGTCAGTATCCTCTTCACTCTGGTAGAATATCACCTGTGAGGTTATGCCATATAATCCAGTGGAAAGTAAACTTCTACCGGAGTGTGTAGCACCACATTCAGGAAGATAGTGTTGTGATTGTTTGTCTTAGTGAAGCGTTATAAGTGATAGGAAGGTAGAAATTTAGTGCTGAGTGAAAGAAAAAATAAAGCAATACCAATTGGCAATTTGTTATTAGTTTTTTGCAATTTAGAGCCTAATCTGATGAAAATAATTGAAATTTAATCAGATCTGTTGATACAAGAAGAGTTACAGGAGTAGTTATGGAGAATGCCCCTGTAATTTTGGGTCACATGCTTATAATGTAGGTTTCTATTACATTGTGCTTTTTCCTTCATACTTATAAGACTTGCATTATGTTTAACACTTGCTGAGAGACAACAGAATGCATAATAAGATGAGAAACTAGTAGAGTTGCAATGAACAAAAAAGGGGTGGGGGATATTTGAAAGATAAAAGTAGAAACTTCTGTAGAGGCACAAATTAATTTAAGAAATGTATAGTGTTCTGGGTTGTAACACTGGTGGGGAAAGAACACAGGGGATGTGTGATAATGTAGTGCTAAGGAAGGTATTTGGTCATAGATATGAAATGACAAGGGACTGGCAAAAAATACATAATGGATTTGTGTTAGTGAAATAGGATCTTAAGTCATATACTTGGTTCATATGGCCACAGGAAGGTTTTATGTTAACTTGATGATGCTTAAGGTAATTTCTTCACCCTCTTAGTAACATTTGGGAATCCAGTGAACTTATGACATGGAGGCAGTGTTTACATGATCTCTGCATTTCTTTCTTAGGTGCCGGAGCAAGAAATGTGAGTAACAACCCACAAGGAGCCCACAGAAGTATGCCTGGTGGAGTGGTACGTGTATATACTGACAGCTCAGGTAGCAAACTGACTCCTGGCAGCTTTATCCCATACTGCTCCATGGCACAGGCACAGCTTTCATTTCATGGTCATCGAGATGCTGTCAAGTTCTTTGTTGCTGTTCCAGGTAAGCATTCAAATTGCACACTACTGACAATAAGCTTTGTTTAGTTCTCAAAATTCACACAGACATATCTGATTCTCTGAACAGTGAATGGTTTTTTGACATCTATCTGTGAAATTCCATTTCTTGTTTTTGTATTCAGATGCATTTGTTTTGGATAAAATTGTTTTAATCCTTACCCCAATCATTTAATCTCCTATAACCTGCAATGCTTATTTGTAAGGAAATACAAGCTTTTGGTATCGTCATGTCCATGTGTCTCTTCTGTCATAATAACTTTGAGACCACTTTGCAGATTTTCGTGAAATGTGGTGTAAATATCATATTGTAGAGCCCAACCTGCCTTTGCACTGTTTGTTTTCGTCCCATCCTTGATATCTGCATGGTGTCCAGCTAATTTCTGAGATGTTGGCAATACTATACCATGATACCATATTTAAGCATCCTGTTGCATTAATATACTCTTCATTCACACACACTATACTTCCATCTACAGTGCAACCCATTTATTATCCCTCTTTCCACTACATGTTTTGGCTGTGCGTGGTCATCATCAAGTTTCACTATTTGCTAAAATGGTTTCACTGTGTAGTATGTGCAACTTCACACATCACATGTAAATGTGATATCTCCCACTTAAAATAAATGTTCTCTATTAAAAATCATTAAAAATCTATAAAAACAATTAAAACTTCAATATTTTTGCTTGAGGGCTGTTGTTCTTGATCCAGTTATCATTGTGTCTTTATTTGTTCTGAAGCTGATTCACGTACTTTACAATTTTCTGTAGCACGTATTAAGTCTTCTCAGTTTGTCTTCACTAGCCATTGCTCGGTTATGGCTCTCAGCAGTCTACATTCCTTGGCTTCTGTGTTCAACAGCTCCCATTCTCACTGGCTGGCAACTCCCACAGCTAACCCATGACAGCAGCTCCCTCACATTCATGACTGACTGAACATTCCTATTGGTTTTCCTTATATAGCCTCGGCACAGAGCGCATCTTAAACACTACCTCTAACAATGTCCTGAACTGTTGCAATCATAATCTTTACCTTGGAGATTTGTTTATCATGCCATGTCCTAGCAGTGGATGTCTTTTCTGGGCCTGCTCTTTCAGCTTTCATCTGCCATGTCACATTATCATACTGTTAGGGGAGTTCATACTTTGAATGTTTCTGCAGGTTGTGGTGGTCTGTCAGCAGCAACTNTGGTATGGAGATGGATCATAAACATGCCAACAAACTTAATGAAGTATTGTTCATAGACTACATTACAGTAGTGGTCAATTTTTGACATTTGATTTAGACAAAATCAGAATTTGAGTAGGAAGTTCTTCCCAAGAAGACAGTACTAATAATACTACTGGTAATACTAATACTTCTAATACTGTTACTGATATTCTGACAGTGTATTAAAAATGCTAATACCAATTCTGTTAGTACTAGTAGTAGTCGTGATATGTAACATGTTGTCATGTGTATGGCTGTGACTGTAGACAGGGTTTGAATTGGTGAATGGATTTATTGATCGCTGATACCCACAACTCAGAACTACAAGCAGTTACAGCGCCATTATTAATATCCACAATTCACAAATCACCACAGCACCCACTAAGCCTTTTCCAGCCTGCTGTACCCTTCCTTGGTAACAGCTTCTAACAGTGGAAATT
Organism: Cryptotermes secundus; assembly: GCF_002891405.2. NCBI lineage: Eukaryota > Metazoa > Arthropoda > Insecta > Blattodea > Kalotermitidae > Cryptotermes > Cryptotermes secundus. The sequence goes on from NW_019730109.1 coordinate 957,545, forward strand.
CATCAGTGTCATGCTCTCACATCCTGTCTTCACAGCCTCCCATGCAGAACTGCCTAACAACTGACATTGTCCCTTGCTTATAACATCTTGGCATGGTCCATGCAGAAGCATACCATTTCCAACAGTAACTCTGTTGTTGCATGTGTACTCGTTGCTGCAGGAACATGTTTTTCGAGTTGTTGCCCAGAAATGATCATTGTTTACAGAGTCACCGCTTGGCAGTGGATCTATATGCCACAGTAATTAGAGTGGCAAGCATTTGCACTCTGTGCTTCTGGGTCATGTGAACAGAATGACTGAACACGTGCAAGGAAGTAAGGAAAGTATGCTACAGAATGATAGCTGAAGGGAGATGCGAAAGGAGTTTATCAGTTGAAGTACTTTCCATGGTCTCAGTCTGGTCTGGGAATACACTTCGTACTAACCAGAAAATATACTTCTCACTAAGCATGAAAAATTAACTCAGTGAAATAAAGAAAAATGAGAGTGAAATTTTCCTTTTTTTAAGTTAGCAAGTATAATATTGCCACAGTTTAGTGACTAGACATGGGACTTGGATTTCTTGTATAGCAATATTGCTGATTCACGTACTTTACAATTTTCTGTAGCACGTATTAAGTCTTCTCAGTTTGTCTTCACTAGCCATTGCTCGGTTATGGCTCTCAGCAGTCTACATTCCTTGGCTTCTGTGTTCAACAGCTCCCATTCTCACTGGCTGGCAACTCCCACAGCTAACCCATGACAGCAGCTCCCTCACATTCATGACTGACTGAACATTCCTATTGGTTTTCCTTATATAGCCTCGGCACAGAGCGCATCTTAAATACTACCTCTAACAATGTCCTGAACTGTTGCAATCATAATCTTTACCTTGGAGATTTGTTTATCATGCCATGTCCTAGCAGTGGATGTCTTTTCTGGGCCTGCTCTTCCAGCTTTCATCTGCCATGTCACATTATCATACTGTTAGGGGAGTTCATACTTTGAATGTTTCTGCAGGTTGTGGTGGTCTGTCAGCAGCAACTAGTGAGACACCTCTTATAGAGAACATGGAATTGGAGGCACTGGAAACAAAGAAGCCTGCAGCCATGTTAGTAATGTCTGGTGGGGAGGGTTACATCGATTTCCGTATCGGTGAGTAATATTTTACACTGAACAGATTCATTTACAAGGTAACTTGTAAGTTTGTGCTATGCAGTTATCATTATCTGTGCTTTTCTGCCTCATCAGAAACCAGGAGAAAATGTTTAAAGAAAAATTCTGCAGAATCATGTAAGTCAAGCACCCTCTCATTAACTTAATATTTTCATAAATACAGTTATCCTATTGCTACTTAGCCTTGCAGCCAGTACGCTGTCTTTACTTTGGAACATTGGAGTATGTCATCAAAATGATGAAAGAATATATTCAGGCTGTGAAAAACTTTACATATGGTAGAATTATAGAATACTTCTAAAACACTAGTGTCCTGTGGCAGCAAAAACTGCATTGTTAAAAAGAGAAAGCTTTAACATAAAATGTCATTATAAAACTATGCTGTTTGTATAGAATCCTTCATAGTTTGCAAATGGAATTTGTCCAGTTAAAGGTAATTTCACTTTTAAATTTTAGCTCTGTTAAATGCAATGTATAATTTTGATCTTTTTGTTAAATACATTTTAATTTCTATTATTACTGATGTCTCTACAACCCAGTTTGGGCCCTGGGCACTTCCTTCAGTTTCTTAATCTTATACACAGTTGATAAGACTGGGGATCAGCCCATTCCAAGGCTTCTACCTATACAGAACAACACAAACACAGAATAAATGCAGACAGACATCCATGCCTCAAGTAGGATTCAAACCCATGATCCCAGTATTCAAGTGAGTGAAGATATTTCATGCCTTAATCCATGCAGCCACTGTAATCAGCACAGTTTTATTTCAGTCCTACAAGAAGCAGTGCAATCAGCTATTTAAATTATTTGATCATATCACCTTTAACAAAACGTAAATGTGGACAGTTAATCTGAACTTTTTGTACAGAAAATAATAGAAAATTGAAGAAATATATGTACATTGTTTCTGGCCTTGTGAGCAAATGAAATGTCCACATGATTATCTGAGTAAATGCTAAGGTGCAATCAAGCTTGCCTACCATGAGCACAGTTTTGCAGGTTTTGTAAGCCTGATTGCAAAACTTTCTTTTTGTCCAATACCACAGTGATGTTTCCGTTCAAATGGGGATGGTTCCTGAACTGCTTTTGTTCACTCATAATTTTACTTGCCAGAGAATACTTACAAAATGTTTTTGTGCAGTGAGATTAGATTATTCTATTAGAACTACAATTCTTGTGGCAGAATGTTGTTGTTATTGTTACATAACCACACTGATGAGGTATCAGAAGTGGCCCTATAGCTAGCTAGTGCTCAAGGTAGTATCACATTCAAACTTTGTGTCAGCTCAAGATTTGCTCTAATGAAACAAATTTCTCTACCCCAGTTTCATGCTTGTGGAACCTTGTTCTTGTCTGAGCCCAACCATATTTCATCGTTTATCTGTGAAATATCATTATTTTTATATGATTGTAACCTGCCTTCAATAAGTGGTAAAGGTTCAGATGGAGTTGCTAAGATTTTGGGATCTAACATCACATTCTCGTGGAAAACGTATCTTCAGTTGACAGTCATATAAGATGTAATGTCAGTGGAAACAACTTGCGAGTTTGCTGTGGTTGCATGTTGGCTAAGTGTATGAAAGAGTACATGCCAGATTTCTAAGTCTTTTTTAACTTCAAAGAAGGAACTTTGTATTAAGAAAGAGAAGATGCTGTACCACTTGTAACTGCTGTTAGTTTGGCTCTTAAAGGTTTTTTATTCCTACAGATCCTTGATTTGTCTTTGTTAAATTTTGTTTCCAGATGTTGTAATCTGATTATGAAACTTCTGGATTCCCGTCTTGTGGTGTCTTAACACAAAATAGTATTCACATTTTTCACATTTTTAACTTTCGTATCTGTTGTGGTCTGCTGTAACTTGTTTGAGTAGAGGGACTCAGGGAAGTTGACTGTAGAACCATCCTGTATAGAATAAATTGTAGCCCTACATTTTGCAGTGCTTTGCTGTTCTTACTTTGAAGCACTATACTAAGTAGCATACTCTCATTTTCTGGATTTTTTAAAATTTCGTCATGTAGTTTTGAGGTTTGAGTACAGGTTCTGTTATTGAAAGTTGATGCAAATTGTTGGAATACCTCTTGGCTGGATGGAATATGTGATGTTTGCAAGGAAGTGATGAGCATTGAAAGGCAGTTCACTGTTTAACCTTTTCACAGTTGAGCGTTTATGTGGTGTGGCACCCCAGTCAAGTCCAGTATTTTCACAGTATTATAAAATACAGTGGTAAGTTATCTGGATGATATGTATCTTGCCTGGATTGTTTCAAATCTTCATCATCTGGGTTTGAAGTTTATGCAGTTGTTCTGTTCTTGATGGTCAATGCAAGTTGCTGGAATGTGTCACATAATCCTTGTCAGGATCGAATGTCTCTAAAAATGTGCCATTGGTAAGAAAACCAGTTGACTGTTTGCTCCTAGAAGTGTATAGCAGTTCATTTATTTCACTGAGTTACTGTGTCTTTGTTATAGCTTCAGTTGTCCAATCAAAATTTGGTTAAGAACTAGAATGTAGATGAATATTTATGGCTCATGCCTTGGTTAGAACTACAGAAAGTAAAACTGGATTGTACTCCCTTCTTTCTAATATGCAGCAACTTCCTTTAGAAAGTTGGTTTTGTAAAACATCAGTTTGTCTATTATTCCTGTAAATGGTTGATCAAGTGTGAAGTCCTTTAGAGATGAGATGAGGAGAGGTTTATAACTGCTAAAGTATTTGTAGTTCATATTTGTTTTAATTTTTCTCTCAGAGCAAAATAGTGTGATGAAATTGAAGCTGATGCAACAGTGTACTATTATGTTATCTAGTATAAACCCTGCAACTTTTTATGTCCATTTCATAACATAATGACTGTTATGCAGAGAGTTAAAAAACAACAGATATTTCCTGAAGAATCTTTACCTTTGATTAAGATCGGTGAAATATAAGATGATTTCTTTCTGGTGGAAATGAGACTCCATTCTATCTACAAGGTCTGTTCTGAAGAAATGTGTTAATGGGAGATCCATGTTCTGTATTCCCACACAGCAGGTGCAAAGATACACTATATCAGAAATTAACTGGAATTGAGACCTCTTCTGGAGAAATGTTAAGAGCTTCTATATACTTCACGTGGTTTATAAAATTACACAATAGTTATATACTGTCCTGATAAAGCCTTAGCAAGATTTATGGCAGTCTAATGTTTGTCTGTTAACCAGTACTTCAGTTCTCATTTTTTGATTAGGTTCAAAGCCAGTGCTAGTGCGTGAAGATAATGGACACGTTTACATTGAGGATTCCTTTGTATTACTGCAACATAAGTCTTCTCGTCCACTTATTTCCTGATACAATGTGGGCAGAGTTAAAGCTGTAAGCTTGTAAATCTAATATTTTTATTTGTTGAAGTTGTTCCAAATTACTTGAATTTTTCCACCTTCTTGAAGAACTTGTTATGTCTCTAAGCCGTGAGATCATTTAATATCTGCTAGTGCATGGCCTTTCTGCTATGTGCTCCCACTGCATTTGTTTCCACCTTTCTTACGCAGGCAGCTGTGCTGGTAGCACTGTAGAGTGAACTCTGTTGGCCCACTTGCAATATATTTATGTTATAGATCTTGAAGAATTATTTATATATGCATTTAACACAAGGCCTGTATTTGGCCTTACTTGTACATTTGGGGCATAGCAAGTACTGACTTTACGTCATGGAGTTGAACTTTATGTGTAAAGTACCGATTTTCTGTACTCCAGTATATTATCATCTGTGATTATATGTGTATTCAAATAAAACTGGAAGAAATGTCTCCTCAGGATCAAGTTTACTATCATGAGCTGAAAGAAAATCTCTGTTAGGATCATATATTTGTAAACTATGTGAACTGTGGTTGTGTGAGGCCACAATTTCAATAATTTTGTTATGGTTTTGTAAGGTTCCCTTTTATATTGGACATGGCTAAGTTTACATTAGAGCCTCAAGTCTCTTCTATGAATGTTGTTTGAAGTTAATTCCACTAGACATGTTAGAGAAAATACAGAAGAAAGATTTGTAGGGCCAATTTCCACACAGTTACACTATTCAGGATCTTTTCAATAAAGAAAAACAACCGGCATGTTATTAGAGAGGAAACTGAAATGTCAACAGTGATTTTTATTAGGAGAAATGTTTTACAGTATGGTGCTTGACTTAAACATTTACCTTGTGAGCCTTTTAAGTATCTTGAACAAAAATAGAAATGTCATGAGAACCATGACAAAATTATTATATCTATGGCCTTGCAAAACCACAGTTTTGCACTGTTTGCTGACCCAGTAGTATCAGTATGTGGTATCTTCAGTCAGTTCACAGTGGCACCACTGATTGTGAATTGACATTTTTTGTCGTCAGACTTCATCTTATTTGAGTGAATACAAAACAACTGATATTGGAGCACAGGTAATCCACATCATATACATGATGTAAAAGTTGGTGTTTGGTGTCCCCTGGGTGTGAGGAGGATTCCGGGTTCTGTATTTTATTCAGATATCATTACGAGTAATTCTGAGAGGTATGTACTTCAAGGGGACTAGTAACCTCCACCCTATAATGTTATCACTCCAGCTAACAGTAGGAAAGGCAGCAAGACACACAGTGAGTGCCAGTATTTCAGTAAGGCTGTGTTCCAGTGCATTTGCCAAATCTTTTTTTTTTTCTTTTCATTTATTGCATTCAAAGATCGATCATTGGTACAAGACCACAAGATATAGAACTTGTCACAGAATATACTACATGTATCATAAGCAATAGCAGAACAACATACATGAATACATACATATATACACAAGCGATCATAAAATAAATGTTGTCAGTTATGTATACAATATCTGTAATTAAAATAAATCTACAAGAACATAAAACCAATTACAGAATTATCTTTATTTCCAACAATAATATTCCTCTATGATGTAGAAGGTTTAAAACAATTATTTTTACTTGTTGCCACTAGAACTCTCTCCTTACTTCAGTCAACAACTTGGCAACAAGTACATCGTTTTCATGAGTTCCACACTCCTCCTTCTCAATCACAATTGTCTAATCATGTCTCTAATTATTTGCTCTGTATACAATTGCACAGATGATGTAAACAGTGTTCCTTTTATGGAACAGCAGCAATAAAATGCAAAAATCTAAATCTTTATTTCCAACAATAATATTCCTCTATGATGTAGAAGGAATTTGTGAGAAAAAATCTCTTTAAGGCTGCTCTAAATTTAGGGGTGTCATTTACAAGTTGTTTAAGAGCCAAAGGAAGATGATTAAAAAGTTTAATACCAGTGTAACTAACTCCTTTCTGAAATATTGATAAATTTGCCCTTGGAAAATGTAAATCATAATTAAATATTGTATTAAGCCAATGAACATCTGAATTTGTTTTAAAAAACTCTTTATTGTTAAGAACAAACATAAGTAGAGAAAATATATATTGAGACTAGAGTGGAAGAATATGTAATTTATTAAATAAATCATGGCAGGAGTCCCTACTATTAGAACCCATAATAATTCTTATTATTCTTTTTTGAATTTTAAATATAATTTTACTATGAGTGGATATGCCCCAAAATATAATACCATGTGATATAATTGAGTGAACTATTGAGAAATAAACCATCTTTAGTGACTCAAGAGACAAGAGTGATTTAAAAAATCTAATTAAATAAGATGATGTATTTAATTTAGGTATTATATGTTCAACATGGTAATTCAGTGGTAAATTATTATCAATCGTCAGTCCTAGAAATTTTATGTTATGTATACTAGCAATTTGTTTATTCTCATATTGTATATGAAGATCTATTACATTAGAGTTTTTAGTTACAAATTGAAGGAAATAATTTTTTTTCCAAATTTAATAATAATAAATTACTAAAAAAAACATTATTTATTTGCAGTATGGCACTGTTTATATTTTTTCCAATCATTTGAATGTCAGGATTTGTAATTATCAAACTAGTATCATCAGTATAGAAAACTGGATTGGATATATCAGATATTGCAGTAAGGAAGTCATTAACATATCTCAGAAACAACAAAGGTCCAAGTATGGATCCTTGAGGAACACCGTCAGTAAGCAATTCCCATTCAGAGTAATACTTTTTTGAATAAAAAAAAACTAATATTCTTAGATATCTTTGTTGTAAATAAGTTTTAATTAAATTATAAGTTCTTCATGAGATACCAGAAAATTCCATTTTTGACAACAAGATATCATAATTAACACAGTCAAATGCCTTCTGTAGGTCACAAAAAATACCACCAACAAGCAGTTTGTTGTTTAATGCAGTCAGTATATTATCAATCAAATGATAGGATGCTATGTCCATCGATGATCCAGACTTGAAACCGAATTGTTCATTAGCAAGGATATGATTATGTTTAATGTGATGATATAATCTATTATAAATTATGTAAGTTTTGAGGTTTTCACAGCGATGACTATGAAGAAAGTCGTCTTCTGGGTTTAGGCGCCGTGTATTCTTCGTTTTGGCCGACGTTTCGGAGGAACGTATCGCCTCCATCTTCAGAGCAGTTGAATGGCTTGGAATGCAGAGAGCAGTAGCTGTAGTGATAGGAAGTGAAAGGCGCTGCTTATATACGAAGTAGGCAGGGGGGGTGGTTAGGGAGAACGGATCAATAGGAGCAGTGGAGAGCGATTAAGGCCATATATGGTGTTGTGTGCTAAGGGGGGGGGTGGGAACGGCCAGTGAATCCAGGAAATTTGAGGTCAAAAGCACTAGGAAGTTGTGGTAGACAAGAAGAACCGGTTGGTTGGGGACAGGCTACTGACGTCAATGACATGATTACAGGGGACAGGCTACTGACGTCAATGACATGACGAAGAACTGGTAAATTTAATTGTATTAATAAAAATATTATTTACGAGAGGCTTCCATGACTTGTTGAGCCTGAACCCTGTTTCTTTGTTCATGTTGTTCAGAGTTCCGAACCCAGAAGATGACTTTCTTCTTAATTATAAATTAGTTTTTCAAAAATCTTTGAAAATGACATTAACAAGGAAATAGGCCTATAATTGGATACATTACTCTTATCCCCTCTTTTAAATATAGATCTTACTTCAGAAAATTTTAGTCTTGCTGGAAAAATGCTAGTAGCCAACATTCTGTTGCATATATAAGTTAGAGGAGAAGAAATGTAAGAAATGCTATATCTTAAAATTTTTGTTGATATCCCAACATATCCATATGAATTCTTTATTTTTAGTGAGTTCATTATGTCTTCTATTTCCATATATGATACACATTTAAAATTAATAGTAGGAAATGGGTGTTTAAATGCACTGAATAAGGAAGATATAGGATTTTCCCGACTAGGTTTAACTTTAGCATTACGGTCATCAGTGTATATATTTTGAGCAACTGATACAAAATATTTTTTAAATTACTCAGTCATAATTTTGCTGTTAGAAGATAGATTATCATTTACCTTAACTGAAGTTATATTATGACCATTTGATTTGATATTTGAATTATTCTTTATACTATTCCAAGTAATTTTAGTTTTATTATCTGAGCAGATTAAGATATCGTTATAATACCGTTTTTTGGCTAATTTTATAACATTTTGCAATATCTTTTACAATATTTAGTCAAATTTGCATCATTGCTGTGTCTTTGAATTAAGATAAGCTTCCTTTTCGGCTGGTGCGTAAGGCTGACAACCTTGCTGCCATCTTTGAGCCAGTTGTCTAGAGAATGTGGGAACCTCAACATCTCATAACCCTATGGGCCACCAAGGCCTGTTACAGGGATAACTTTACTTTTTACTTTTTAACTTCCTTTTGTTAATATATGAGGTCTTAATTCCTGATGTTAATCATGCCTTATTACAAGATTTATAATGGACTCTTTAAGAGGAAAACTAGAATAAAATATTCTTAAATATGTATTCAAAAAATTGTTAAAAATGGTATCTACATTTCCCCCCAGAAATATATCCTCCCATAATTCATAACTCAGCTTTATATCAAAATCAGTAATTGTAGATGTATCAATTTTCCAATTATAAACAAAAATTCTTATTGCATTTAATGCATTTGTTGACTATTCCCTCATATATTATATATTAAACGAACTTTGAACATCGTGATCTGACAGACCATTTATAACTGGGTATACAGAAATTTTTTAAATTTAATTGTATTAATAAAAATATTATCAGTTGCTGGTTGCGAATTATTGAAGACTGTAGTAGGAAATTAAACTGTACTACTCAAATCTTGTGAGGCTAATAATGAATCTAGTGACTGTTTGTATGTGGAATCGTTAAGATAATTTATATTAAAATCCCCACATATTATTATTTCAATAGTATTAATATAAATCCTACTTAAGATTTTTCTCAAGATTAAGTACAAAATGTTGAAATTTCCAGATGGAGATCTGTAGACAGTTATAATACATACGAGGGGGTACCCAAAAGAAACCGAACTTATTTTTTTTAAACTTATTTATTCAAATTTTAAGCACAAACCTTCAATCCCCTTCAAAGTACTCTCCACTTACACTAATACACTTGTCTAGTCTTTTATTCCATTTTTCAAAACATTGTCTAAATTCATCTTTTGAGATGCTTGACAGCGCCTCCGTCGTTTTTTCCTTTCATGTCTCTTTTCATTCGAGGAAACAAAAAAAAGTCGCACGGGGCAAGGTCGGGTGAGTATGGAGGGTGAGGAACAGGGGTCATACCATTTTTGGTCAAGAATTGTCGTACAGACAGGGCTGTGTGAGCAGGGGCATTGTCATGATGGAAAAACCAGTCACCCGACTGCCACAAATCTGGCCGCTGAGCTCCAAGTCACTCCCGACAGCTCCACAATTTCTTCAATGGTCCGTCGTCGATCTTCCTTGATGATTTCACGAATTTTTTCAACATTTTCATGTGTTCGGGCCGTGGAAGGACGACCAGAACGAGGTTTGTCATCAATTGACATTTCACCATTTTTGAAACGGGAAAACCACTCAAACACTTGAGTTTTCCCCATAGCATCGTCCTTGTACGCCGTTTTTAACATTTCAAGAGTTTCTGTTCCACTTTTCCCGAGCAAAAAGCAGAATTTCACCGCCGCACGCTGTTCACGAAAATCAGCCATTGCAAAAACGACGATCACACAAAACAGTTGTCACTATAAACTCTGCCGAAACTAGTCCTTACCTTCTGAAGCAACGGTAGTCAGCTTATCGACTCAGGAATGTTAGCTCTATGCGCTCATAGCGGCAAAACGCGGTACTACAAAAGCTCTGCCCACAAAAAAATTAGTTCGGTTTCTTTTGGGTACCTCATCATATTACATATGACAAAGGTACACTTTAACTGCACATACCTCCAAATCCTTTTCTTTACAATTTTACTAATCTTATATTAGTAAATTGAATAGTCTTATGAATAGAAATACATACTCCTCCATTTTTAAATATGTTTCTACAAAATTTAGCTCCAAGATTATAATTGGTCAGTATAATTGTGTCTGTGTCATTAGTACATATATGATGCTCAGTTTATCACTATTAAGACCTCTAATATTCTGGTGAATGATAACAATTTTTTTTTTTTAATTTTAGAAATAAAAAGTTATTTTAAATGATCCTGATTCTCGTTGATTTTAATTTATCTTGATTTCAGTACATTACAATTGGATACTCTACTAGATTGCATTTCCTCAGTTATATTCCAATAAAAAATCATCCTTCCTAGTTACAGGCACTTTCCTGTTGTGTTTATATATTTGCTCTGTTTCTAACTGACAGTTTATCTGTGTGTGAGTAGGTTTAGCTGTTGAGAAGTCATTAACTTGCAAATTTTTATCACATCACCCAAGAATTATGGGTTTACTGCTGACTTCTTCAAGTAGTGAGAATATATGTAATGCTGATTGATTTGATAACAGTTCTTTACCTAATTCATTTAAATGTAATCCATGCTTAGTGAATAAAAGTCTCTCATTAACATTTTCCATTATACTAATGTGATTAAAAGCTTTAGCAAGTTTACAGAGCCTACTATTAAAGGATTTAATTAATCTGTTAATATGAGAGTAATCCATATTATCATATCTATAGGGGATACTCATTAAGATTATATTGGTATGATTTACATTCTTAATAAGTTTAACAATAGTCTTTAATGCATTTATAGAATGAATGAATGAATTCCTATTTATATCATTCGCTCCACTACAAGTTATTATAAAGTCATTCATTGTTAGACTTTCCACTTCTTTAACAGTTTTAATTAGCAATTTAGTGACTGATCCAGGCTTCACGACACTACACACATTAAACCAAGTATCCAGGGAAGCAATCATCTTAGCTGCACATCCCCTCATTGACTGTCGCCCATTAATAGAACTTTATGTTCATGACACTTTAAATATCTTTCCTTTTTATTAAGCAGTTTCACTCTAGAGTCCTTCACTAAATTACATAAATGAACTAACTTACTGTTCACATTATTAATTTCATTGTCATTATCTTTCTTGGTTGAGTTAATTTGACCATTAGTAATAGTTGGTATATACTTTAGATTATGATCAATCATTGGTTTACCCTGCGCTTTATGATGAATTAATATAGGTCGTTGAACAGCATTCTTTGGGTGACGGATATCCAGTGGATTCATAATCTTTCCATAACCCTTCCTTTTCACATAATTGCTTGTAGAAACTTCAAGTGTTTCTGGAAGATTAGCTTTCATTCTTTCATCTTGGCAAATAGCAGTTTCTGAGAGGTTAGCCAATATAACATATCTATTATTATTTTTATAGGCATTATGATTATGATTCTGTCATGCATTCTGGTACAACATGAACATATACTTAGCTCTCTCGGCATTAAGTTTTAGGCCAACCTTCATGGTATTGTCTGAACCAGCATCTGATATGTCCCATTCTTTACCAGTCCCTTTTGGTTTCCTTGGACCTTAGTAATGAATGTTTTTAAGAAAATTTTAGAAGCGGCAGTAAAGTGTCTGCTTGTTTCAGACCAGTCTGAATAGGAAATGTATGAGACATATATTTATCTACTTGATATTACATTCATTCATATTTAATGTATTCAAGTAGATCCAGTTACAGGGTGAGAAACAAGTTCACACACCATTTCATTTCATTTCATTGGATATAGAATATGTCAGATATCAAAACAAATGTTCCAACCAATCATTGGAACAGTCAAAATAACATAATAAAACATACATAACACAATCACTGAACATAATAAAATGTAACTACAGCAAGACTTAAATACTAGATGAAAAACATATTGACCATTTATCTAATAAAATTCATCCAGTTTGTAAGGACAGTGCATCTGACTAGATATTATCAATAAACAATACAATATCAAATAATGATATACATACAACATAGTGAAGTCAAGGATATAATGGTGGATTGGACATGAAACTGGGATGGGGAGACCAGAAATGAATACTGAATTTTGGGGTGTAAATCACTTTGAAAGTGACCACTTGAAGTGCTTGAAACGTGAATCTTAGAGAAGTGTGTCGTGAGGATGCGAGGTGAAACAAACTGGCAGCTCAGGCTCAAGACCAAAAGTGGGCAGTGTCAAACCTTCAGTTTCTACTACTGGTTACTACTGATACTTATTATTAACTTGTACTTCACACTCCACATAAAATGGTGTGAACTAAGGTAACATATCATACTCTTTGAAGCTATGCCCTTAGTTTCTGCATTCACATAACACAAATATGGAACCCTCGCATTACTAAGCATTCTGTTTCACCATGCTCATTTATTACTTTATGCCCTCAGCTTGTGACAAATAATTTCACATTTCTTTAATTGTGTTTGGTGTATGCTAATTGGGCATCGTTGCTATAGGCAGTGATTTTTAACTTCTGAAATTGGATAACTTAATTATTAATTTACTTACTTCAAGTAAAAATTTGTTGGCTGAGATACAGCAATAAAAGTTCTATCTTCTGGATATAATGCCTTGTAGTACATTGAAAGTCAACTGACATTTTGCAGGAATGTGTTGCTTCCATCTTTAGGGCCAAACAAGAAAACCAGCATGAAAGCAGGTGGCAAGGAGAGCCAACAGTGTTAATTCTTACAGTAGCATGACCTAATTATTATTCCTTATGTAGTCTGATTACATCCTTGTCATGCTAGACTGTGCCACAGTTGGTAGGTAGAAAGAAAATCATATTTAAGTTGGATGATATCAGATTTTGTAAGATATATGTGTCACAGAATTTTTAGTTACACTATTACCAGTTGAACACTAGCGATCCAAGAAAAAGTCTGCAGCATGTTACAGTCATAAAGGGATTTGTTGTGAAATATTTTTACAGCACACATGCACACATTGTTATTTGTTATGCTTTGAAATGAGCCTTTTTGTGTTATGATTTGCTTTTGTTTTCTTTAACTGTGTATATTATTTTCCTGTGTGTGTGGTTGGTGTTTGATCCGTTGCAGTGGATGATCCAGAGGAAGCTGAAGACACAGCTAGTCACCTCATTGTCTGGCAAATAGAGCTCCGGTATGCAACATAAAACTACTACACTTGTATCTGTAGGTTTCTACACACACACAGACTTCCACTATATATGCTTTTTATTTGTTACAGTTAGTTTCTCTATTTTCTGCACAGGTTAAAAAATTACCTGCAAACTTTTGAAAGTCTTGTTGGATATGAGGTTCTCACAGCAGTGACTATGAAGTGTAGTCTTCTGGGATTATACTGCTGTAGTGTTCAGAGAAAGCCCAACACTTCAGAGGATCACATCAGCTCCATCTTCAGGGGCAGAAATTAAGTCCAGCAAGAAACCAGTAGAAGTAGGCAACAAGTTGAGCTCAACTCAACTTGCCACTTGCTTCTGCTGGTTTCTTGCTTGGCTTATTCTTTGACTCTGAAGATGGAGTCACCATGTTTCTCCAGTATGTTGGGCTCTCTCCGAAAAACACATTGTTACAGCCCAGAAGACTATACTGTTCTAAAAACCTTTTCATTTCATAGTCACATGACAGTACTACACAGACATTTTACTGATAGGCTGCAACATGCTTCAAGTAGTAACAGGCATGTAAAGTTCCAGTAAATTTAGTTATACTGATTTGTTATTATACAATCATGTTTTCCAGTGTGAATATAATTAATTCTTGAATCTCTTTTCATGTTCTTAATAGACAGTGTCATGTTCCAAACATAGCAGCCAAATAATCAGCACTCCTCCTTCATAGTCAGGATTTCTAGAGTTTCAATTCTTGTCATTCCTTAATCCCACAAGAAGAATTTTTGTTTAATATTTCAGCTGCTTCCTTTCCCGTTCTGCTTCCTTCCCATTTATCTTCTATGGTAATCTTCCCATTTGATGCTGTATAAGGTATGCAGTTGAGAAAGTGTTGCTTAATGAACTAAGACACAGACTATCATATGTGGTGTATAAAAATTAAGCTTCTGGTATTAAGACAGAACATTTTTATCCTTTTGGTGTTATCTGTTCCATATTGTTCCTGATGAAACTGGAACATGGTTCAACATTCAATGGATTCAGCTTATCAGGCATATGTTAATTTGATGTGTGAGCTTCTGCCTTTGTCTCTGAGCTTAATGCATATGAAATTGCTTTCCTTACTTTACCATCCTTTCCAAGTCCTTCATCTTTCATAAACTTTGATATACTTTCTTGTCCAAATTCATCAGTAATGTTAATGTTGAAGATGTTCCTTTATCTGTTAATTTCATAACAGTTGATCATTGAGCACTGTCATAAATCTTGCAGAAAAAAAATCAGAATGAGAAAATGAGTGTTTTAGGATAGGCAGTCTTCTGGGAAGGGATGCTATGTATGTCTACCAGACCCCATAGCATCATATCCCAGAAAATCATAACCTTAATATTCATTGCTATGAGAACCTTAAGATATCCCACAACAGTATTATAAGTACTTCTTAAAACCTGCCATCAAACTTCTTATAGGCTACGTGAAGTCCATGAAATAAAATCAACTTTTCTGCTTGGAAAGAATGCTTTCATTTTTGTAATTATATTACATTATACATTGCACATAATTTAGTTTGATCATCAGGTGGTGCTGGGATTCTAGTTTTGATATTGCATGTCCTCTTCTTGTTCTTTACACACATTTATACTCAAGACATCTTCATATTCATGCAAAAATAATATAGTACTCTTAAAATAAAACCTTTTCAATTTAAAAATATAAGTACCCTGAATGGAGAATAAGGGAGTAGACCTTCTCAGAAGATCAAACATAATTCAGAATCTGCTCAGATAGTGGATACCAGACCTTACAAGTGCTGATATGAAACTTTGTTTTTCTTTTATTGAAAATTCTCATTGTGTTTATGATGTAACATTATAATCTTGGGGTAATGAAACTTGTCTCACATCATATGATCCCACACCATGTGAGATTTCATCTTCCACTGTTCATAAACTAGAGGTCTCCAGTGAGCAGGGAAGGATTGATCTTGTGACTTTCTTGCACATCTGTTGCCCCAGTGTAAGGGAAAACAGGTCCACTTCTTTTTGCATTTGTGAAGTTCTTACCATTGCTGCAGTTGGGAAGACATTCTCATTGATCTCATTCCTTCTCTTATGGCATTCATGATATAATACAGACTCAGAACAAGCTCTGACAGCCAGATACCTGCTATCTCTTTTGCTGCTTATCCAGGCCACAGACACAGTTTCTTTCTGAAGATCTAAGTTCATTATGTGTGCATATTTGATGATGTGACATAACCATTGTTATATAATCTGCCTGTCAATAAATTTACTTTCTGTTTCTGCAGGAAATTCCTCCATGTGTCACATAGCACAAAATTTTTATATGCAGGGTTATTACTCATACTAACACAATTTTTTAGTCACCTTACCCAGTATTCTGGGTGGTTGTAGTGTCTTGGTGACAAAATAATTTGCAAGAAACAGATGAACAATGCTAGAAGACTGAACCCCAGAAGATGTCTCTCAAGTCTATATTTTTATTCATCTAGATTGTATTTCATAGGAAAGCAGAATTACTTGGGGACAGGGGGCATCAGGTTAAAGAAGTGAAGTCCCCAACTTAAAGTTCAGCTATGTGATAATGTGCTCTCTGGTCATTTCTATCACACACCTGAGTATAGGGTAATGGCTGGGTATGAAACTGTGGTGGTGTGGTGATTAGCAGGTGAAAACTGAGGAAACTTGAAGGAAATCCTACTCCATTGCCACTTCATCTACCATGAATCTCACATGAAGTCACATGTGATAGATCGCAACACTCTGCAATGAAAAGCTACAATCTAGCTAGCTGAGCGATGACATGGCCTATATTGAATAAGAAATAAGTGAATTGTTAAATTTCCAGTATTAGATATATAGTTCTCAAGAATATGTGCTTGAGAATGTTATTTTCAAGAATGTTCATTTTTAACAAATAAATTTTAACTTGTTAATTATATTAGGAATAAAGAAGAATTTCCTCAGAAATAGGAATACATTATTATGAGTATGTCTGTTCACAAGAAGGGTGATGGAACTAATGGTAGTAATTATCAGGGCACATCATTATTATCAACTTCATACAGAATCCTATGAAGTACTGTTCCTTCAGGGTTAACTCCATGTGTAGACAAAATGGTTGGGGATAGATCAACTGAAGATCAGACAGTTTGTATCTGTCAGACACTGGTGAAAAATGGGGGTACAGTGGGCCTATGTCAACTGTTTATAGACTTCAAGAAAGCCTGTGACAGAGTTAGAAGGGAACTATTGTAGAATGCTGTCATTGAGTTTGGTATGCCCATGAAAGCATATAGTCAAATTAAAATGTGTTTAAGTAGAACCTATAATGAAGTTCTTATGAATAATAATTTGTCTTATACATTTCCTATTAATCTATAGTTTTTGTGTCCTGTTGTATGTGATGGAGCCCTATTGTTTTATTAGCTGTCTTGTGTGTGCTTGGAGCTACACTGACAGTTGTGTCTGGCTGTGTTGTTAGATTGTCATGGTTTAGCATAGCCAGATACAACTTCCAGCACACACTTGTGAATAATATACTCCCACTGCACACACTGTGCTACATATTCTGCATACCATACATTAATACATCATAGCTGTGCATCTTCTTACTGAATGCCATCATGCTACATAATTTTATTCATCATCCATAATACACCATAACTTATACTATAATTACAACAGTACAACATATGAACAGTATACAGTGAATGCATTGAGGATGACATCCACAGTGAAAACTAGCTGTATCTGCAACACTATGGGCAATACAAGGAAAACGTACACAACCTAATCCATGAATTGTGTTGAACACCATTTATTTATAAATGATTTCAGCAAGGATCTTTTTTTTTATTGCTAGTGGGGTGGGACTAAGTCCCTTGTACTGCGGCCACTTCTGGCCTATTGTACCAGCTACAGATGATAGGTGACTGTGATTGTGGAGCAATTGGTGGAATGAAGATTGACAGGGGAAACCGATGTACTCAGAGAAAACCTGCCCCAATGCCACTTTGTCCACCACAAATCCCACTTGACCAAACCCAGGATCGAACCCAGGCCAGTGTGGTGGGAAGCCAGCAAATAACCGCTTGAGCTATGGTGCAGCCCTTCAGCAAGGATTAGGCATAATATAAAATTTTATCTTTATTGTTTGCATCAAGGTGTGTGTCATGATTTACTTATATGTTTTTTGTACTGTTTGTGTGTAATGTTATTAGTTTTTAATAACTAATAATGACATTATATGTAAATAGTACCAAAAACATGTAAATCATTTGCCTGCACCACAAGATAAAATACATATAACCCCAAAACTTCAACAGTAATACACATGCTATTTTACTTTCAGATAAAAACATGACAGTGAACCCTGGAAGAAAAACGCCACCTGCAATACATGACAAATAACAGACATTTTACATTGTAATGATGAATGAGTTTTAAAAAATTTGAAAACCTTTTTACAGTTTTAGTAATAATTACATGTATTATGATGATTATAATGATTAACACTAATATGGATCCATATTAGGATATTTCGATAACGTCAGATGTGTTTAATGAAACTGCCTGAGGATGGTCCAAAATATGGACCGAAACATGTAGCAATTATTAAATAAAACTCATACAAACACTTAGATTGGTTCATTTTTAAATATTTGTTGTGTTGACAGCTAGAGTATCAGCAAAAAAAAAAAAATCATACTATGACAGAATCTCACATTACTGCATCACTGATTCATATCCTATTACAACCTCCTAATATATTTAAAATTTTATACATAATTGTGTGTTTCATTTTATGTGCTGTAGGTGTGGTAGATGTAATAATTCATTGAAATTGATCTAAGTTCCATTGCATTCATTAATATTTTCTTTATTTCTAACTGTTATCTGTTCTGTATTTGATTGAAAGACATAATTTTAAGAGATAAAACAGTTATCACCATCTGTGCATGTTATGTAGGTAGCTAATGAAATGGTAGGACATAAAATATTCTGAATGATCTGAAACAAGAAAATGCTGCATCACCATTCCTTTTAAACTTTGTTTTAGAATATGCTATTAGGAAGGTCCAAGAAAATCTTTAAGTTTGAAACTCAGTGGGACTCATCAACTTTTGGTCTATGCTGATGATCTTAATTCACTGGGGAAAAACGTACATACCATAAATAAAGACACAGAAACTAATAGTTGTTATTAAGAATGTTGATCTAGAAGTTAACAGAGAGAAAACCAAGTAGTATGTTTAAGGTTTTGTTTTCTGGGATATAATTCTGTCTAGTCCACTGAAAGTCAACAGGCTGTCAGTTACTGCTGGCTCTTCCAGAGAATTGGCGTGAACCAATTGGGGAAAAACGTACATACCATAAATAAAGACACAGAAACTAATAGTTGTTATTAAGAATGTTGATCTAGAAGTTAACAGAGAGAAAACCAAGTAGTATGTTTAAGGTTTTGTTTTCTGGGATATAATTCTGTCTAGTCCACTGAAAGTCAACAGGCTGTCAGTTACTGCTGGCTCTTCCAGAGAATTGGCATGAACCAATAGGAGACAGGAGAAGAGTGACCAGACTGTCATTTGAAAGGCCAGTTGTGCCCCTAATCAGAGCAGCAACACTGCCCTTTCCAGGCACCCATCAACCCTAAGCCTTTCCTTTGGCCTCCCTCCACTGTTTCTGTCCTTGTCCCCATCTGCATTTCTGCAACCCATGCACATGACTTTCCACCACTCATCCTGAGTTCTGTCCCCACCACACATATCAACAACTTATCTTCCCCATGCACCCCCACATCTGCACAACAGCCCTTCAAGGGGCATACACGGTCACTTTTTACTGTTTCATATCAGTTTACCCTGGTTCTCTCGAAATTCCTATCAGTTTCTATATAATCCCATATTTCCACAAGCCACTTGCTCTGCTGGCTCCCATTTTACTCTCCCCTTCCCAGTTTACTCTTCAACCCTGAAGTTGAAAGCAAAATGTTCCTTCAAAAAGTTGGTTGATTTTCAGAAGACTTCACATTGTTATATCACGAAAGACAGAACTCTTCAGAACCTCCACTGTGAGAAGCTCAAATGCTTTGGATATATCAGCATCTCATCACTAGAATATAGACCAAAATGATAATAAAGAAAGTGAAGAGATCCCCTGAAAATGTAGGAGAGCTGAAATATTAAGGAGAATAAGATGGATGGGACATACAGAATGCATGGAAGAAAACAGAAATTCATACAAAGTTTTGATTGGAAAACTTGAGTGAAAGGGACTGGAGTATGTGGACTGGATTCATCTGGCTCAGGACCAGTGTCAGGCTCTTGTGAACATGGTAATGAATTATTGGGATCCATAAAATATCTGACTAGCTGAACAATATTAACTGCTGAGGAAGGACTCTGCTGCATGAAGTTAGTTGGTTAGTTATGGATCTCAGTGTGTAATGTTTTGACCTCCTGCTTGAATAAGTTCTGCCAAAATTTGATCAGTACCTGGTGATTTATGTGTGTTCAGCTATTCTGTAGCAATCTTTTCTTAAAAAAAACCTAGGGTGAGGGAGTGATGGCTCAGATGTATGTACTTCAATCTACCTAACATCATTAATTCCATATGCATTCAACAGCTGATGCATATAATCCTGCGAGAATCATACCCTTTTTATCCTTTACAAATTTAGCTTTAGGTTGATAACCCTTCTTCAGTTTGTGCCTCTGTACAAGTCGAATATTTTTGTTCTTATTGTTTGTTTCAAGTTCATTTCCCTTATTTGCTTTTGAAATGTATACTAATTTCAGTACTTACATTGTCTGGATTATATTCATTCATTCAATTCAGATTCTGTAGCCACTGCAGTTAAGCTGGTTTCCTTTGATTTCCTAATTTTGAATATTCTTTGTCAAGCCATATTTTATGCTGTTTCAGTCTGTAGTAACCTAGGCTCTCTTTGGCTGAAATTTTCATTTTATGTCTAATACTTTTTCACACCCAATAGACATTTGCATTTACATTCAGGTTTTCCAAAAGTGCAAACCTGTTTGAGATTTTAACCTAATACTGTTCTTTAATTTCTACGTTGTTTAGCTTCATGCAGTTGGATCTCTTTATATGAGATAGTAGTATCACATTTAGCTTCTCTGAAAGAATAGGAATTTTAAAGTAAGAATATTAAAATATACTGAAAAAGAAAAGGATGGGATGGTGTCGATTGGATTTAACTAACTGTGTCAGTCTCTTTGAAATACTATGATGAAACTTTGAGCCCCATAAAAGCAATGAATGTCTTGACAGCTGAGTAACATAGCTCTGTGGTGTTAATCATCATAATAGAAAAATATTTTTTTTCTATAAAAAGTTGTTTAAAGGACATAGCTATGGTGGGAGCCATTACACTGAGTACACGTTTAGTCAGACATCCTTCAAATAGAGGATTGTGGTATGCCATACAAAACACATGTTATCTATTTCTGTTTATCTCTCAGTTCAGGATCATGAGAAATACTCTTCTCATTAGTACCCCCAGGTAGGCATATGGTACTGTGTGGTCCATGAAGCTCTATCCTCATGTTGTTATCCTGTCTCTCTAGTGTTCCAAGAAATTTCCCCACAGAAGTTCTGTATGCACCTTATGTGTCCTCATTATATGACATCCTAAACTAGTCACTTATCCATTTTGGTTTAAAACCTAGAACGTGTATAAATATTTCCTAAAATTTCCATTCATGCTCATTATAAAAGTGTTTATGATCCAGGGTGTAAAGTATAACACCCTGCCATAGGTACATGTGCATACACACAGTTCCATTGATTTCCATGTTAGCTGGAAAGACATGTGTCATCTGATGAAGTTGAATGGTCTTTGGGTAGATTTGCCTTTCCACCATGTGCAACCTGGGAATTTGAGTAAGAAGCAGTAACCGAGCTTGTTTTCCTGCTGTACCCTGTAATTGCTGTTTAGAATCATGTCTGTGCTGAGGCTCTTTCTTTCACACATATTGCTTTTTAAAAATTATCCTTATAAAATAAGCTAATTCTTCCACACGTTCAGATGTTGAAATCAGAATTTTAATAATACTCAGAACATTTACTGGGATCACCTCACAGTGCTTTGTACAGGTTAGGTATGTATGCATGCCAGCCTTTACATTTATAATTCTATTGACACATAAAATTTAATGCTCCCTTCTGCATCAAAACATGTTGCCCATTCTCATCAGTAATACTGTTGTGCTGCGAACAGGTACAGGTTTGTAAGATTTAAGGTTTTCACGGTGGTGACTACGAAGAATGCTGTCTTCTGGGATATGGTGCTTGAAGATTTTTTCTTTTTTTTTCTTTTACGCTGAAGATGGAGGCAATACGTTCCTCCGAAACGTCGGTTTATACAATATCTACATGGTGCCACATCTGAGAAGACGGTATTCTACAGGTACAAGTTAGTTGCTATCCCACAAAAATGTGTTCTTTTTCAGGTGACGGGGAAGAAGATGAGGTGGGGGGTGAAACAGAGCCGATGGCAAGTTCTCAACAACATGAGCAGCAGGATGGAGAATCAAGGGGCGAGCGCAGCCATCTTATTGTCTGGCAGGTCACAATGCAAGACTGAAATGCTGAATTGCATGACCACAAGAGCCATGCAAACATTAATTTAGTTTTATTCTGCACTTAACATGTTGAAAGTCATCAGTAGGATTCAGGAGCTTCATTTATAACCAGAATGCATATTTATTCATCATACTGCAGTTTCTAAGCAGTTCCTCATCACTTGTAGCAGTGAGTTACTACAGAATTGAGGTCATTGTAAAAATAGAAGTTACAGAGTAAGTTGTATGGGTAAGAATCAGACAACATCTGGGGATCACTGTTGATACATTTACCAGGTATATCAAAAGCCTAGGTTAGATGTTTGTTTGAGAATCACATGGTGATGCAAAATCTGAAAATGTTCAAACATCCATATATACACATACTTCTTTTTACATTTACATTTCGAAGCAAAATTGAGTCTGGTCCACATTATCAGTCTGTATGCCTATACTAAGGAGGACATTTGTGATACATATAGAAAATATAAATTATCTGTTTTAACTGTAAATTACAGTTTCAGTTTTGTAGAAAGTGGTCCACATTATCAGTCTGTATGCATATACTAAGACAGACATATGTGATACGTACAGAAAATATAATTTATCTGTTTAACTGTAAATTACAGTTTCAATTTTGTATAAATCCTTTGAACCACATATTTATGAAGTACCTTTTACAGATTTTGGCTTGGTTTGAGTTTGTGGCATATTAATGTTACCATTTTGATATATTTTGCAGACTCCCTCAGGTATCAGGCCTCAACAGATTTACTGAAATCAGTGGCATGCCCTGGACAATGTAGTGACAAGAAATATTCCAACAAAAGCACCAAAGTACTTCTACAAATACAATTCAGTAATGGTGAAAGTGCAAAACAGTATTTGATTTGTTTCATTCTGGTTCGTCACACTAACAAATTACAAAGACAAAACAACTCTGTCCAGTGTGACTATTGAAGTTTTTACTACTTGAAAACTTAACACCCTTACATGTTTCGGTCCCCATAGACCATCATCAGAGGGACATCGATACTTCAATAGTCACACTGGATGGAGTTGTTTTGTCTTTGCAAAACAGTAATTTGTCAAAAAATATATATGTAAGAAGACTTGCAAAATCTAGTCAGAGTGCAAAATAAGCTGGACATCTTATTTCACTTCTTCCTGCAGTTCTTATTGGAATCGCCGCATCTGACTTCTCAGAAGGCAATGAAATATAAGAAATGTGAATGACCACAAAGGAAAATTTCAGGTGTGATACTTTAATGCAGTAACAATTTATGTTTCTAAATTACTTAAAAAAAAGAGAGATGCAGACGTTTAATGGGCCATGCAAATGCAAACATATGATTTAGACAGTGACTATAAATTTGGCAACAGCAGTAAGTAATATTGGTAATAATAATAACAATAAAGTGTGGAATATTATCTGCATCTGGTTTGCTTTAGGGACAGTAACCGCACTGCTTTGCTGTTTTTATTCTTGGGAGAGGTGATAGGTACCATTTATTTTTAAGACTTCTAGAGCAGACATGAACGTATTTGGAGAAAGATTCATAATTTGAACATATTTTTGAGACATGGTAATGAAGTTTCCTGCAGGAATAGACATGCCTTAAGATTGGTATTAAAATTGTTAGCAGCAAATATTGACCATCTCTCATTAGCTTGACAGTGAATTTCTAAAACATTTTGTCTTTCCAGTATTATATATTAGAAGCCAGCTGAAGGACCACAAAAAATGACAACTAGCTCAGTCCCTTACCTGCAATATGTTGCCTGCTTGTTTCTCCAGTTTCGCAGCCTCCATGAGGCTTGTTGCAATTATGTGAGGGCATTTTATGACAACTCATTTAAATGTTTGCCCTCTTTAATATAATATATGAGAGAGAGTCATTAAATAGGTCACAAATGGAAGTAAAAGAGCTGTTTTTCTGTGTGTATCACTAGGTAACAGCACAGTCTAGCTTCATGAGAGTCTAGGTTGCGAATTATCAGAGGCTGGTTTCAGTAGTCAAAATGGTGACTGCGCTTGAAGGTATATTACCAACGAGCAGCGTTCTGTTGTGTGTTTTTGTGGGCAAGAGGAGCCAATGCAAAGGATATTCATAAAGAAATTTTTCCTATTTATGGAGAACATACTTGTTGTGTAAAGCAGTTCACAACGGGGTGGCAAACATTTCGCTGATGATGAGGCTGAAACGGAGGTGCAGAAGTTGCTGAGACAGCAAATTACTTCTTATGCTGTGGGTTTCGACACACTGGCAAAGTGATGGGACGAGTATATGATTGTTGGTGGAGGATATGTCAAGAATAAATGTTTTTTCCACATTTGAATATTACGTTTTACGTTTTATACCCTTTTGTGACCTACTTATTGACTGTCCTTTGTAAATATAATGTAATATGTTGATAAATATTTTATTTATTTATAACTGTGGTCAGCATTCTGACATTATTTGTTTGAAGTAACAGTAGGTTCCTGCTGAAGTGTGTATGCGTGTTTGGATTTGGGTGATTGTGTTTATAAAGCATGACACTTCATACAGTGTAAAGCTATTAGAAACAAGTGACTATAAATGTATTTAGAGAATACCTTCTGTAGCAACTTAATATTAAATATTTTGTAGCATGTTTAATAGCAGTGATGGTGGAATTTTTCATTTCATTGCATAAGAAATGTTATATTGGGTATTACATTGAATAAGAGATGGAAATATTCAGCAATCTTTTATTTGTTTCATAGTGGTATAGCCCACAAAATACAGTGGGAAATCACTTCTTTCATATTCCCCCACTTCAGCCCCTTTTCTCGTTTTCTTAATGCCTTTCATACCCTTACTTCATTCCTCTCCGTCTTCATTGAAACAGTGAATTAGCTTTCATCTCTGTTCTTCAGATGGCCCAGTTTTTAACATAGAGCTGGCATAGAGTAACATGACATATATACATAGTATATATAAACATACATATACAAAAAGTATGTACTATATATATATATTATACATACCTTTTGTCTAAATGACTGGAGGTTATGTAGTACTGATGATTTTTAAACTAAATGACAAGCTCCTGACCAAAACTTATCAAGAGATATATAATGTTACTGATGTGCACTGATAAAGTTTAATATAAAGAATTGTAAATAATTCTAATTTACATCAACCAGTCCCATTTTTATGTCAGTTACATTATGTTTTTATCTGAATTATAATGGCTTGATGCAGATATTATCTGTGAAGCATAGGTTGTGATTGTTCTATTTCCACAGTTAGGTTACTGAACTTGTTTCACAGCTAACCAAAGGTGACTCAATAATGATCTTGTGTATAAGTGTATCTGAATAGTGATGATGTTAGTTGAATGATACCATACAGCATTGTGAACTGATTATTCCTTGCTTGTTGCCAACATATTGCAAGTAACTATTTCAGCAGTGGTACTAGTTTTTCACATTTTGCAAGACTGATTATTTCAAATCAACTGAAATAAAACTCAAAAGACATTTTAATTTGTTTTAGTGTTTCATTCTGCTAGGAGATTAACAACAATAATAACACAGGAAATGTTGGTTTATTCTCAAAGCTTTTGAACAATGATTTCAAGACTGCATGTGTTCTCTTGTTTCTTGCAACTGGTGACAACATGTATTATGGCCACCATACACTTTTTGCTTCCATATGATGTCTACTCATTTCATCATTAGATTCTTCCAGTACCTTAAAAGTGAACCTTAAGAAATTTGTTTTGTCACCCCCCCACCCCCCACTTTTCTACATACTCCTTCCAGTTCCAAATCGTTATCCATAAAACAGACATGACAGATGCAACCTCAAAAAATATAATTCTTCTTGTAGCTCGTGTTATACGATTACCCTATCCTCCTTTTTTGTTTCATTGGGGGTTATTTTATCACAGAAAACTCAGAGGAGGTGTTTGTGTTTTACATCAGACATTAGCAGTGGCAAGAGGTCACATGCTTTTTACAAGTTAAGGTACTACACAATACATGATTTCTACATTTTACACATTGTCAGATTTGGAATTTAAACTGGGCCATACTTCTTAATACAAAGGCTCACTTATTTTGGACACACACATCACATTAATTTAGTGACACATAACCCTTCTGCTAAGAACAGTTGTCTTTCTACCTGCACCATTAATGGTGAGTTACTGGGAAGATGGTACTTAGTAGTACTAAACATATATATATTATGTATAATGTTTATCAGTACTGATTTGGTAATATTTTGGAATAATGAAACTTATTTTTCATATTGTACTCAGTAGAAATTAATACTAAGATTTTCAATTCATATTGAAGGGACTGAGATATGGAATTAGAGGGCAGCTGTGGTTTGTACATCATTCATTTCTATGCTTAACCAAAGATTGTCCTATACTTTGTAGCTGTAACATGTTTGTTCTGTTAAAAATTGAAAATAAACGGAAACAGATACAGATTCAGAAACAGTATTGTTTTGCACTGATTCTTTAAAAATACTGTGACGTGTTGCGCAATGGTAATAGGCAGGTCAACATCCTCCCCCCCC
>NW_019730109.1:984468-1004282 GCF_002891405.2 Cryptotermes secundus
GGGATACCGCGGTTACTAGGCAGCAGTAAACAACTCCGGACAGCGTTGCTAGCAACACGGCGCCAGGCAACAAGAGTGCCTATTACGTGGCCGTATTCTGTGTTGTCCGGAACGAGGCTACATAAGGAGCAGCGAAGGCTATTCACAGTTAGTTCTCAAGGCAGCTACCTACGAGTTAGTTCCGAATCAGTTCACTAGTTACGAGTTACCAGCATTTGCAGTGTAGTATTTGTGATACTGCAGATAGCAGTAATTGTCAGATTGTAATTTGGGTGATTGTAAGTGTGAATGTGAAATAAAATTCGCTACATCAAATACAGCGTGAATTTATTTGTCGCGTTATACACCCAACACGTGACAATGCTTTTTTGTGCAGTGCACTTTGGTAGATTTGAAAGCTCCAGTGAACATGTGATGTGAAGATGTATTTCAACAAACTACGGCTGCTACAGGCCTTAAAGCACCATTCTTCACTGTTTTTGGACTCATAGCTGCTTTACTTAAGGATGAACAGTGTTGAGAGCCTTCTATAAAATTTGTCAAGGGGAAAGTAATACAGATTACCACACATTGTGCATGCCAGTTCTGTAGCTAATTTAATATACCTACATAGACAAGTCACTTTTAATAATGTAAGTTTGTCTGTATAATATAAGTTTAAAATAAAAACTATTACAGATGATTTTCAAAATTGGACCCCAGTTACTGAAGTTCTTACAAGCTGCATCATGCCACAAAATTACATTTCTTTTTAATTTTGAACACCTGTTAGAAGTAGTACAGGATGCAGAGGACTAAAATTTGTCATTTTCACTTACATCTGTAGGACCAAGTCAGTTGACTGAAGTGATAAAACTTTTGAGTTGAACTGCCCAGTTCAAATTTCAGCCAGGCCAGTGACTCTTCTTACTAATGGTTTGTGTGGTTTTCCTCAATACCTCCAGACATCTGCTTGGATAATGCTTCAGGTCAAAGCATGATCACTTCCTGCCACATTCTTTCAGATTCATTGTTCAATAATCATTCTGCCTGTGGATGTTGTGTAGTCTTGAGTCAATTAAAGCATCACTAAATAAAATACATCAGTAAGATATATAGGATCAACAGGTTTGATAAAAATCTGACAGGGTCAATTGTGAGCTGTGTTGATAGGATGTGAAATTTCCCTTTCTCAAGAGTGCTGTTTTCCATAAAAAAATGACAGTGTTTGTTATGTATTTTAATAAACAAATAGAATTTAAGTGAGAATGTCTTACTATAATAAGCCTGCACTATGTGTTGTTCAAGCTGTATGGGTCGGTGTTTCAGGCTTCAGCTCTGACAGATCTCAGTTTTTATGCAGATTCTCCAACTTTCTTATGCAGTCAATGTAGATATTTGGGATGTCATGTATGAAGTCAGCACCATCCATCATCATACATCAAATAGGATGTTTGAGTCACTAATGAGAGCAATGCTTGCTGAATATGATATGAGTAGAACAAAATGTAGAAACAAAATGTCATGCCTCTTAATCAAAGTTAATCCCTTAAATGTAGTGTCTGCCTGATTGAGCACAGTGAGTCCAGAAGTCTTGCCATCTATTGAAGTACATCTTATATTATTGTTGCTGGATGTTAGTTCCTGTGTTGCACTTTTGATGATTTCCAGAACATTCTTAAGCCCCTCCTGTTTTGCTCATTTTCAGTTCAGGGGAACAGATAAAATCCACTAAGTGCTAAATAATGTTGATGTAGAAACAGCTGAAAGTTATATTTGATTAAGATACCCCCTAAATGTTCAGGCCATTATGCTGCAGAACACTGTATATGAGCAGGATATCTGTGAAATTCATTTTTGACATTCCAGGAAAGATTTTTCTTATATCTTTCTCTCTAAGAGATGGTAGCAAGTGTGTTTATAGCTGATTATAACTGTTGCCCAGCAGAATGAGAGGAAACCCAACCTCTGCTATTCCCCTTTTGTCACTGACTACTGTAATTTAACATAAATAAAGCTCCAGCTGAAGCAGATTTTCTTCCCAATTGTGAAAGATATAATTTTAGTTTCTTATAGAAGCTTGTAAGTTTTGGGGGTAATGTAAAATATGACATTTACGAGTATTGTCACCAGTATCAGTCCTGTAAGACCCAGTAGATTGTATTTTGATGGAGACTATAAAATTGATAGGAAATGAAATTCAGTGTTTTCCTGGTCACGGAATGAAAAGCATTTGACATAATGGTAAGGCAAGTAATACACAATCAGTAGCAGAAGATTCCTCAGCATCAAGTATATCATTCTCAGAACCAATGGCACATTGTAACATCACTTCAAATGTAGCAGGGCCCAGTTCATACATTCAAGAATGCACAGAAGTCAGGAGGTTCAGTATGTTCAGTCTGTAACTGGGGAATGCAATAATAATGATGAGTGTTCCCAGAAATATTTAAGCTGGCAGACACAAAATGTTAATCAGTTTTACTAACACATTTGGTTTCTATAGCATGCAAACACAGAGCACTTCATTTCAGATCTTTAACTCACATAAGATTTACCTATTAACTGATTTTAGAATGTATGTCTTGTGAAGCAAAATATACATCAGGATACACATTCAGTTATTCAGTATGGAGGGGGTGGGTTTCCCCATGCACCGCGACTAATAGTCTATTGTACGTCCCCCTTTAATTTCTACTGGTGCCCGCTATCTCCCCTTTCTGCCAGCGAGGTTGGCCCTCTACTGGCAGTGGTACCCAATAATTCTCCACTTTCTGCCAGCGAGGTGGGCCGTCTACTGGCATTGGTACCCGATAACTTCCCCATCTACCGGAGGCATTGGAAACTACTTGGGTGGGAAACATTTTGTCTAATTTTGCTCAGAGGTCTCCTAGAGAATGAGGATCTTTTACGTGCCGTAAATCTACGACACGGGACCCACGGTTTTAAGTCCCTCCCGGAGGACTTGTTCCCTGAATTTTTCCGCCCTTAAAAATTCCATGACCTCCGCCGGGTTTGAACCCGCGTACCTTGAGTCATGAGGTGGGAATGTTATCCCTAGACTACAGAGGCCACTAGGATACACATTACAAAATGTTAACAAAATAGGAGTAAAGTTCGTTCTCTACTTAGACACCCATTGATATAGATTGGACTATTCATGCTTGGTGTAGGACATTCAGACCTGAATGACTTCTGCAATGTAATGAATATAATCTGTTGGGGCTGCAGTATATCTGTTGCTATTTGCAAATCTCATAGCACATCCATTGGCAGGACTGAAGTTGAGCCAGCACAGTATAAGGGGTTGCATAGTACTCTTTTTGAGTGCTGAAGCATCATTTAGGAAATTAAAGATAGTGGTGTTAAGTATCAATGGAATAATCTAAGGGCAAGTGGTGGGGTATGAGCACCACACTTTATATTGTCGCGTGTTTCCTAGGCAATGTGACAAGAAATTGTGTGAGTCTCAGATTTGGATGAATAGTTATTGGACGATCACTCTTTACACTCACAGATACAATTATTCACACATATATAATGTCCTCGGACGTTTCCTCTTCCATGTTATACACTCTCACACCGCTAATCTCAGTGAAGTGTCTTTTTCTCTGCTCAGAGCTTGACTGTCCTTAGCTCTCATTGGATATAAACTAACTGGTCTCTTGTCAGATACAAACTTGCTTCTACTGTAGATGGATATGAACTCTACTGGTCTCTTGTTGGAGCTGGACTGTTATATCCTGCACTCTGGCTGACTATGGAACACCTTGTCGAAGGGTTTCATTACACCCACTGCTATGCAATAAATCTTGTTGCTGTGGGAATACATGTCTGCCTCAAACAGTTCGTTTGCAATGGTGGAAACCCCACTGTTAGACTTTCATCTCTGGGGCAACAATTTCTTAGGCATTGCTGCCTAGGAATTGCTAGCCATTGACCAGTGATGGACGTCTCATTGTTCGGCTTTTAAGCAGCATGCCACAATATTTTAAAATACTGAGTATGGTAAAAACTATATAACAGAAATGTAAGTGGTGCAAATGTCCTCTAGCTGTGGAAGGTAGCTGCAACTTGAATAAGCAGTAACGGACAGTTGACATTGGTTGACCCTCCAGTTTGGGGATTGGGCATGAGTAAAAACTCATCATGACCCCTCCCCCACCTTCTTTGTCTATCTTGTTAGTTCTCAGTAAACACCCATACAGCCGTGGATCAGAGGAAATGAAATACTCAATTAATTGAGGGAGGGTACAAACTAAACAACACACAAAAATAATATTAATGTAATACAAATGTATATATTAATTAATGAAATGGAATGCCAAACCATTAACTCACCACAAGAAAAAATACAAACAATGGGGGGGGGGGCAGGCGGAACACTCCTGGGTCAGTGAAAAAACACAACCCTGTAACAGACTATGTGGTCTCCCCACATAAGGTAGGAAAGAAAAATACCAAAACAATAAACAGCTTACCTTGGTCGACCACATAGGGATCAGACTGTTCTGATAAGTAGGTAGTCAGCCAAAATAATTTTGGAGAGGGAGAAACTAAACCAAATTTGAGGTTGACCTCCCAGAACCAGATCCTAGACAGCAGTGAGTTTCCAAGGACAAGCCCAGAGCAGTATGCAAAAGGAGTGGAGTGTAGGGGTGAGAGATGTAAAAGGCGAGACATGTGCACTGGGATTGCAGTATGAACCATAGACACCAGAAAGGGAAGTTCTCATATGCAGCTACTCTTTAGATGAATACTTCAATGTAAATAGAGAATGATGTAAAATTAAGTTATATTAATTTTTAAGCTAAAATTGCCTGTACTTATGTATGTAAGCTTTTGACTTGTTCTGTATCCAAAGGTACTAACCTGCTTAGGATTTATAGAATGTAAATAAATTCAATTCAATTCAATTCAAGGAACCAATAGCACAGGCATAACGGGCATGAGTAACAACTCCTCATCACAAAAACCAGCATGTTGTAGAATGTTACACAGGGCCTCAGTGGGCGCTCTTGTGAACAGTAATTAGTATTCAGGTTCCATTAAATGTGGGGAATTTCTTGATTAGACGGATGACTTATAATTTTAATGACTACTCCGTGATATTAGTATAAATGTCATTCAGCATATGAATTTGCCCTAGTATTACAATCCCCTGCTTCTATAATTTATGAACAAAATTAAATAAAAGTGAATACAGGATAAAATACGATCTAATCGATTGTGTTCAACCGTTATGGTACTTGAAACTTTATGTGTGATCCATGATACAACTGAGCATTACTTCGGGAAGTTGACGTGTATTGTCCATGCTTCAGAGGCTCCAGAGCTTCCAGATCAGAGGCTGGAAAATGGTCCTTGTAAGTTGCTTATTTGTACACACTGTAACAAATTTACGTAGTGTCATAATGTGTCTGATTTATTTATTTTTGCAGCGATACTGAAATGAACATAGTATTATGTATAACAATCTTCATGTTCAAACATTCGAAATTTTTTGTTAATATTACTGTAATTTCTCGGTGATGGTACAGGAAGAGAAATTTTGCTACCGTCGAAGGAAAATTTGGAACATTGTGTTGGTATACGTGGGGTAACGAAGAATCGAAATTCGAAGGTGCCGCGAGGGAAAAGAAATTAGTATACAGTAAGTTTTTCTGCGAATTATTACTTTCACATTGCGTATATCAATTTTTACACTTAACTGAGGAACCATTCAGGCTCCTCGGATGTAGAATTTGCATATACTTTCTCTTGAGGAATGTCTCGCCGACTTGTGGCCTAACATCTGCCATTGCATACATCATCGGTATAGAATCAGATATATCGAGTCGTCTGTATTCAAGCCAGAGTTTTGTTGCAAGGTTTGTGAAATTATTAGATACCTAGGCGGATATAAATTAATTGCATTTTCAAGTAGAGAAGATGTGGAACGAGTCATAATAAACGTAAGCTTTGAGGTCTTTGCAGTGGTGGTTATGAAAAGTCTTCTGGGATATAACGGAGTGTAGTCAACTGACGTTAAGGAAGAACGTGTTGCCACCATCTTCAGGTTTAAAGAGTAAGCCAGGCAATAATCCAACATGAAGAAGAAAGCACGCAAAGAACAATCATGGAAACATTCCCTAGCACAAAATACACTGCAATAGACATAATCATTGCATTATTAATAATTCCATATAAGTTATAAAGCTTATCTAGGAAGAGCAAAGTTTGCAGCACCCAAAATGTGCTTGTTATGAAATGAATGTATTGAGTAAATAAATAACAGTAAATCCTAGTCCGATGCGAATTTGCTTCTGACAGAAAATTCAAGTATATGCCACTTGATCCAAATGTGACCTTGAAACTTAAATTCAGTCATCCTAATGCTGAGATGATGGTTATGCCTCTGAACACTGCATTTGCCCTGCAACCTATATGCTAAGGTGTTATGAAAATTTTAAGTCATACTCTGTGTTCAGAATGTCTACAGATGTGCACTCCTAGTCAAACTCAGGTGTTTTTTTATCACTTTAAAGCAGTATAGGTAGGGTCATTCATTTGTGTATTAAAAAGTCTAGGTATTAATGGGATACTTGGCTGTGTCATAGCTCAAGTGGTTACTCGCTGGCTCCCCACCGCAGCAGCCCTGGTTCGATCCCGGGTCTGGTCAAGTGGGATTTGTGGTGGAAAAAGTGGTGATGGGGCAGGTTTTCTCCAAGTACTTCGGTTTCCCCTGCCAATCTTCATTCCACCAAATTCTCAATCATCATAATCACCCGGGGCAGGCTACAATAGGCCAGTCAGTGGCCGCGCCAAGTGGACCCAGTTGGACTCCACCCCCCACTAATGGGATGCTTTATATGGCCATTTTCATATCTCCCTATTTGAACCTTTAGATATTAAGTTTGTGCAACATGGACTTACCTAATGTGTCATTCTCAAGGAACCTAAGTCTATGTTGAATGAGGGGTTTCTATATGTGTATAAATTTCATGTACTTAAATCAGTAACCGTAATGTGTGCATGTGTGTGCACACACACACATAGGGTGATACAAAGTCTTGTGGCTAAACCTTGAGAGGTTTTCAAGGAGGTAATATGGAGCAGAAAATGTAAACAAATGGGTATCTGACACATCACCACTTCAGAGTTACAGCACTACACATAGAAACGCTGTTAGGCACTAGGAAAGAGGCATAGCAATTAGTTAAGAGACTACCAAGTCTATGTTCATATCTTGTCACTAGAATTTGAGGCAAGAGTATTAAGAGCCAATAAATCCTTCAAAAATATCCATTCATTCTTCAGTAATCTGTCAGATGACAGGTCCACAGTCTCTTACAAAACAGTTCCTCCACTTAATGCAATCTTCCGCTTGTGGAAAGAGTCTATCCAGGAAAAGTGATAATGTGGTAGTTTTCCATTTGCTTTCCACATCGCACTACAACAGCCGTTCAAACCACTCTGGTCACCCCCTCGTTGGTGTCTTCACCTTATCTTGGTGAGGGGCTTTGAGTATGCCAAGGACCCTGAGAGCTATACTAGCAGTAGTGTAGCTACTGGCAGGTAGGCATCAAAAATATAGCAGCATTAAAATATTTCGGAACAACCGTAATTAACGAAAATTACATTTGTGAAGAAGATAAGAGCAGATTGAATTTGGGAATACTTACTACAGTTTCGTTCAGAATTTACTGTCAAAAACTCTAGAGGTAAGAGGGCTTTAACTTCATCTGTTGTTTTGTACAAGTTTGTCAACTTAAGAGAAGACTATATATTGAAGGTGTTATTATTATTATTATTATTATTATTATTATTATTATTATTATTATTGGAGGGGGTGGGTTTCCCCATGCACCGCGACTAATAGTCTATTGTATGTCCCCCTTTGATATTCTACCAGTCGCCATACCCTACCGGTACTGGTGCGTACTATAAGCCCCGTTCAGCTAACGAGGTCGGCCCTCGGTACCCAATACTTCCCCCATCTACCAGAGGCATTGGAAACTACTTGGGCGGGAAACTTTTTGCCTAATTTTGCTCAGAGGTCTCCTAGAGACATGAGGAACTTTTATGTGCCGTAAATCTACAACACGGGACCCACAGCTTAAAGTCCCTCCTGGAGGACTTGTTCCATGAATTTTTCCGCCCTTAAAAATTCCACGACCTCCGCCAGGTTTGAACCCGCATATCTTGAGTCATGAGGTGGGAATGTTACCCCTAGACTAAGGAAGGTGTTAAAGAAGAGAATGCTTAGTACCCAAGAGAGAGAAGGTGACTGGAGGATGGAGAATGTTATATAATGAGGAACTTAATAAAATATACTCCTCACCAAATGGTATTAGGGTGACCAAAGTAAGGGGAATAAAATGTGTATTGCATGTAGCATGCATGGGGGAGTTTAGAAAGGCAAACAAAATTTAATGGAACAGACTGACTGGGAGAACCGAGGCATAGATTGAAATATAATGTTGTGACATGATGCCTGAAAGCCAGAATAGTTTGACAAGAAGAGATGACTGTTGCTAGAAACGGTATAGTAAACACATTTCTGCAGCAATGAATTAACATGGATGATAAAGGAACTGTTGGAAGCAGTGTTTTCTATGCAGCCCATGTTGAGGCTATATTGCAAGGCCCAACAAGGAAAGTTAGTCAGTTGCAAGTTGGAGTTGGCAGTTAGTGAGCCTTTGAGTTACGTTGTTAGCAGCTGCTACCTATCAATGACTAGTGAAGAAACAGAAGACTTTATGGGAGCTGCAGTTGTAGTGATCTGTACAGTGTTTAAGACAGTGAGACTGCTGTAGTTATAAGCATTCATTAAATCCAGTTCCCAATTCAAAACCCATATCTAGTCATTAACACATGGCAGTATTAAAATACCAGTTTTCATAATCCTTGCAGCAGTGATGCACCTGTTGAAGTCAGAAGGTTGGAAATGATGTAAATATATATTACATAGTTTTAGTGGATTCAGTGGCTCAGGATAGGGGCTTATGAGTATGGTAATTAACTCTTTGGGTTCCATAACAGGCCTGGAATTTATTGAACACCTGTGCGACCATTGTCTTTTCAAGAAGGACTTTGCTTCTTTGATTTAGCTGAGGTGAACACTGAATCTATTTAATTAATGGGAGATGGTTATTAAATTGATCAACCAGCGCCATGTACTGTCTGTTAGCTTGATACAGTAGACCAGTGTTTTATGCCGGGGTTAGGATCCTGAAGATGCTGGTGTATATCGAATCAGCATAAATAATAAGACCAATTATAATGTATTTAAATGGGATACATTCCAGATGTACAAAAATTGAGACTGTCTTTCATAAAATAATACAAAAGATTTATATATTTCAGACATAAATATCAGAAACATTGATTAGATCACATTTATTCTATAAAAAAATATAGTTGATGAGATCAATGCCCTGGATGTGGATCGTCAGGGTCGACTGGATTAGCTCTTTCCGTCTTTGGATCAATTGGAAGCTCTCCAGATTTCTTTTTAAAGTAAGGAAAGGACATTGTTTGCCTTGCTTGATGCCTCCTCTCCTGTAGAACATGGTAGTAAGACTGCAGCACTGCATTGACTCCTTTTATAATAGAACAGCTCCGTTCCCCTTCAGGATCAATGCTGCCTAACTTCTGCAGGTACTTCTTAATCCCAGCCAGAATTGTCAGCAGGTCATGGGTTTCTCTAGACTGTAAAACGGTTTCTTGCTGTTGCTGCTTCTGAGTCATCATTCAGGTACTGAGATCAGCATATGCCAAACCATTGTAAACCAATGGCCCACTATATATTGATTGAAGATCATAACTAATTTGAGTTACATTTATAAATTCAAGTAAATTTACAGTAGTTATGTGTTTTTTTTTTTCAGAGTCAATGATTACAGATGTATGTCATGGAGAAGTACCAGCACATGAAAGCCTTTATAGGAAATGCTTCAGAATACTCCAAACATCGCACTGAAAAGACATCCAGTTCTCTCCAACGACATTTGCAGGTTAAGAACTTATGGTTTATATTCAGGAAATTTTAAGTTTTACTCTTCAACAATAAGATGGTTTAATGTTCTGCAAGTATTATCTTATTTAGTTTTGTATATGTCGACATCTCAAACATAATTTCATATTTACTGCAACATAAGAATGTTTTCTTTTGTACTACTTCAAAAGGATTTTGAATTCATGTGCACCCGTTTCACATTTATTTTTCCGATATCAAACATGATATTAAAAGTGAGGGTTGTATCGTCTTTAGATTTTGAGATCTAATTTTTGATCCTTTTTCTGTCTGATGCCATGGGTTTAATTTAAATTCACTCTTGTTTTCTTGAATATAATTTCCTGTGTGCTTTATGATCTCAATTTAGGTCACTTTCACAGAGATAGTCTACATGGCTATTCCCAGCATTGGAACTGAAAATTTAAGGAAAGATCAAAATTAAAGTGAAATAGAATAGAACAGAAGGTGTGGGTGTCAGGTATTCCTCATATGTGAGCTCAAAGTGTGATTTCATTTCAGTGCAGTCAGTTGATTTAGATTAATTTCAGTTAATGTGGCTCACTTTAAAGTGAATTGCTTGTTGACTGATTGAGAGAGAAGGGGAGAAGCGGGAGTAGACTATTGTGTTTGTGGTGACAGGGGATGCAAGAGGGTGAAGGGAAAAATCTGTCTTCACAATGCAACCCAACGTGCTCATTTTCTGTTGTACAAGAAGTCAGAGACTGGGAAGCAACCAAAGATGAATGATTTTTTTAAAGGAGTCATATCCAGCAGATTAACTCTACTGAATTTTCACCATCAGCTTTAATGGCCATAAATACAAAACTTAATATTGCTGAGTTAGTCATCAGTTCAGTTCCTTTGTCTGCCACCAAAGTCTCATCTGCTACATCATCATCTTCAACCATTTCTCCATACAACTTAGTGACTCATTCATCAGATCACCAACTCATCCATTTAGCAAGCTATTTAGCTTGGTATTGGTGAGCATTAATTTTCATTATTTCCTTATTATTAATATAAACTGTTTCTGTTATATGAAAACTGTTTAATAATGCTTTAAATACAGCTTGTTAATATGTTCCCTAGTATTTGAGAGAAAGAGAACATGGATGTGTCTCAGGACAACTGGGTGAATGATTTCGATGTTAGTGTTGCAGGTTTTCAGCAGCACAAGTTTCGGGGATATTATGCTATCATCCCATTTCTTAGCAGTGTCTTGCAGTCTTTCTTTTTTTTTTTTTTTTTTTAAAGTAAATAGTTATAAACAAGATTTTTTCATACTGAAATGATACAACTCACTCATGGAGCTGAGCTCTTCTTGATGAGCTGCCAATTGTGCAGCTACTTAAGAACTTCAGCATTTTATGGGATCCACAGGTTCATTGTTGTGTTCACAAGAGCCCTCCATTGGTCCCTATCCTGATTAAGATCAATCCAATCCATACCATTCCATCCTATCTCTGAGATCCATTTTAATGTTATCCACCCACCTACATCTTGGTTTTCCTAGTGGTCACCTTCTTTAAGGCTTTCCCACGAATATCCTACATGCATTCCTCTTCCCCCATTCATGCTACATGCCCTGCCCATTGCATCATTCTTGACTTGATCATTCTAACTATACTTGGAGCAGAATACAAGTTATGAAGCTCCTCATGATACCATTTTCTACTACCTCCTGTTACTTCACCCCACTTCAGTCCAAATATTCTCCTCAGCACCTTGTTCTCAAACACCCTCAGTCTATGTTCCTCCCTTAATGTCAGACACCAAGTTTCACACCCATACAGAACCACAGGAAGAATTATAGTTTTGTATATACAAGGTAAAGCTATTCCCATAACAGGCCATGAAGGCACATAGGATTCTGAGACATCGAGGCTCCCACATTTTCTGTAGACAGTTGGCTCACAGATGGCAGTAAGCTTGTCAGCCTTTTGCGTACACACTTTTCATCATTTTGTACGCTTCTCTGGCTGTTTGCCTAACTTCAAACAAAATTCGATGTTGCCTCTCTGTTCAACCGCCATTTTCCGACTAGCATCAGAACAGTACTGTTACATTCAAGGTCAGAACACATGATGCAACAAGTCTTGCGCATTGGAATTATAGACAGCCACAGCTGAAACTTCAAGAATCTTAACGCCACAACTCGCCAACATATGGCATTGCAGGGCAAAATTTAAAAAAAATGAGTCCTAACGGATCTTGGACACACCGTTTACACTTAGTTTTTTCTGTGCTTACTTGTAGACTAACCTCTTTACTAGCATCAATTAAAGTTTGTGTGTTTTTATTTATAGTATCTATATTATCACCCAGTAGTTTCACATCATCAGCATAGACCAACAGCTGATGTGTCCCGTTTAGTTTCGGTCTCATCTGGTTTTCCTGGACCTTCCTAACGGCATATTCTAAAGCAAAGTTGGAAAGCAGTTGCAATAAAGCATCTCCTTGTTTTAGACCATTTTGAATAGGCAAACTATCAGACAAATGTTTACTTATATGGACTTCACTATATGTTTTGTTTAAACACATTTTAATCAGTCTAACTAGTTTAATGGGTACCCCAAGCTCTATGACAGTACTGTACAATACCGCCTTCCTAACTGAGTCATAGGCTTTCTTAACATCTGTGAATAGCTGATGTACTGCCTCATTGTTATCCCATTTTTACTCCAGTATCTGATGTACTCAAAAGATATGATCAGTAGTGATCTGTTATGTTGAAACCCACGCTGATGATCCCCAATAATTATATATATATATATATGGACTTAACCTAGAGAAAGAATATTGGCTAAAATTTTATATGAAGTTGATAACAGTGATATCCAATGATAATTAGTACAGTCAGTTTTATCACCCTTCTTGTGAACTGGTACAATAATATACTCCTTCCACTGGTCGGGCAATTTTTCCTTATTCCAAAGAGAATTAATTAGCATGTGGATCTTATAACATACTATTTCACCTCCTGTTTGAATTAGTTCTTCTGGCATTTGATCACTACCTGGCGATTTATACCTTTTCAGCTTTGCAGGAACAATTTCAACCTCAGAATGTCTAGGATTGGGTACTAATGCTCAGCTGTATGTCTTTCTATCTGCCTAACATCAATGACCCTATGTACATTCAGTAACTGAGAGTAGCAGTTCTTCCACCTATTCAAAATATGGGAATCTGCAAGCAGATCACCAATCTCATCCTTTATTAAGTTACTTCTAGGTTGGTGACTCCTCTTGAATTAATTTATTCCCCTGTACAGGTCTCTGATCTTGATTTCACTGTTCATTGCAGGCTCATCAATTTTGTCTTTCAGATATTCCCTCTTCATTCTTGAAATTCCTGCTGGTTTCACATATTATATTCAGATTATCCCCATTGATTTCACGTGGATCCTGTAACCACTACAATTTATCCACCTCAGTGTCTTTAAGTTTTCCACAGCTGTGAACCTATATGAGATTTCAACATGATGCTGCTCTTTACCCTCTACCTTTTTTAATTTCTTGAGATTGAACCTCTCCTTATGAAATGTGTGCATTGTTTGTTTACTCACTGCCAGTCTCTCCCTAAGTTTTCCACCACCAGATAGTGGTCAGTATCATAGTCTGCTACCCGGAATGATTGGACATCAGGTATACTTGAATGCCATCTCCTGTCTATCAAAATATGGTCAATTTGGTTGAGTATCTTTCCATCAGAATATGTCCAAGTAAATTTATGAATTTTACGATGTGGGAACCTTGTACTTTAGAAATAAGATTTCTGGATGTGTCAAAAGTTTACTACTCCAACTTGGTTATCATTAGTAATTTTGTGTAAACTCTCATTCCAAATTGTTGGTTTGAAAATGTCTTCCCTGTGTACTTTGGCATTGAAATCTAACATTTTCATATGGTATTTAGGGAATTTATCAAATACATGTTCTAGGTCATTGTAGAGCCTGTCCTTCATATCATCAGTTTTGTCCTGTGTTGGGGCATAAACATTCAGAACTATGATATCACAACCTCTTAGCCATACAAGTATATGACATCCTATCACTAACAAACTCTGCCCTTTTAACTGCTGATATGATTCTCTTATGTATGAGAAATCCTGCACCTAATTCTTGATTCTCTTCCTCCTTCCATAGGAAAATGTATATTCTGCTGGTTTGGTACCACCTCCATCCCATCTGACCTCTTGTACTCCCATTAAATCTAACTCATATTTTGAGATTTTTTCTGCCACTGCCTTGAGCAAACTTGCCCTATACATACTTCTAACATTCAAAGTACCAAATCTCATATCCATTTTGTTTCGCTAGGTCATTTATCTGAAGAATCCCTCCAGATCAAATGGTTCTTCTTATCCTTCATAAGAAGCAAATTTTTTACTATGAGGTGGTAGCCCCATGCCCAAGCCTCAAACTAGAGACCACCCATTGTCAGCTGCCCGCAACTGTTTATGCAATATATTCGCAGGTACCCTCCATATCTGGAGGCCATCTCCTCCATCTGCAACCTGAGGACGTACCATGCCTTTGTGACAAGGGACCCGCCTAACATGGGAAGTGATACAAACATTCAAATAAGAAAAAGGGATAACAGTCTACACAACACATTTAGTTTTAAGTAATTGCAAGAATATTCTGATAACTTTTTGTAACAGGTCTCAGACATTTATATTGACTCTTACAGGGAAGTTATGTGCAATTTATGCAAGTTCACCCTCTACAAAATTTTTGGAACCCAACTGTTTCATAAATTGAGGAGTATCTGTATCAATGGCTGTTTTTTAAGATGTTACTTAGATTATGCCATGTAATTATTAGTTACTTTCAGTGCCATTCTCTTACTTGCTACACGTTCATCTTATTCACATGCATAAGCCACATGCAGTGCACAATGTGCAGTACTTACTGACTCTTACTGTTACTTTATGTAATACTGACACAGCTGTGCAACATATGGCAGACACTGTTCTCTTGACATGTTCATATTTCTTCCTTCCTATTTTCTAATGATGGCAACTGTGTAATTTTAAAACATGATGCTTGAATAAGATCTAAAATTTTGTGACAGTGGTATATTAATACAAATATTTACTTTTTCAGCATTATCTATTTTCCTGTTTATTTATTTGAAAACAACATTTCAGAGATTGGACTCTGGACTCTGTCTTCATCCTCATGTAAAAGCCTACTCAGTTGGGCCCAATCAATAGAGATAGTCCTAATCTCTGGATGATGCTTGAATCCAAATGTTTTTATGTTATTTTCATAATCCCTGCAGTCATTAAGAAATGGTTAGGGGACATAATTACATATTGAAGGCTAAAGCAGTGGTTAATGTGATAAGTGTGAGAATGCTGCTTGAAGAATTTATGTATGTTTACACACCAATGACTTTACTTCCCTGGTGACTATTTCCACTACAAAGACAGATGGTCATTCTTTTGGGAAGGGGGAAGGGGAAGGAGAAGTGGAAGGAAGGCTGCAGTATAAGCAATAGAAAGTTTAGTAATTTATATCTGTGATTCCAATGTCCGTAAAACTGTGAATACAAAGTTAGGCAGAGGCTGCATTTAGCACAACTGGCTCCATCTGACAGAGGAGGGGGGCCTGTGACATTGACAGTAATAACCACTGTATCAAATACAGGAGATGCAGTTATGTGTTTCAAAAGGAAATCTTTTTATTTTCTTATAAGCTGAGTGGGATAGTTACTCTGTGGAGGTAATTACACAAGTACATATGGTAATCTAATATTGAATCTAAGTGTTGTAACGGTAATTGAAAGTTTCCTTTCTTTCCTTCAGCATAGGACATATACTATATATAACAAAGAATCTCATTAAACCATATTATATAAAATATGAAAAACTAATAAAATGTTGGAATATTACACTTTTTTGTATGCAGGTGTGTATTCACTTATTTAGTGTCCTAATGATGATCATATACCATACATTGTAAATAGCTGATTCTCACAAAACTTTCATATCACATTTCAAGTTATGTTTTCATTGTAGATTTTGGGAGTGACTTCAGACATGAGTATCTTTGATCCTGGAAGCAGTGTTGCTGCTGAATTTTATGTTAGTCTTCATGAACTTATGTCTGCATTGGAACCAAGGTCAGGGCTTATTTGGTGTGCCATTGGGGTTCTGCAGCATGCTTGTCAGAACCCAGCTGCTCGCCATGCTCTAATTCATACCTACAAATTTGCACCCATCCTCACTAGGCTTCTTGGTGCTGATCTCATTCAAGAGAAAAGGGTTCGTGTTCTACAGCTGTTGCAGGTAAACCATGCTTTATTACATATACTTGTGTGATATCTTTTTGCACCTCATTATTTTATTCAGTAAAATTTTGCAGTTTAGTTACTAGTTACCGTGTTAATTTTCCTTTACACAGTATTTTAATGTAATTTAAACTTACACATTTGCCATTAGATCAGAAAAGTTAATTCAAC
This sequence comes from Cryptotermes secundus, assembly GCF_002891405.2. Taxonomy (NCBI): domain Eukaryota; kingdom Metazoa; phylum Arthropoda; class Insecta; order Blattodea; family Kalotermitidae; genus Cryptotermes; species Cryptotermes secundus. The sequence continues at coordinate 1,000,915 of NW_019730109.1, forward strand.
CGTTTTTAGGTGCTTTTGCAGTCTTGCAGAGTGCATATTAAAATCACTCAGCCAAGCTCACTGTATGAGGGGTGTTCAAGTTCTAAGGTCTCCGATCTTTTTTTCTCAGGACTGTGAGCAGATAGACACATGTGGTTTAGTTTAAAATACGTGTGCACTCTTTGTGAATGCATGATGGAGATGGCAGCACTGTACGGCACACAGAACTCTAGTGGTGGCGGCGAGAGTGAGGAATGTTTTTGATACCTAAAATGATGATTTCGTTACAAGAACAGTAAGTAATCATTCGTTTTCTCCACTTGCGTGGTGTGACACCCATTGAAATTCATCACCAGTTGAGTTAGACATGTGGTGATGGTGTCATGAATGTGAAAAATGTGTGTTCGTGGGTGCGACAGTTCAAAGAAGGCTGAACGTCGTGTGACAACGAACGAAAACAATCTCGGCCTCGCACCAGTCGGTCTGACAACATGGTTGAGCGAGTTGAGAAAGTTGTTTAGGAGGATCGCAGATTGAGTGTGGAAAACATCGCCTCCAAAGTTGGCTTTTCCATGGGATCTGTGCACACAATCCTGCATGAAGACCTGTGAATGCCGAAAGTGTCCTCCAGGTGGGTGCCACGAATGCTGGCCGACGACCACAAGGCTGTGCACATGGCAATTTGCCAGGCGATGTTGACATATGATGAAGGCATGAATAGGACTTTCTTTTCATCAATTGTGACAATGGATGAGACATGGATGCCGTTTTTCAATCCTGAAACGAAGCACCAGTCAGCTCAATGGAAGCACACAGACTCACCGCCACCAAAAAAAATTTGGGTAAGTGCCAGTGCTGAAAAAATTATGGTGGCCATGTTTTGGGACACCGATGGTGTAATCCTTACTCATTGCGTTCCAAAGGGCACTATGGTGACAGGTGCATCCTACCAAGATGTTTTGAAGAACAAGCTCCTTCCAGCACTGCGAGAAAAACGGCCGAAAAAGGCTGCACATGTGCTCTTTCACCAGGACAATGCACCAGCACATTGGGTGTACACGACGCAGCAGTTTCTTCGTGAAAACAACCTTGAAGTGGTTTCTCATCTGACCTGCCTCCTAGCGATTTTTGGCTTTTCCCAACGATGAAAGACACTCCGTGGTCGCACATTCACCAGTCGTGCCGCTATTGCATCAGCGATTTTCCAGTGGTCAAAACAGACTCCTACAGAAGCGTTCGCAGTGGCCATGGAATCATGGCGTCGACGGTGTGAAAAATGTGTACAGCTGCAGGGAGATTACGTTGAAAAGTGACAGAAGTTTCAAATTTTTTGTATGATTATTGTGAGAAAAAAATCGGAGACCTTAGAACTTGAACGCACTACGTACACATGAAGGAACTTGAGAATCGCCAAATTAATTTTAATGAAGTCTGCTGTGGAGTATTAACATTCCTTGACACATTCTAATTTTGGTTAATATGAGACAAAAGTAATTTACTCCTTACATGAAGACATGTATATGTTTCTGCTTATATCTTGAGCAGAACTCCTTAAATGTTCACTGATACAAAACAAAATGTTACAAACAATTGTTGTAGGGGAAAAAATGAAACAAAATTATGCCCAGTACATATTTTTGCATAAGTTTACAATTTTTATATAATTAAACAAGAGTTTTTATACTGTATATATTTCCTACTTTTTATATTCTACAGTCAGTAGTAGTCTTCCAAACACATGCAGAAGTTATCAAAATCTCTTATTGTTGATAACATTTAAATGTAGCATACTTCCGCTTAAATCTGTAGGTGTACATGTGCATAAATATGTTGTTATGCTTATCTTGTTTCAGAACAGTTACTTTTGCGCTACTAGTAGCCACTTATAATCTTGATATCAGTTTATCTTGCCCACCACTGCGTCACTGCACCATCATTGCTCTGTCATGTTGCACCCACCACTGGCATTTCACAGCTTGTCTATTTCTTTTGGATGTCCTTTTAACTCAGCAGCTTACTCAGTTGCTCCACTCAAGAACTCCACAACACATTTGTTGTGGAGAAGATATTTAATTTTGGAAACTTTTCATGGGTGCCCTGTTGCCTTTAGCCATCATCACAGGAATGGTACCTCACAAAGAATCTAGAAACCAACAGGTGGCATTGAAGTCAAGAAGTTTAGAGCAAGAGAGGCTCACACACATACTCTGTTCCTGAGCTTGGGTCATGTGACATTGCTCCCTCCTCAATTTGCTCATCCCAAGTAACAACTAAATGTGGAGCCAGTCTGTTTAGGGGTGCCACCATCATCTTTGCCCTGAGATGATGCGTAGTCCTGTAGATTACATCATTGATCCATGTGACCACCTTGTAAGAGTCTTCCGAAGATGGCTGCAGCTTAGGCAACTTTCCTCTGGTCCAGGTTGGGCAGTATGACCAGACGTAGCCTCATTGTGAGAACCCAGCTGTATTGGCTAGATGCTTGTCAAACATGCACCCTGTAACTGGTCTTGGCAATCCTCAAGGGCAGTGTCCTGCAATTGTGCTGATGCATCAGGTTTTAGGTTCAGAGGCCTTGGCATACTGCACATGTGTCACACTGTTGGCACCATCTGTCAGTTCACTTCTCATGTGTATCCAGTAGTACCACTGCCTAACCTTTTCCAGGGTTTTGTTGTCACGCAGATACCCTGAAGATCTTCCATGGAGCTCTTTCAGCACTTCCTTCATCTTGCTCTATGGCAGAACTGTTTGGTGTATCACAGACTGTCAGATGTCTTCCATTTGCATTCCAGCATGACATCTCACCACCAGGGAGTTCTGCTGAGCTGGGTAACTTTTATAGGTGGCACTGCTGTAGGCTATGTCTTTCCACTTGTGATGCTGTCCAGTCTCCACTTCCCACAGGATTCAGAAGCCGTTGGGGAGTGTTGAAGCTAAGAAGTGTCGAGGAGAGGTGCATGCATATGATTACTTCCCAAGCTCGGGTCACGTGACTCCATGTTGCATTAAAATATAATTTTACATAAAAGTATATAAATACTTTCATCAGCTTACCTGAATAAATGTTTCAAATTTTAGTTTCTTGCTGTAAATACTTGAGCGTGGATGGAAGGTAAAGGTAAAGTTGTCCCTGTACCTAACCGTTCAGCGTGGTTTGACGTGTATGTTTCGTCAGGTATTTAAATCGTCTGGGGGGGTTCGACGTGTATGTTTCGTCCAGCTGCACACCTATGTTATAACGCCCATAATAATTGATGGTTTTGCTGTAGATTGTTAGATTTTTCGCTGGCCTGTTGTCAGGAGAACTGTATTTAATGACACACGAGTTTAAGAGCGCTAAGTCGTCGTTACATATGCCTGTCTTGCAGCAAAGTTCCTGTGGCTAT
>NW_019730109.1:1004789-1043826 GCF_002891405.2 Cryptotermes secundus
CTAACTAAGTAAGCACTACACCATGAAGACATATAGGGGAGTGGATGTGTAGCTCCACATTTTCTTGACCTTGGCCCTAGCTGCAGGTGAGTGGTCATCTTCACGCCCTGGCCTCTTTTCCCTCAGGAAAGAGCCCCCCGTAACCACTGGATAGGAGGTTGGGTGGACCCCAGAGCCAGTCTGGACAACATGGAGAAGTGAAAATTCTTGACCCCACCAGGACTGAAACTCCTATCCCTCGGTTGTCCGACCGGTAGCTAGTCACTATTCCAACTGTGCTATCCCAGCTCATGAATGTGGATGTAGCATATTATTTATAATTTTGTCTGTGGTTAAGTGCATACATGAAGGCACTGCATTTTTGTGTTTGTGTATTGTATTAGGAGTTGACATATGGAGTGAAGATCTCATGGCAGGAAGCACACTTACCGTATCTCATCTCTATATTGACATCTTGGATTGTTAGTGAGGAGAAGGACATAATTAGTTTGTCGCTTGGTGTTTTGGTGAACCTGTGCTACAAGAACTTGCCAGCTGTGTACACTCTGATGCGTTCTGTGGACAGCAAGCAGTTTCTACGCACCATTCTAAAACTGCAGAATGACAATATTAACACACGTGTTCAGGTACTGTTTTTGGATGTTATTTGCGAAGTGTTTTTAAAGCTCATGCATGAGAAGGCATTTTTATATTCATTTCACATTTTTATCTTGTAATAGTGACAGTTTAACATTATAGTTAGTTCCAAAATAAAATATTTTGTGAACTTCATCCCTGATAGTGTTTGTTTTGTTCCTTCCTTTATTCTCCATAGGATATATTTAAATGTTTATAATTTTCAGTGTTGCACAAACCATTTGGAAAAAGTTGAATCAGACTCATAAGGCAGCTCTTTGGCTTTTCACTATGCCCAATTATCAGGCTCATTATTAGTACACAGTGGTTTATTGTAATTGGAATTCACTACCAGGTGTGCAAGCTTCTCATCATTCTGGAACACATTTCTGGAGAGATTCCTGACACAGACATCCTCAACTTTGTGAATGTCACATTTTCGACTGTAGGTGATGCATTCAAGTCTCATGACATATTCCTGCTGAGACATATGGTGGATTTCTTCAAAGATGTACAAATGAATCCTCATTCCAGAGATGTTCTGCTAACTTACCATAGGTAAAGCAAGTTGCTACATTTTTCATATAGTCTGCATGTCTGTTTCTGAAATATTAGTGGACTGTCATGTTAAGATAACAAGGGCCATACTGAAAATAATAAGCAGCATCACTTTGTATGTGTTTTATTGATGTGCCAAAACTAGGGGTTATACAGCCAATAGCTGTATGTGTTCCAGAATCTGACATAAGGTCTAGCACACGCACACCGAAACTTACTCACCAATCTGCCTGGCTGGGATGTGCTCCCCCACCTTCCCTACAGTGAAAACTTGGTGAGCACTTTGAAAATGATGAGATAGCCCAGCAGACCTTTCATACACGGTTGCAAAATACTGAAACAGACTCCTCTTGCCGTGGTATATTCAAGCTCATGCGGCACTGGCAGAAGTGCTGGGATCATTCAGGGGATTTTGTGGAACAGTGATAGAACGTCTCCAGTAACTCAAGATGCTGTCTGTTTTTGTACATATACCCCTGCTTTAATATAACAAAAATATGCTCATGACTTTTTATATGCCTTACATACATAGAAACACAAAGTTCATCAGTTCATTCTCTCATTCCTTTGTTATGAATTTTGATTCAAGTTTGAAGACTGAATAGACCCCAGGGCTGTTGCAGATGATAAAGAGAAAAATGCGAGCACCCCCTGCTGTAACTCTGGCTTTCAGTTTGCAGTCAGTCATTTTGCAGCACAGCAGCTACATGTAACTTGTTACCCTGGGTGAATGGCATCAGATTCATATTTTCTAGAATTTTTTAATAAATTTTCGCTTTTAAGACTTTGATAAGAATTGCATCGTTGCTTAATGTATGAGTATTTGTATTTGATGTGTTTATATGGTTTAACTAGTGCATTTATAAGAACATTTAATGTCATAATTGTTAGTATATCTTGACCTTGAAATCTGAGTAGTGGATGGTCTTGTACATTATTCTTGTTAGACTTTATTGTAAATGAAAGTTGTTCTCTTTCATTTAGTCAGTAAGAGTGTAATTTCTTTATTGCAATTGAGTCTTGAGCCTCACGAATGCTTTGTTTGATACAATAAGTGTGTTATTTAAAGAAGTGCATCCATCTTGTCCACATGTTACAGCCCACAAAACTACTGAACATATTTTGCTTTGCCAGACAAGGTTCATTCTATTGTTTTTTCTGTCACATCTTCTACTTTACATGAAGCTTAATTCATACTGCTGCAGAGGTGTGTTGGTCCTTATCCTGTTGAGGAAATACAATAGAAGCTCTTGGATATTCCTTTCCTTCATTTTTGCCTTTTTGTTTCAATTATACCATTCTGTAATCATCTCTTTTGTTTTCCTTATGGGGCTTACTTTCGTGCTGAATGCCTGTTACCTTCTAGGGTTATGACCATAGTAGCTTGAGGGCTCCATAATTTTATATTGTACTCACCCATATTCTCTCATTCTTGCTTTATGAGAGCCGTGTCTGTCAGTGTCGTTCATGACAGGTTTCTTTCTCTTCTAAGGTTATTATCTCCATTCAATTTTTTTTCCATGATTCTTATTTATCTTCTGTATCTTTACTATGCCTGTGGTTCTCTCCCATAGTCTCAAGAGCATGCTTCCAACTTGTGCGTCTATGGAGAACACACAAATAGTACATGAGTGGACTCTTCTTATTGCTCCTATATGCGACGATACTAGTTTGTTAGTTAAAAGTTCAGACTGTGATGATCTCTGTGTAAATATAAACAATGCTTTTCATAGTATAAATGAATGGTTCAAAGTAAACCAACTTTCTATAAATTTTAACAAAACCCACTACATTCAATTTACAGCTAGAAATAATAATCCTAAATCTGAAATAAAAATTGTGTATGATAAAAAACAAATTACATCTATATCCAATATTAATTTTCTTGGAATATTCATTGGTGACACAATGAGCTGGAAATACCACATTGAGTATATTAGTTCACAACTAAGTGCATCTGCTACATAATAAGATCGCTTAAACCATACACGTCCATAAATACCTTAAAAATGGTTTATCACTCTTATTTTAATTCTATTATAAATTATGGTTTACCCTTTTGAGGTAACTCACCCCAAAGTATAAAAATTTTTAGAATGTGGAAGAATATAATTAGAATTATGTTGGGACACAGAAGGAGGGATTCGTGCAGGAACTTATTTAGAGAATTAGAAATCTTACCTCTGGCATCTCAGTACATACTATCTCTTATGCTCTTTGTGATAAAAAACAGAAACAAATTCACAGTAAATTCAGATATTCATAGACTAAATACCTGACAGCAAAATAATCTCCATCAGCCTCTTGTAAATTTGAGTAAATACCAAAAGGGAGTCTACAGTTTAGGAACAAAGGTCTATAATAATCTACCACAATATATGAAGGACATATCGAGTGACACTAAGAGTTTTGAGATACAATTTTTATTCTTTACAGGAATATTTTGGTTATAAATCTTTTTAAGATGCGAGTAGCTGTCTTGCTTTACAATTAAAAGAAGACAAGATTGTCAGTCTGTGTTCTGGTTTTTAGATGCTTATTTTAGATATACACAATCTTTATATTACTGTATACTAGTCTTTATTTCAATTTATTATATAATTAATGTATGTTATACAAAACTCGTTAATGACATTATGTTTTAACTATTGAATTTTTAATTAATAGACTTGTATAAAACTGTACAAATTGTATAAGGTTTGCCATTACTTTTACTATTAAAATTAACTTATTTATTATATTGTATATGTTTATCAGTATTTTATTACAAATGTTTATGCTATTGGATGACAACTGTAATTCTTAGTTGTGTCTGTAACTAGGACGATCTCCACATCTGCATGAGAATGTATTCTCGACAGTATTTATGGAAGATGAATAAAAAAAAATACAAGTGACACAGGTGATTGAACCAAAAGTGAAATCCAGCATGGCTTGGTGAATCTAACCACAAAACTAGTGTGGAAAAGATAGAAGGTGCACATTGGAAAGACATGATATGTAAAAACACCTAAGTAAGGAGGAAAAGTTGGGAAGAAATGATGAAACTTCATGTCTTATAATATGCAATAGGTTTGAGATGTTAAGAAGAATTAGTTGAATCCCCAAATAATACAGATAAGAAAGGACATGGTACATGTTAGTAGTCAGTGATAAAAATCATATGAACATGTCCTAAACAGAATTGAAGTAGTAGTTGTAGGAGACAGTCATACTGTACAGAAGAATCAATCCAATATTTTAGATATTTCCAGGTACTCTAGAAATATAAAATCTGGGGCAAATGCTGAGTCATTTATCAAGACTCCGTATAAAAAGTGCAACGAGCAACTAACAAGTAAGAAGGATTGTATAGGTGTATTGAGTGGAACAAATGATGTACATATTCAGTATAGTTCTAACTGTTCAGTGAGACCTCTGATATGGTCTCACATTGTACGTAGTATGTGGAATATAGAATCTTGTAACTTACCAACAATTATATGACAGTCATGCCACTATCTGATGATGACCTGCTCTAATTGATACTGTAGACAGTTTTATTTTAGATATATCATTTGATATATTTTAGAAATGAATTGATGAAGTGTGAGTTCCGCTTCGTGTAAATTCGTTTCTCGGATGCAACCTCTACATTACATGAAGCTCAATAATACTTTAACAGTTTAATTCTCAAATACAACTCAGTTAAATTTTTTATATGACATTAAACTTACACCTTATTAAGATTTATAATTTTTATTTGAAGCATTTGTTTTTAATGAAATACAAGCAAAATAATAAATTTCTCTATTTGTAATTATCTTTTTTAACATTGTTTACATTTTAAATTTTAAGTTTTATTTTCTGACAAAAGTTACGTACAGAATGGCTGACACACATACATGTTGCACTGGAGTAACCTTTGTTATTTTAGATGGGTATATAAGGTATGTAATGAATAAAGGAAACATTTAAAGAAGGAGATTCAGAAAGCTGGTACAGTAGTAGCCCAGTATAATGGGCATGTCCTACGACAAGTATTTTGTTATCATGTTGAGCATTTTCTTATGCACCATAAATTTAATTGTCTTAATTACAGGCAAAGAGAAAAGTCCCTGCTCCTGATGACTGTCCAGAATATTTTTATTTATTTATTTTAGTCTGTTCAGTGATGCTGTCAGACTGTGTTATGTCATGTGATTTAAATGATAGCAGTGATTTGGAAGGGATGTGCAAGAAAGGAGTTATGGCCTAATTCAAGGTACTATCCTGGCATTTGCCTAGAGGGATTGAGGAAGCCCATGAAAGACATCAGCCAGGGTAGCCAGTGTCCCAGCTGAGATTCAGACTAGACATGTCCCTAAAACAAGGTAGAAGCATTACTGTTTAAACCAGCTTGTAGTTTCCCAAAGATATCACACCTCACTTCCTTATACTGTAACATTATCATAGAGAGTATGTTAAATCCAGTGTACTACAGCTAGTGGATGTAAGCTACTGTTTTTTCCTCTTGCAGTTTTTCTAGTGATACAGAGCAGTTGTTGCTTCTGCTGGCTGGTGATGCTGCAGAACCTGAGTGTGTGGGGATGCTCTTTGAATTCCTGCATTCCCTCATAACCCTTCAGGTCACTGGTTTAAGTAAGCTATACCCACGCTTTGTAACTGTAGCCATGCAGTGGATCCGCACAGAATTAGCCTGTACACAGTCACTCTCTCTAATCTGCTCCATAGCTGTGGATGTAAGGCAGAGTGATGGAGATGTTGGTACAGTTCAAGTACAACAGAATGTCCTGGCACAGTTGGATCAGAGTCTGTTGGTGAGTTCAGAATAGTGAAGACAGTGGATGTTAAATGAGGAAGAGTGCAGGTGAGGTGAGCAAAATCTGCGAGAAAAAATAGTGATAAGTATACTTAAACAAAATAAAATCACACCATGATTTGAAAGAAGTAGAATATTAATAAGTACAACATTTGTTGATTTAGTGTAAATTGCTAATGAAATCGGCACATTTCACAAATTTGCAGATGGAACTGAACTAATGTAGTATCACAAGTATGAGTAATTATACACAGCGTTTGGAATGGTAATTGGATTTATTAAACTTTTACAGAATGTAACCACAGATAACTATATTGCTGTTGCTAATTCATGCACTCTACAAATCACTACAGCATGCACTATGTCTTCTTAGACTATTGTATTTTCACTTATTATGACCTGGTAACAGCTTCCAAGGACGTGGCTTCCATTTTCTCATCCTTAAAGGTCGATGACTGTAAATGCCAACTCCTACAGTAACATCCTCAGGAAACTTCGTAAGGCCATTTAACGGAAGCGACCAGGACTCCTCACCAAAGGCGCATCACTCTTGCATGATAACGCTCATCCCCATACTGCTAACAAGACAAATGAGATGCTGCAAAAGTTCAAGTGGGAAGTCCTCGAGCATCCTCCATATAGCCCCGACCTTGCTCCAAGCGACTTCCATTTGTTTGGTTCTCTTAAACATCATCTTTCGGCTGAACATTTTCCCGACGATGAAGCTATAGAAAGGGAAGTCACCGCCTGGTTCCGACAGCAGCCCAAAGGAATTTAATGCTACTGGTTTTCAGGGGCTTGTGAAACGATGGGTCAAGTGCCTCAATGTACAGGGAGATTATGTTGAGAAATAAAAGCATTTTTTCAAATCAGTACTCTTATTTGTTTAAGTTCTGTATCCATTTGTAACTTATTTATTGACTTACCCTCGTATATTGGGTGGCACTTATTCTGTCTCTTATCTCTTCTTGGTTGCCATTGATCCAGGATGTGAGGGAATTCACCTGGGCTTCATCTCCTCTTGTCTGTCGTCCACATTTCCTTTCATTTCTCAGCAAAAGGCTTCTACCTTTTCTTGATTTGAGTCCATCTTTCAAATTCTTTATTTCAGCCCCTATTTTGGCTTCTGTCCTTAATAGATTGGCATCCATTCTTTCTTTCATGACTTTGTTTTGGCCAGGAGGCATGCCAGTATTTATTCCATCTTCATAGTCTGACAGCATAACTACACAGTGCATTCTTCAATCAAATCCCACTTCTGATACAAGGCATCACGTGTATGAGTGACTGTAGATGGGGTTTGGATTGGTAATGGATTTATTGAACTCTTACAGAATGTAACTACAAGTAACTATAGTGTTACTGTTAATTCACCCACTTTGCAATTCACTACATGATGCATTAAATCTTCTCAGTGTACTCTATCTTCACCAGTTGTTGCCTGGTAATAGCTTTGTCAGCATGGACTGCACAGAAAACAGCTCTTCTATTGTGTCACGTGGCTGTCACATGGACTGTGTAGAGAACGCCACTTCCCAGTTCATTGGTGCATGTTAGGAATCTGTTGCCTAGCAATAGGCGTTATTTACCGCAGTGAGCGGCCTCCGTAGTCTAGAGGTAACATTCCCACCTCATGACTCGTGGTACGCAGGTTCAAATACCTGGCAGAGGTCGTCGAAATTTTAAGGGCGGAAAAATTCAGGGAACAAGTCCTCCGGAAGGGACTTTAAGCTGTGTGTCCCATGTCGTAACTTTACGGCACGTAAAAGAACCTCATATCCCCAAAGGGGATCACTGAGCCAAATTCCAGGACGTTTCCCGCCCAACAATAGCCTCTAAGGCCTCCAATAGATGGGGGAAGCATTATAGACACCGCTAAGCAAGTGGCCGAACTCGCTTGCTCGGCAGGACTGATGGTACACACCATTCATCGGTAGGGTAAAGAGACTGGTAGAATATCATAGAGGGAAGCACAATAGATCAAACTGGTCGCAGTGCATGGGGAAACCCACCCTCTCTAAATAACTAACTATTTACCGCAGTGTTTCGCCACTTCCGTCCGTGGCCCAGTACCAGGCCCTTGCATCAATTACACCGGGCCATCGTCTTATAGAAAAAAATTTAACGGACCGTGGTCTGTCAAATGTTGAGAACCACTGATTTACAGAGTCATTACTTAGAAATGGGTCTACATGCTACAATATCTTTCAGAAATCTTGATGTCTATAATTGGTATTATAAATACCTAGGCTTCCGTAATCATTAAATGCTCTCCTACCACATGAACCCTGCAAATTAATCACCTATACCCCATTCCAAATCACGGCCCTACCACCTCTAGAATTAAATTCATGACCCCAGAAATGTTGTGGATGGTTGCAGTGGGGTGGGTGGACAACTTCAGTTCACTCCAAGTAGTCATACCACTGTTGTCAACCCCAGTGTTTCTCAGAATCTTTAAAGAGCTTTAACCCTAGTAAGAGTCAGTACTTTCCAGTTTGAAGCTTTCTTAATGTTCTTGGCTCTACCCATGCAGGGTCAGAGATATTTAATATGTGCCTAAACAAGTCAGTACTGATATAATGTCTCATTTTCTTAGACTGCTGACAGCAGAGCTGTCAGCACTGGTTCCAACTGTACGCACAACCAAGCTTAAGCTGAACCCTTAGTTTTCTTGAGAAGAGCCTTCTTTATTTTTGGCCAGCTTCTGCTGGTCAGCTTACTCATCCCTATTAAGGAACCTCTTTTCAGTCTTACCCTTGTGAGTCTCACCAAAGTCCGTGATAGATAACTGTTTATTTTCAGCAACAGAGGACCCAACAGCCCTCTGATGCTGGGTGCAGGAAGAGAATCTTTTTCTCTTGGATAGCTGATGGCAAGGTGTCTGTGGGCATCCACTGTAATTTACCAACAAAGATAGCAGGTCCCCCCACCCCTGGCTGGTCGTTTCTGGACCTGCACTTGTTATTTGGCTCAGTCAATAGACCCCTTACAGTTTCGCCCTCAGTGGACCCTCACCAAAGCCCCTGAGACGTTTTCGCAGCCTCTCCATGACAGCAGAAGACCCAGGCTGTGAACCTTTCAGAGCCAGAGAGAGAAATAGAGCAAACAAGCGAGCGCCCCCCACCCCCTAGAGTACTGATGGTGAGTACCCTCCAGCTGCCCTTTGTCTGCACTGTAGGTAGCACTTGATCCCAGTTAGACACATAGTGAGGCACCATCCAAGGCTTCAGTCCCCAGAAAGGAGAACTGCCCCACAGCCTTCTTCCTCTGCTAGAGTCTCCAGTTCTTCTCAGAGTTAAGATTTCCAACTCCTATGAAGAGGCCCTCGTTCAGTCTCGTCCTTAATGAACTCCTCACCAGAGCCCCAAGAGATTATGACCATTTTCCGTGGCATGTCCTCCAGTGCAGTTAGTGGAAGTCAGGGTGGTCTTTAAAGCATCCCTAAATTCAAATTGACCAACCATAATGTTAATGATGAGTTAACACAGGTGCCAAACCTTGCCACTGATGTGAGCTCTTAATCCTGTAATTTTCTTGTAGGGATAGCAGAGCACTACAGCTGGTTCCAGCTATACCTACATCCAAACATCAGCTTGGCCCTTGAGAACAACATTTCTCCACCTGGCTTGTTGCTTTGTTATTCATGGATGACAGCCCCCAGCACTGGTCCCAGCTGGACCTACAACTGAGCACCAGCTGAGATCTTGGCCCTCCAAGAGTGGAAACCACCAGACACCTTCCTTCTACTAGGCTTATCAAATATTCTGCCTAATGGTCAGATTATCTGCTCCCATCCAGAGACCTTTTTCAGCCTTTCCCATGGTGTACCCCTCACCAGAGACCCTGAGAAATTTGAATCCATAGCAGCAGAAGACTCAGTAACTGAGCTTTCCTATGCAGTGAGACCTTGTAGCAACATGAGATCACACAACTGAGTCCTCTAATTCAGGGGGAGAATTATTCTTTTGGAATACTGATGATGGTATAACTGCAGCCAGTGTCTTTCATTTTCTAGCAAAGCCCCTACCACTGTCCTGCCTGGAGCTGCAGCTGGGCTCCAGCCAAGCCCTCAGTTTGCTTCAGAACAGACTTCCATTTCTTGGCTGCTTCTCATAGTCAGCCTATTTCTCAATGGGCATGTTGATCACTCACATTAAGAGGAAACCTCACCCTCAGTGGATCCCTCATTAAAGCCCCTGTGTGATTTTGGCAGCTGCAGGGGAAAATCTTTTACCACTACACAACCCTGCATTATGTGGGGGAGGTTAGTTTACAAGTGGATGTTGTCTTGTATCCCAGGGGTGCCGTTCACTATGCTGCCCCCTCAGTGCCACATGGTGGCTCACACTTTACCTTACAGCACCACCATACTTAGGAAGGCCAGCCTACTGATGTCAGTGACCACCACTGGAAGGTAGATGGGGGTGACTTGGTCCCAGAAATGTGCACTTAATACAACTGGAACAGTGGGATTTCATTTGCCATCTCAAGAAGTCAGTGATAGAGTTGGATGATTTTAATAAGACTGTGTTGTAGCATATAATTTGCAAAGGTATGTTAGTGGAGAATTATCCACAAGGGGGGAACTGGTTGTGGGCGTGCAAGAAACTGTAGGTTTAAATGACAATAAATTTTACAAGAAGCTCTACGATGATGGTCAGCTTCTTATAAATCAGTGACATTGCAGCAGCAACAATCATCAGATCAGACAGGGTGCCGCAGCTGGCATATATATTACTATGGAACATGGATTAACCAGAACCAAAACAGCTTTTATGTATATAAAATGCCCTTTTGCTTTCTTCATATTGTGACGTGACACCTGAAAGCTGGAATAGTTCATTGCTAGGCAACAACTTTGTGAACACATCCCTTGGAAGCAAACTCATGCAATAGTAAGAGAGGAATGTTTTATATGGTTTGTGCCACATGTGTTACCATGCAGTGGTGCAGTAAATCAACATGCAACAACAGAGGAAGCGATGTTTTCTGTGGGGACTGTGCCAGGCTATATAATGATTATCTCACACAGCTAGAATTAGAATAGTGTTGTAATTCTGGAGTTGGCAGTTGCAGCAGAGAATTGAGGGAGTTTCTGCAGTTGGCAGAATGGCAAGAAAGGAATTAGGCTGTGCAAAAAGACTTCATATGTTTTTGCAGTTACAGTGAGATATGACTAGTGAAGATTGAGAAGACTTAGTGTCTCCTAGTGATTTGTAAAGGGTGTAGATCAGCAATAGCGCCATATTGTCTGTAGTTTTGAATGGTGTGTATAAGGTGTCAGTAAATCCAATCATCCAATCCAAAACCTGTCTGTAGTCATGCACACCCCCTACACGTGACAGTATTGTAATGTTGATCGTTATTTGCAGCATTTACTGTCTCACTGATTGTAACCACTTATGAATGTGATGTCAGCTCTTTGTCCACTCATCATTACACTGTAACATCACTGCATTGTCTTTTCAGGCATCTTCTGTCTGCACTGAACTAGTCATGGTGCACAGCATGCACTATTTCATATCTACACATTGTACACACTGCTGCCCTTCCTTATCTTGCCTTCTACATTCAAATAGACCAGACTAAGACCATTTGTCTTGGGGGTTGCCACTGTTGTTTTCAACATATTACGACTTGCAGAACGTTTGAGTGCCTTCACAAGTGACACAGCCCTCCACATTGCTGAATAGTCTAGAAGAAGGGGGTTTTCAGTGTTTCAAAAGCACTTGCAGGCCAGGCAACCCTTTGCCGCTCATTTGGCTCCTGTAACAATATGTACGCTATACAGTATGTAATTGTGCAATAATTTACTGGTTTCTTGCTTGGCTTAATCTTTGGCCCTGAAGATGGGGGTTACATGTTCTTTTGAAACATTTGTTGACTTTCAACAGATCACACAGTGTTATATCCCAGAATATGGAATCCTTCGTGACAACTTCTGTGAGGTCCTCAAATCCTACATCAGATTGTTAGAATGAAACTTGAACATGTTGCTAATTTATATTTTCATAATTCACAACATACCTACCTTTTAACAATCCATAATTATGACTTCCCAAAATCTTTATAGAAACAGTAAGCCCTAAGATGAAACAAGAAATTATAAATGAACAATTTTTACAGGTACTGCTCCTAATCCTGGATGTGGGGGTAGATGAGAATTACCTCACTAAGTCAGAGGCTCGTACCTCAATCACTGCTGTACTTCGACTACTTCAGGAAATGAGTAAAACACCATCACTACGCCAAAAAATTCTCCTCTCTCTAAAGCAGCAGGTTTGTTTCTTAGTTACATATGTTTACTTGAAGGATGGAGTAAATGCAGACACAAAGAAATTGAAACACAAATGAATGAAAATGTATGTAGTCTTTAAGTGATGAAGAGTAGGTGGTCATTCCCATCATGGTTTTTCTTTTTAAGTGTACTAGTACTCAAATGTGACTAGGGGAGAGGATAATTTGTAAGTTTTTTATTAGAGAAGAGCCTTTAAAGTAACGAAAAAAGGTTGCGTGTAATAGGCACCAGGAAGACTGCGTCTTTACTGTGTAAAGTTCTCAGTATTAATTTTTGATCAATTGCAGTGCATATGAAGAAAATATGACACTGTTTACTTCAAGGAAAATAAATGCCCTCACAATTCTCATAATTTTTCACATTCATTCGCTGCCTCCCATTAGTTGAATGAGAAAACTGATCATTTTATTCATTTTATATGAAATCATAATGTGTCATGAATTTTGGTGTCTATAGTAAACACAAAAATGAATCACTGCTTGTTCTATATGGACACCTACATGCTGTTTTAAATTGAATGCAATACATACATTTAGATATTGCATCTCTAGCAAATGTATTGTGTAATAAAAGCATGTTAGCCAAAGACTTGTTTCTATAGACCTAAGTTGTAAATTTGTGTTACAGTACATATGGATATTTTTAGTGTTAAAGTTGATGTAATTAAATAATTATTTTTTATTGAAATGTTATGTATATACCATAACATTAAACCATCAAAATGCTTCTGAATGTTACACAGTGGACTTAAGTCAGGGAAACAGATGATAAGAAATTTGTTGTCATCAGAAGAGGCTTAATGCTGAGATTGAGGTAGTTTAACTTCACAGCATCTTCTCCTGTTTTTCTGGCCTCTTTTGAACCATGTGTTTGGGGATGTTCTAGCTAAATTTTGTGCTCACATGCATGCATGCATGCGTGCATCTTGAGGATTTGAAATGACCCTTTTATTTAGCATTGAATTAAAAAGATGTTAATTTTCAAGAGGGATACATGATACCTTATGCATTTTGTTTATACCATTGTAGGTTAAGGAGATGTCAAAGTCAGTAGAACATAAGTTTAAGGTCTTTCAGTAGAACATTTTTAAATTTTACCCTATATTTTTTCTTTTGACATACTCAGAACTGGTAGATTTTAACACATACTGACAATAGTGTACAACACTTGGGATTATTGGGTTTTTGGACTTTGTCCATTGTCTGATATTCTTTCTAATTGACTTGACAGAGTAGATGTCTCCCACCCCCTCACCTGAGGACAGAAACAGGTCCAGTTTCCAAAATGTTGTGCTATTTAAAATACCGGATGCATACCACCAGTTGTGAAACACAGCTATAGCATACTGCTCTCAGATGGTATTCATTGCCAGAATGAGTCCTGGAGCTCATTTGAAAATACATCATGTATATGCGTACATGGTGATAGCTGTCAGTTGGCAGAGACTTGTATCTTACTAGGATACTGATGCATGAAAAGAAAGAGAAAACTGTTTAGTAAACCACTGAATACTTCTGACCTGGGCTCCAGAAATCTTTCAGTGTGCTTGCAAGTATTTTTATAGGATTTATGTGAAAGCTCACACAGTTTACACTGACACTTCACCGTTTACCAACACAACTGTTTCATATGACATCTTCTGTGGCTTTTCCTGGCTGCATTCTGTTGCTTTGTGTGCTACTTTATCTGGAATAAAATTTGGTTTTATTCATATATATTCTTAAGTCACTGAAAGTGTATGCATTAATTGATTACTTTACCTTTATTTCTTTTAGGCTCCTTAGACTAGAACCTTGTTTATGTGACAGATTTATTGCTGGTAAACCTCACAATTTCAAGCACATGTCCAAAATCACTTATTACATTTTAATACATTTAGACTAAGTTCATCAGTATATTAACTTACAAGTGGGCAAGTGAAGTTCTGGAGCCCAGATTCTGAGTAATACTAGCCATTTATATGACATTGAACAGGTGATGCAGAACATATTTCAGCCGCTGTTATCAGTGAAGCCTCATGATGGAGAAAACTTATTTCAGACAGAGGTCATAGGACTCTATGTTTGTGCACTTGACTTCATCTCTGATCTTGCCTCTCATGATGGGCAGTGGCTTAAGTTGTATTCAGACTTGCTGCAGCATAAACAAGTGCAGATGATACTGGCTGTTGCACTGTATACAGGCGAAGAGAATATTAAACGCCAAGTTCTAATGCTCACTGGTACTGTTGGCTTCCCAGCTGAAAGGTAAATTGTGTTCTCTGTTTGTGTAAGTTTAATTTGAAATGTTTAAAGGACCAGTAACTTAGCCTCTAGTGACACAGTTATGAAGCATGGCTCCTTTACTGTTACTTTAGTCATTTAGAATTCCAGCATTATCATGTGCCATCACACTGAAGGCCAGGAATAGTATGTATGGCTTCATATTTTTATTGCTTACAGTTGTCCTCTTTTTTCAGTTGATATCTGTTATAACTAATTTACTAGTTAATGTCATGAAGCAGAGCCCTTTATAAGTTAATACTCACTAATCAAGAAATCTTTGCCTTTTATGAAAACAGAAGCTTCATTACTGTGTTCACAGGAATGTGCTACTGAACTCTTTGAGCCAAATGAATTCAGTTCACACCATCACACCCTGTTTCATTAAGATCTATTTTATTATTGTCCTCATCTGTGCCTATGTCTTACAAGAAGCCTTTTCCCTTCATGTGTGGTTGGTTGGGTGGTTTCCAACGGCTGCATTTGGCATCATATAACCCATTTTGCTTCTTGCTTTCAGGTATTTCAACCAACATTTTGAACTGATATCTTATCTCATGTGTTATATGTTACAAATCTTGTCTTTCCCCCTCATGATCTGATCACCCTAATAACATTTGTTGAAGGGTACAAATTATGAAGTCCATTATGCACTTTTCTCCAACCTCCTTTATTTTCTCTAAAATATTTTCCACAGCACCCTGTTCTCAAGCACCTCAATTTGTGCCCTTCCCTTAATGTGACAGATTGTTTCACACCCATAAGTAACAATCATCAAATTTATAGTCCTGTATGTTTTTAATCTTTATGTTTCTTGACAGTGAAAGGGAACAAATATTATGAAGTGAATGGTAGCAGGCTGTCCCCAATTCCTTCACAAATGAAATTTTGATTTGTTACTGTTATTCTCCAGTATTTTAACATTGCTTCATTTTCAGTGAACATACTAGGGGGTACCCAAAAGAAACCGAACTTATTTTTTTTAAACTTATTTATTCAAATTTTAAGAACAAACCTTCAATTCCCTTCAAAGTACTCTCCACTTACACTAATACACATGTCTAAATTCATCTTTTGAGATGCTTGACAGCGCCTCTGTCGTTTTTTCCTTTCATGTCTCTTTTCATTCGAGGAAACAAAAAAAAAGTCACATGGGGCAAGGTCGGGTAACCAGCATAATACATGATACATTTAAAGTATGAATGTAAGTTAACTTCATGAAATGAAATTTTCAAAAATGCCACCGCCAGCCGCAACACAGGCTGGCACTCAGTTGTGAACCGCGCGGGTACATACCAACCCACCATGCCTTAGGTACCTCTCAAGTGTCGAGATAACGAGAACGCTCTGTCTGTAGCTGGCTAAAAATAGCGACCCATCAGATGATAGACGCGGTTCACACGAGGGTGTGTACAGGAATGAAAAAATGGTCATAACTTCGTAACCGTCCAAAATCGGACACATGTTTATATGAACTTTTTAGATCACAAAGATCTAGGAAATCACATGCTGCAGTTATGCCCTAAAGTCGTGAAACACTCTGTATATAATGAGCACCAGCTGCCATTAGTGAGTCAGTTTGTGTATAGTCCTGAGACAGCAGTTAGAAGAGTAGGAAGCTGAGATGGCCATCAACCTGCAAGGATGTGAGCCCAGAAGCAGAGGAGTGAAGACTATGAATCAATTGTAAATAAATAGTTGCCACTATTAAAGTTCCAACCGTCCTATATTGGGCTAACATATTATATAGGACATGAACTTGTTATCATTTTAGTTAGTTAATTTCCAAATATTGATTTACATTGTCATAATGGAAACATGATACACACTTCATATAAGGAATATGTAAATGGATAAGAAAATTGTTTATGCAACAGATATTGCTTAATGATTTTACTATTGATATCACAGATGTGTTAACAAAGCCATATTATGTCTTTTAAAAATTTGTAACATGTTTCAGATAACACTGTTCTTTGTACTGTTTGTTCATAGAATAAAACAGTGTACGATGTAATATTAGCCAAAGGTAATATTCAAATTTGCAGTGTGTCATCCTTAGCCAAATCACTATGTGATCTTGAGCCTCTGATGCTTGTATCAAGTACTTCAAAAGCATCTACGGACGGAGCCCAGCAACGTGACATGATGCCGTTATTCAGTCTTGCACAGGAGGGTCGACTTGACAGCTTCATAGCTAAGCTGGAATGCAGTGAGATTCGTGACATTTCCACATCAACAGTTATGGAGCTATATGGATATAAGCTTGCAGCAATTGGTCACTCAGAGAGAGTCCTAAAGGTAAGATAAGATCAAGAGAATTTGAGGAAAAGTGAAAAAGAAAACACAGATGCTGCATATATCTGATTTGTTAAGTCACCGTCAGGACTAACTTGATGAAACAAAACCCAATGAAGAAGTAAGAAATCTATTGCAAGCGGAGAGTATTGCAGATGTAAAGAAATATCAGTTAATTTTGAAACAACATGAAAATTTGTTACAAAGTAGTAAACTACAAAATTAGAATACATACACAATCCCAGTGGACAAAGAGATGTGGGATGACCAAGAAATAAATGGCAAGATTAGTTTTAAAACTTTGTAACATCAGAATATGCTTATAGTACTCAATCCTTTAGCTGGAACAAGAGGTTTTGAGAATTTCATTTTTTAGTCTTTTGTCATTATTTTTTCATTTGCACAGGGCGATTTTGTCTGACTCTTTAAAACTAATGCAACTTGTAAGTGAGCAAGCTTATTTCGTTCATCTTCTGTTCTTAGTACTTGAATACTCTCATTAATGATGAATTTGACCAAATCCAAAAAAGGATTTTCCATATAGAATTAGGTTTGTATACTTCAGCAACACAGGCTGTTGAACATAATTTTCAGCAAAAGGTGACATAAGAATGAAAAGATGGTTGCTTTATTTCTCATTTAATTCATTAACACATTTTTACCTAATTACACATGTGACCAAACCAATACTAAGTATTCCATATTATACTATTGTCTTCCTTATTTTATAAGCATACAACTTTTGGACCAATTGGTGGATTTTTGTGAAACGTTTCCTATTCCTCCTAACAGTTCCAGTGATGTAGGTGCTTAGCTGATGGGGATGGTGGGGAAGTGGAACAGACATGAAATAGTTATTGTTGAAGACATGGTAGGCTTTGTTGAGTTACTCTCCAATCTCAATTTCATGACAGTGTACTCCATGCCATTTTATTTATTTTTTTTTTATGTTGCCCTTGTCTTCCTGAGACCTGGCCCATCTGTATGGGAAAACCCCCAGGCAGTAGTTGGACACAGAGTTGCACAAAATCAAAAATTTTATTCACCCACAGTGGTGGTGCTTGTTGGGCAAACACTGCATGAGACTGGTTTTGTTTGTCGTACCTACCAGGCTTTTGTCAGCACTAATTTCTTGATGAGGGGTGTAGTGGAGTGTGACTACCCTGTTTGCATGGTCCACCAGGGGTTGGTACCTTATGCTTGGATCATAGTCTGGTTCTCCATGGCCCTGCAATCCTTTGTTATTGACGGTAGAAGAAGTGCAGCAAGTGGGAAAAGCGATGCCTAGTAAACATTTTCCCTAACCATGGGGTGGTTTGGGAACAGTGGACCAGTATGATGCTATGGTTGTCTTTATAATAATGCCCATATTTAGAATACAGGCTATGAATCCCTTCATCTTGTACATGGTAAGTCTGATTCAGTTTTTTAGTGGAGTGGGAACATTACCTGCCTCACTGCTAATAACTTGCTGTGCATATCTGTTGGATTCTCTCACCATGAGGGTAAGGATCAAGTGTATGAAGAAAAAATGGAAGTAAGCAATAAGAGGAGGCATATGCTTAGGTCCAGGTAGTTCTTGGAATTGGAAAGAAAGAGGGAGAGGTTGCTCAGGGGACAGAATTTCTCTGTACTCTTCACCATATGTGTCATCCTCTTCACTGTTAGACACAGGGTGAGCAGCTTGGGGTGTGGCATGTGGTGCATCTTCTTCACTGGTATCATTAGTGTCACATTCTGAAATAAAGTCAATATTACTGTCAGTTGTATTTAAATATTCCAGTGTGTCAGAGAGTCATCTAACCTAGAGCTTGAACCAGTCATTTTCTAGGTAAAAATGTAAAATAACAAACTATATATACCACAAACTCTTAAAAAATGTAGTGAAAATATATAACTTTATTATAAAAAATACCACCACTAAAATATGATATATTCACATTAAAACAACTAAAACCACAGATCAAGAAAGCATTGCAACACCAATTAAACATTTGAGCTCAACATATTTCATTTGTTTCAAAAACATTTTTTTGTCAGCAAAGGGAGCAATCTGGGTGCAGAACTGTGAAATAAACCTTGAAGAATTGGGTACCTTCTGTTCTGTGACCTTTGAGCCATTTATGTAACTAAAAGAGCATGATTTAGATGGAGCCAGTAGATTGCCTGCAGTAGTGTTCTAGCCATTATCTGATAGGCTGAGTCTATATATGGGTTAAAAGTGCCATCTGCACAACTTCCCAGTCCCTTGTTCCTACTGGCCCAGACAAGGCACCAGTCCCCATTCTTTCTCCTCCCTTTCCACTGTTGCTTTTCAAAACAGAACCGTGTGCATGCAGACACAGAAACTCACCCACCTATGCACTTCAACCCTCAAGATGGAGGTTGTGTGTACCTCCAAACATCAACATCACCCAGATCCACATGGTGTAACAACACAATAGATTAACTTCAGTAATCAACCTCTGTGAAAGCCTAAAATTAGTCATGAAATTTATTGTTGAAAACACTGCTCCATGGGGATTGAGTGGGTAATAAAATTCTGTGATATATTATTTTTATAAGTCTTGAAATCATCATCATCATCATCAGTAATCTGTCAAGACGACAGGTCCACAGTCTCTTTCAAAACAATTCCTCCACTTCATGCGATCTAGAGCTTTCTCCTTCAAATGACAGTATCCTCTTCTGTCCCCAAGGTCATCCAGCATCTTCTTACGTCTTCTTCCTCGTCTTCTTGTCACTTCTATCCGCCCATCTATCTTTCCTTCGATAGCTTCTTTTAGAAGGCAGTTTCTGCGTAAAACATGACCAATCCAATTAGCCTTCCGTTTTCTTATTTCATGTAGGATATTCCTCTGCTCACTGACTCTAATTAACACTTCTTCATTTCTCACATAATCGGTCCAACTGATCTTCTCCATTCTTCTCCAACACCACATTTCGAAACTTTCCAGATGTTTCTGATCTACTGCCCTAAGTGTCCATGTTTCAGCCCCATACAGAGCTATGCTCCAAATGTAGCATTTCACTAGTTTCTTCCTCAAATTTAAGTCCAATTTGCTGGTAAAAAGATTCTTCTTCTTGCTAAATGCAGCTTTTGCCATGGCAATCCTGGATTTAATTTCACAAGTACACCTTCCATCATCTGTTAACAAGCTACCCAAATATTTAAAACATTTCACATTCTCCACTTGTTTTTGGTCTATCTTTATTGTGACTGGGGTTGGTTGTCTCGAAATTTTCATTACTTTTGTTTTCTCCACATTCATTTCCATGCCATAGCACCTTCCAATTTCAATTAGTCTATCAATCATGCCCTGTAGCACAGTTTCTTCCTTAGCCATTAACACAAGGTCATCTGCATATTTCACAGTTTGAATAATTTGCCCTCCTACTTTGAAGTCACCGAGCCCATCCAGAGCTTCCTTGGTAAGGCATTCGCTGTACAAGTTGAACAGAATTGGTGATAAACAGCATCCTTGTCGAACTCCTCTTCCAATCTGCACACTTCCTGTCTCCCCCGTGTCCAGTCGTACTCTAACTTTCTGATCCATGTACAATTTGCTAATCAATCTTCTTTCATGCCAATCGATACCTGTTTCTTTCAGGATCTGCATTAATTTGGTCCAGTTTACCCGGTCAAATGCCTTCTGCCAGTCTATGAAGCAAACACACAGTTCTTCATCTATCTCCAAAGTTCGTTCCGCTATAATTCTCATCATCCCAATTGCATCCCTGGTTCCTTTTCCTCTTCTAAATCCAAACTGATCTTCTCCAAGTACATCCTCTATTTTCCTTTCAATTCTTCTTTTAAGTATCTTTGCTAGTATCTTTGCTGTATGTGCAATAAGACTTATTGTGCGATGGTCGCTGCATTTTGTAGCTTTTGTCTTTTTCTTTAAGGCAATCATTGTAACTTCTGTAAAGTCCTTGGGCCACTCTCCACTTTCATATATGGTGTTCATTAGTTTTGTCAGTGTTTTCAAACCACCTTCTTGAAATATTGTCATTCATTATTTCCTTTCATCCTGTCAACACCCTGAAGATTCCATGCAATGCTGCTGAAAGAACCAGGCAAGTAACATTGCTATGTCATTTGAATGAATATTATTTTTGTGCCATTGATACTTTTCCATTATTCTTACTTCAGTTGTTACAGTTATCTTTGTCATCACTGATGGTTCCATCAAGGCGAGTCATCTTGTGACAAATCCTTCTTCATATTGTATATAATGTCCACTCCTTCCTTACTCTATTTTTATGATTGGCGCATACCATTGTGCACACATGCCTGTAAGTATGTTACATAAATGAGTAATGTCATCCTTGAAAAAAGAATTTCTTGAGCATAACTTAAAATGTCTCATTTTATTTATTTCCACATTTGAGACAAGCCTGGAGGCAGCAAACAATCATTCAACACATTTGCACCATCGGCTGGCACAGATGAGTGCAGAGGCAAGCAGACTCTACCAGTTGTTGTACCACAATCAGCAGTGCCTTGAAGGTCTCCGGCAGGAGAAAGATGCATCCATTTGCAGGCTGGAGGCAGCACAATTGGCAGCAGAAGAAGAACATAGGAAACATGTTACTGTATGTATAAACATGCATGTTAAACATCTGCTCTCTTCAACTGAACACAAGGCAATTTTCTGGGATGTATAGAAATAAACATTATTTTCACTGATTGTACACTCAATATTCAGCCGTTACTGAACATCCCATTCAAATGGTTAGCACTTTTGTGTGCCTTTAAAAGGTTCCCAGTTCTGAGCTCAGCCTAGAGACTGGCTATCCTACTTGTTCCCTTTCCCCTCCCCTCAGTTACCCAAGGAAAATGTTGGGAGCTGTCTCAGTCAGACATGATTATTTCCGTGTCCTTTCAAATTTACTATTTGTTATTCACGTTGCCATTTTTTGTCTTAACTATTGACATTGTTGTAAATTCAATTATTTTGTTTCTTCTGTCTTGGTTCACACTGTATTAACCTTTAAACGCCGGACTTTTGAAATGGTGGTAAGCTTGAGCTGGCCGGAGTTTATTTAAATGCCCGCTGCTGGTGCACGTTTAAATTCCCGTTGCTACTCTGCGATTAAATGTCTGTTCCTCTTAGGGCGCTTAAATAATTTTAAGCATTGTGTTTAAAAATACTGTATCTAACTCAATTTTTATGATAAATGGATGGAATTAACTTTGTTTGTATCAGCAAAGGACATAGTTTCGCATATTATAACAGAAGATTTGAAAATTTGTATACAAAGAGTTATACTCTATTTTCAGTTTTTTTTTTTTAATTTTGATGTGTACTGCAAAAAATGGTTTCCCAGTTCTTCACAGAGTTCTGCATTATAGATTTATTTCTGTTTGTAACCCTTGACAAATTTAGCAGTCCCTGATGTCATAAAACAGATGTTCTGCTAGCACTGCTTACACCCTTCGGATTTTCGAATCTTTTGACTGAAGGACAGAAGAATGAAAGAATGGCTATTCAAGAAAAGCTAGAGGGGTCCCTTCTTCAGTGCTAAAACCTTCCATTATAGCTGCAAGAAATTATTGCCCTTTCTAGGGTCATGAACAGACAATTGCATCATGGCTGAGATACAGAGTGTGATCTATTTTCTGTGCATTCATAGTGAAATCGAATACTGTAGTTTCATTCCAGCCTATATATACATCAAGCAGATAATAACAAAAAAGGTATGTGCATTGAATTTTACTATATATTTTTAACGCATTAATCTGCAGAATCTGCAATAAAAGTACTGGTTCTTGGACGAGTTTGGGCATAACTCATACGTATATTCTTTTTTGCTGTTGTTCACTTAGGTATCATTTTAATTCCTCTATTATGGTTTTACTCAAGTCTGTCTGGTAATTACTACATTAAAAATAAATATTTAGGACTTTGCACGCACTTCCACTAGCAGAGTTTAAATGCCCGACTGGCCAAAATGGGGTACTTTGGCCATGACGACCATACTCATCACCGGCCTGATCGGGGTACTTTGGCCATTAAAGGTTAAGAGTGAAGTGATGGGCCACTAATGGTGGTAGTGGCCTCACTGCCATTAGTATGTGTCATCTGTAACACTTGTTACTAATTATAACCCAAAAATACATTGCCTTGGAACTGAAGTGAACAGTAGCATGTGCATATGAACATAGATGAATAGATGTGACCTCCCCATTGTGTATTTATTTTATGCATTTCTACCAAAGATCCCAAAACATATCTTTTCTCATGAAATGCAAATGGATGGTCATATATACATGACTTCCCCATTATGCGCATTGTGTTCATAAGAATACATGAAAGTACTGATTTATGTAGGAAACTGATCCTGAATAGAACTGAAATTCATGGACTATATTACATATAAGATTTCAGGTTTTCATAGTGGTGGTTATGAAGAGCTATATCATCTGGGATATAATACCATGTAAAAGTAAAAGTAAAGGTACGCCTGTAACAGGCCGTGGAGACCTATAGGGTTGTGAGATGTTGAGGTTCCCACATTTTCTAGACAGTCGGCTCATAGATGGCGGCAAGGTTATCAGCCCTAGGCGCCAGCTGCCCTTTACCCTCAAGAATATTCCTAGTACTCATTTCTGTTGGAGGCTGAATCGACCCCAGGGCCATAGTGCGGCTGCAAGGATTAGGTCAATTGAAAAAATTCAGTGACCTCATCAGGACTTGAACCCGCAACCTTTTGGCTTCTAGCATATTGCCTCAACCAACTACACTACCATCTGGTTAAAGTCAACCAATGTGTCAGCCTCCAAATTCATGTTCGAAGATGAAGGCAACAAATTCCTTTGACATATCAGTTGACTTTCACCAGATTCTACAGTGTCATGTACCAGAAGACAGAACTCTTTACATTACATTTGTTCCAGGATACAAAAGCGAAACAGCGACAAGTAAGTGATTTGAATGCAGCAATAGAAGAACTGAAAAGAACTGTAGTCATAAAAGAAGAAGAGTTGTCACAGACAAAGCAACATTTGGATATAATGACCAAGCAAACTGAGGAATTACAGTCTCATTTTATGCTGATAGAACAGAAATACAAAGATCAGCAGTCCAAGAATTCAGGTAATACTTCTAAGCTTTGACTTAAATTTCAAATGTTTCCATCTCTATGGTATTCTTGTGTGTTATCTTGTCTACCTTATATTTATTTCTTTTTTCCCGAATATCAGTGAAGTCTTGTAGGCTTATCAGTCCTGTTGTAATTATCATCACTGATGGGGCTGTGGAAAAATGGGGGTAGTTTAGTGTCACAGTATTGTTACACCCAACCACCTAGACAGTGTGTAATGCCACTACAATAGTGTGACACATGGATAATGACACTTTAACCTGTATGGCATTTAAAGTAATCATTACTTTATGGAGCTATGTGACTGACAAGATGCCTTTAGTGATCAGAATCTTTTGTCTTCTTGTCTGCTGTATAAAATCATAAAGACTAAAATACATGTAAACATAAAAGAAAAAGGTAAATTTGGCCCCGTGCTTAACTAATTGAGCATAATGCCATGAAGACATGTGGGGGAGTGGAGCTGTAGCTGCACCATTCTTGACCTTGGCTCTAGAAGGAGGTGAGTGGTCAGTTTCATGCTCCAGCATCTTTATCCCTGGGGAAAGAACCCCTAGAACCCGTTGGATAGGTGTCTGAGTGGACACAGAACTGGTCTGAATTCTGTGAAGATGAGAAAAATCTCTTGCCACTGCCAGGAATCACACTCCCAGCCATTCAGCTTGTAGTCCGTCACTATACTTACTGAGCTATCCTGGCTCCTTTAAAATATGTATACAAAACTAGTTTTGTCTGTAGTTTTATATTGGTGCGAAACTTGATCTCTGACATTAAAACATAGTTGGAGGATGTTTGAGAACAGTGCTGAGGATAATATTTGGACCAAAGAGGGATGAAATAACAGGACACTGGATAAAACTGCATGAGGAGTTTCATAACTTGCACTTCTTGCCGGTTAAAATTAGAATGATCAAATCATGGAGGGTGGGTGGGCAGGGCATGTAGCATACATGGGAGAAAAGAAGACTGCATACAGGGTTGTGGTGGAAAGACCAGAAAGAAAGAGACAACTATGAAGACATAGATGGGAGAATAATATTAAAATGGAGCTTATAAAAATAAGATGGTACTAATTTGGTTCATCTAGCTGAGAGCAGAGACTAGTGGATGGCTCTTGCTAACATGGTAATTAACCTTTGGATTCCATAAAATGTTGGGATAATCTTGAATATGTGAGTGACTTTTGGATTCTCAAAGTCTCAGCTCCATGGCCATAGACAGAGAAGGTTTTATATGATGTATTGCTCTTGTTTCAGAGTTGACAAGAACACTTTCTAAACTAGAAGAGAGAATTGTTAAAAGAGAGAGAATTATAGAAGAAAAAGGAAATGAAATAGAGAAGTTGCACAAAGTAATACAAAACTTAGAAATGGTAAGTAACTCTGAATATTTCAAGATTTCTGTTTCTGTGGCACTGTTATTGAGAAGTAACAGAACAGAACTTTCTGACTCAGGTATACAAATAGACCAGTCATGTACATAATTATTTTTATGGGTTATGACACTCTCAGTATCTAGGCTGTATTAAATTGGATGGTGGGATAACCGATTGAAAAGATCTGGGAGAGGTGAGGAGGGCTCTTGTGAACACGGTAATGAACCTTCAGGATCCATAAAATGCTGGGAAGTTCTTGAGTAGCTACACAATTGGCAGCTTCTCAACAAGGGCTCAACTCCATGGATGAGTGAGTAAGATTTGAGAATGAACTGTGTTAATAAGCACGTTCTGAATGTATCACCTGCATATACCATTCTGTAGTGTGTTTTTTATTTTTAAAATGCCAATGTAGTATTAGGACGGTGCCAGTACCAGGTGATTTGTCATCATAACCTGTTCTCATCACAGCATTATAAGAAATATCTATGACAATGATCCTCTCTGCAGTAAAACCTTGTCAATTCAAAGTGCTTGAGACCACTAATGCAAATTTGGAATTAAATAAATTAAAATCATGCCACTATCAGTATGAATTTACCTGTTGATCACAGAACCTGATATTAGTGATGTTGGCATTGTCACTAGTTCTAGAATTGCAAGAAATGTCATTTTTATGACAGATGCTTATTTTATCCTAAACTATAATCACAAATTCAGCTTAAGCATTATATACGTGTCACAATTTAATTTCTCTGATGTTGTAATAGCATTGTTTATGAAGACGAAGTCATTTTTTTATTTGTTTATTTGTGCATTCACGGCATTTACAATGCTGCCACCCACATTTATACATATAGCTATGAAATTTGGCATTGATAATTCTGTTGGACCAGACAGAACTAGCTGATTCAACTCACTACCTCTTCTAAGACTCCACTCTGAGCCTGAAGTGACATTTCTTTCAACACGACTATCTGTGGACAGTTCAAGACAGTCCACATAGAAGTGGAAGTGTAGAATTCACTTGCCCTTGCAACTGTCTCCAGTCAGTGTTGTCTTGTCTTCCTGTTCCTTCATATGTATGGTTTGCATCCTGTTGCATATGTCACTGCTATGTAAGTTTTCATTGATCCTGTTTCTTGTCAAATTTGTCTGTGCTGATACCACCTTTGGCAACAAGTACAGGTAACTGTAGAGTAATACCTTGATATACAAAGACAATATGTTCCTGGAGTTATGGTTGTATACTGAATAACTTTTATTGATAACATACCTTACTTTTCATTCATATAAATAAACATTTCTTGCCATTGTCATTACTGAAACAACTCAGGGACAACTTTTGCTGGATCTTATCTTCAACCCATATTACTCCTATTCCCTCATCTTTTCCATATGTAAATTTCTGTGTAAGTTAACTCTGAAATAGTTAACAGAACACCAGATTGACCAGTGTGTTCAACTTCATCACTGTTATTCAGAAATATTTTAAACCAGAAAAACTATCAGCATCCACCTGATACTAGGTTTTGTTAGATGAAAAACTTCCAGTTAGTAGTGTTTTCATTATATGGCTTATCTTGACTTTTTTTGCTGCTCTGCCATGACCACCACTATTTGATTTTTTTATGCATACCAGGTTTAGGTTCAGATCAATGTAGCTCTTTCACACAAAATGAAAGTGACAATAGATCACAACTGACAGCAGTTTCAAAATGTACATAGTGCATTCCTGGGTATTCACTTGCCCAGGGAGATATAAACATATATTTTGCACTTGTGGATGGATAGGTAATTGGATTTATTGGACTCTTACAGATTCATGACTACAATTGCTTATAACCATTTCACTAATTCACACACTTTACAGTTCACTAGAGCACACACTTAAGTCCTCTCAGTCTGCTGTGTCTTCACCAATCTTCTGGTAATGGCTTCCAGTGGTGGACAACTTTACTCAGACTCTCCACATCAGGAGATCAGACTTTTGCAACTACATATTATAGCTGCATTTATACAAGAAGTCTTGCATGATCTCAGCCAACCTTGGTCTTTGGCAGCTTCCAGGACCATCCAGAAGGGGGAAGCATTGGCATTTCCCAAAAGAGGAGGTCCCTCCCCTCACTCACACAACACTAATTTAAATTGTTCATATTCCTCGTATCCATGAGTTACTATTCTGAATCATAAATTAACCATATTTTGAATATTTGCATCAAGAAGCACATTGTTATGTTCCAGGATGTTAATTGACAATTACTTCAAACTATACAGGATTTTGAATTATGCAGTATTGAATTAATGAAATTTTACTGTACAGTTTGACTTTCTTTCTTCCACATGTAACACTGGTATATGGATCACATTCATCTTTCATTGTTACACAGTTATTAATATACAGTAATACAGGGAATTCATGTGCTACTGAGGTGCTTCTCACTGTACAGCATGTAAACTTGCAAAGTGTCTTTCAGTATTGGATAGATACCTGTAGACCTGGCTGTAAGGAACACATGTAATAGTGAGATTTTTCTTTTATGCAGTCTTATGTAAATCTTTTTATTTCTTTTTCATCCTTTATTCTTCTCTCTAATTTCTGGATGCTGTATTTTTACCTGACAAGATTTGTATATATAAATTTGTGTTTATGCATTGCAGGAGTTGACCAACTACAAAATGTTGTGTAAAGCTCAGGAAAAGAACATTATGGAAAAGGAGGCAGAGATGACTGCAACACAACAACAACTCAGTGAACTTCAGCGCATGAGGGAAGTGATTTATGAGATTTCAGGGGGAAAAAAGAAAATGGACAAGTAATCCATAGCTGCTTACTGACAGAACGGCTTAAAATTATGAGTGGTGTCATATATATATATATGTTTTTATACTTTGTATAATGAACATGGTGCTTTATTCTTACAAATAGTGTCACATATTTCTGTGTGTGACTATAGATGGGGTTTTGGATTACTGAATTTCTTGAAAACTTACAGGATTTACTACAAACAGCTATAACACTATCACTATTTCTACATTTTACAATTCACTGTTACACAAACTTGTGTCCTCAGTCTGTTATGGTGTCCACTATACGTTTTCTGGCAATGAATTTTAACACAGTCTCACTGAATTATACACTCCAAATATCACTGTACTACAGCACATATAAACTCTTCTCTTCACAGCCTGACTGACAACTGAACCCCAATTCACTAGCTTCTTTCTTTTATTACCATTTCATACGGACTGAAGAGAAAACATCATGCCCAACAATTCCTCTACTGTTGCGTGCGTATCCATTGCTGCGGAAACTTGTTTGCCTAGCCGTTGCCTAGTAATGGACATCTCCTCTGGCTCCACTATTCTGGCCTTCAGGCATCATATCACAATATATATTTTATTTGTGTACAGGAAAAGAATATGGAACTTCCAAAACTCCTCAGTCACATTGTTACTGTCATGATTCATGCAAGTTAATTGGAAAAATTATGCCTTTTAATGTGTGTTCGTAATGAAAACCCATAAATTGCATGGAAAGTAAGGAAAATATTAACTCTTTAAGTGATGTGGCAGTCATCTCTTAACTTCCACATGAGTGAAAATTTTCACTTTTATACAAAAAAATGATATATTTACAAAGCTGTAGACTAAAACCAAAGTATATATAACATCATTAAAGCCAAATTTGTCAGTATGTGTTATAGTTAGCATCCTACAGCTACACACATCACAAAAGAATATAACCAACACATCAACAAAACATACACCAGACTCACACGTACAAATAAAGAAAAACTGCATGATAATCTATAAATAGTATAAAATAAAATATTTTAGAAGCATTTTACATCAGAATGAAAAGCAGAACAGCATGACAACAGAGTAGCAGTTTCCTTTGGTTCAGCATTTTGTATGCCTGATGATAGCCAGTTAGGCTGAAATGTGTAGTGTTGTATAATGAGAACAGATGAAGATGGTGAAGTGTGAATATTAATATACGTAGGTCATTTCAGAAATAATGCACACAATTTTTTGTTTATGTCCATGTTTATTTTTTTTTAGTATCTCTTTACAGTCCTTCAGTATAGTCCCCCTGCTTCTCAATGACCGAGTCCCAACGTGTGGGAAGCTTTACTATTCCATCCAGGACACCATCTTTGTTTATCTGTTGAATGGCTTGGGTAACTGCAGCAGAAAGCTCTTCCAGAGAGGGAAAACAATGGCCTCGCATAGGTTGTTTCAACTTTGGGAATAAGTCGAAGTCTGATGGACTCATGTCCAGGCTGTAGGGAGCATGAGGCAACACCTCCAAACTGTATTGGCGCAGCTTTTCTGTTCCAACATTCCCGATATGCGGGCGAGCATTGTCATGGAGAATGATTGGCCCAGCCTCGAGCAACTGAGGTTGGTTTTTGTGCATTTTTCTGCGCAGATTTTGCATGAAGTCACTATAATAAACTGCTGTGACACTTTTCCCACACGGAACTCTGCCTGTCATGATGATTCCTTGGTGATCATAAGCAAAGATCATCATTGTTTGACCTTTCATTGAGATTGTCGAAATTTTCTTGGTCGTGGGGAAGATGGACCTCTCCACTCATTGGACTGTGATCCAGCTCCGGTTCAAAGTCTCTAACCCACGTTTCATCAATAGCGACAAGTCGATACAAGAATGCTTGACCTTCAATGTCGAATCTTTGTTTCAGCAAGGTTGCAATGTTGAGGTGTTTCTGCTGCTGCTTCTGTTCAGCAGTCAAGCAGTGAGGGACCCATTGCACAGAAATCTTTCTCTTCTTTAAATCATTTGTCAGAATTCGGAATATTGACGTTGGTGGAATCCCCGTGGTTTCGGAAAGTTCCTCACATGTCGCACGACGATCTTCTTCAAGAGCATCTGACACAAGTTTCACACTTCGTTCATCTGTAGGTGTTTTCGGCATTCCTGGCCTTGGATCATCATTTATTCTCACACGACCGCCACAAAAACGACTAGCCCAGCGAGAAACTGTACTACGGTCCACTGTTGACTCGCCACA
Organism: Cryptotermes secundus; assembly: GCF_002891405.2. Lineage (NCBI taxonomy): Eukaryota > Metazoa > Arthropoda > Insecta > Blattodea > Kalotermitidae > Cryptotermes > Cryptotermes secundus. The sequence goes on from NW_019730109.1 coordinate 1,035,145, forward strand.
AACTTCACTTAAAGCACTGTGGATTTCTGTCGGGTTTTTTCCACGTAAAGTTTTGATCTTAATGTATGACCTTTGATCTTCAACAGTCACAATACCTGAGAACCCTGCAGGCTCAATTTTTAACTCACGTTATTTAAGAACAGAGTACATCATAAATGAAACAAAATAACGCGCTTCTTTCTCAAGCCCTGAACTGTAACTGACATGAGGCTCACTGTTGTTTCATCATCTAATCCGCAGTGTTGCCAGCCTGTCCATTATTTATGAAATGACCCACGTATCTATGAAGTTGCACAAAGACAGCGACAAGTGAGAGCATGAAGTTAGAATACCCAGTGCAACAGGATGCTGCAGTATAATATTATCCTACAAGTAACTTCAGAGCTTCATATATTTGGAGCAAAAATGGGCTGTCTGTCATTTACCTTCTCTCCTTGAATTTACACAGAAAATACCTACAATCATAAGCGCCTGAGGTAAAATGTTTCCGCAAAAAACCACATTGAAAATATATTGTGTGACTTATAAAACGTGTTTTGGATTTGATGATTGAATTTATTGGACCTTTACATTTACATTTATTTTCACTTCATCAATCCAATCATGTCCCCGTAGGGCTGGATATAAAACATGTCACATATTACAAATTCATGATGACTACACATCATTCGTGCTTTGTTTTTCCCAAAGACCCTATACTCCAGCAATTTATACAAATGAATCCTACACAAGAAATATACAACCTTTAGAAATAACTCAACCCAGAAGCTATGCAGAAATCACAAAGCAAAATTTATCCCAAACAGAAGAAACAACTAACATACACTCAACTCTCAATTATCCGGGATAATGGTGGGGATGGAAATCACGATTAATCGAAAACCTGGTTTAGACAAATTTTATTAAAAGTAGTACTGTAATACTGTACCTTCATAATACTATAGGCCTACCTGTATTTAAATTTATTCAACCTCGTTTTTATGTCATGTCGTGGCCTATGTAATAATTTTTTTACATTACACAGAAGTATGATTAGTTATTTCAATCACAGCGTTCAACAACATCCAACACTTTTTACGAATATTCACACTTAACACTTAAAAAAAATTAATATTGCCATTTGCTTTTTCGCGGCATTTTCCTTTTTATGGATATCTGTACGAAGCCTACGTAATATTAGCCTGTCACTTAATAAACTCTTCTCTTCACTCTCAAGATAGTCTGGTAAGGATTCCAAATGATTAAGAGCAGCACCATGTGATATTTTCATACTAGCAGCAGCATCCACATCTTCTTCATTCTCATTTTCTTCCTGCTCTTCTGGCTGCACCCCCACTGCTTAACATTTCGAAGTCTGGTTCACACGAGTTTCTGTTCAATACTTATCACAACACACTTCCTTTTACACCCTGACATTTTGCTAATGCACTTGAAGATTGATACAAAGAGACTAACATGTGCGGTCTATCTATCCTTGAAACTTTCCACAAATCCTTGCATTCTTTCACCCCTACCCTACAACATTGTGTTAGCATAATGGGACCAAAAAATTCAGAGCTTGATTCACACTAGTGTGAAAACAGTGTTACAACTCGCCATGTGAAACAAAAGTGAATGAATATTAAACAACATATAAGCCTCAAAAAAGCCCTGGTTAAGCCGCAAACCGGTTTATCCACCCCCGGATAATCGAAAGTTGAGTGTACTAGCAAATTCCTAGACGAATTAAAAAATTTAATTCAACAATTATTACAACAAAATATTGTGGTACTAAACATGCTAACAACACTCGTCAACAAAACAAAATAAATGGCCGAATTCCTAAGAACAGCCCAATGGAACGCCAATTGAATTCCAAATCATCAAGAAGATATACAAATATTTCTAAACATAAACTCAATTGACTTCCTACTAATCAGCGAAACTCACTTCACCAGCAGAAGCTACTTCAGTATCCCCAAATACAAACTTTACCACACAAACCACCCCAAAGACACAGCCCACAGAGGCATGGCAATCCTAATCAAAGAAAAAATCAAACATCATGAACTACCAAAATATGAAAAACATCACATACAAGCCACTTCCATCAAAGTCAAAACATTTCCTTAAGCTTTCACCATTACCGCAGTCTATTTGTCCTCCCCGCTATAACCTCGAGAGAAACCACTTCGAGTCATTCTTCCAAATCCTGGGTACAAAATTTATAGCTGACGGAGATTACAACAGCATTTTGGGGCTCAAGACTCATAACAACAAAAGGCAGAGAACTACACAAGACAATCCAAAATAACAATTACTCCATCATATTGTCATGTGTTAGGTGTATGTCATGCGACAAATAACTTCACGCCGTTTTGGATCTAGCAAATTTATTCCACTCGCTCTTACAATTACAAAGCTACTGCCATCGGCACTATCACAATTACATCTTCTGCTGTAGTCGCTGCCATGCACTCGATACAACCCGACTCAGCGACTGCTAGATTGAAACTGCATTCGGCGACTTCACGATCCACACTGTGTCACTCCTAATCACACTCTCGTCACATACTGCTCAGCTGGCTTTTTATACCGTTCCCTGTTGCCTTGTGTTACCAGCGTTGTCCCCTGTTACGTCACTGCAGGGGAGGGGGACAGGGTGTTGATTGGCCTGTTACCGTAGCAGCAGCAGCACTCCGATGCTGTTACTTCACCACTGGCAGTGGAGGGGGTGTCCTGCATAGTGCAAATACGTCACACTCTCAACTGGAACACGAACATACCGGCCCACCGATGAAAATAAAATTCCTGACTTACCAGACTTCTTCATAACAAATGGCATCTCTCCTGACTACACAAACGCAACTGCAAACCTTGACCTAACATCGGACCACACTCCGATCTTTGCAACAATAAGTGCATCAGTTATACTAAGGAAATCCAAGCCCAGACTTCACAACTCCAAAACAAACTGGAATCTCTTCAGGAAAATAATAGAAGACAACACAAAACTAAAAATTAAGCTGAAAGAACCAACCGACATAGAAAATGAATGTAAAAAGTTCATCACCCTACTACAAGAAGCCGCCAAAATGGCAACCCCCATATGTGATTCAAAGAACCCTACAAATAACATACCATGAAGAATAAAAAAATTAATAGCCGAAAAGAGAAGAGCTGGATCAACCTGGCAGAGGACTCACACTCCGGAAAACAGAGCAAAATACAACAAAATTAGCAATAAGCTAAAAATGCAATTACAAGAATTAAAGAATGAATCATTCGAGAACAATATTGCAAGTCTCACAAGACAAGACAATTCCATCTGGATACCAATAAAAAAAACAAAAGAAAGCCCATATCAGCATCACCAACAATATGCAAATTCACATCACCCCCAGGAAACTGGGCAAGAAGAGACAAAGAAAAGCCAACCTATTTGCACAACATCTACAAGAAGTATTCACTCCACCAAACAATAATCAAATACAAGAAGTAAACTTACCTCTAAATGAACCCATACAAACACACCAACGACCAAAGGTCTTTACCCTAAAGGAAAATGCAAGAAGCAATAAACACTCGTAAAGTCAAAAAAGGCACCAGGCCATGATAACATCACAGCCATAATACTAAAACAGTTACCAAGAAAAGGTGAAATAAAACTGCTATACATATTTAATGCCATACTTAGACTGGACTATTGGCCTCATCTGCTCAGAATCGCCCAAATATATAATGATCTTGAAACCAGGCAAAAATCCAACTGATGTCACATCTTAATTGCCAATAAGCCTTCTACTGACAATTTCAAAAGTCCTCGAAAAACTAATATTCAACAAAATAAATCAAGAATCAAACCCATAAACATGGATACCAAACCACCAGTGTGGTTCTCGACAAGCCTACTCAATCATCCATCAAAGCCATTGCATAGCAAGTATCATAACAAACAATACTGCACAGCAGCATTTTTAGATATAGCCGAGCCTTTTAACAAAGTCAGGCATCCTGGCTTACTTTACAAAATAAAAAGAATCTTCCCAACAAATTATTACAACCTATTCAAGTCACATTTAAGTGAAAGATTTTTCAAAGTCAAAATAAATGAGGAAATATCCAACTGCCTACCATTCCACTCAGGGGTGCCCCAAGGAAGCTTACTAAGCCCACTATTATACACTCTCTATACACATGATCTATCCACAAAAAAAAAACGATAATAGGTACTATTCCAGATGACACTGCTATCTTCACTACCCACGACAATCCAATCACAGCTTCCTCTCATCTACAAGATCATCTAATCCTCATAGAAGGATGATTAAATAAATGGAAAATCAAGGTAAATGAATCAAAGTCCACACAAACAACTTTCGCCCTCCAAAAAGGCACATGCCCCCCAGTGCAAATAAATCACATCAACATACAACCAAAACAGGTCAAATACCTAGGATTAACCTTTGACAACAAACTAAACTGGAGACAACACATAATCAAGAAAAGAAAACAGATGGACCAAAAAACCAAAGAACTCAACTGGCTCATAGGGAGAAAAAACCACCCCTCTATCGAAAACAAGTTACTAATCAAGAAAACAGTCATCAAACCTATATGGACATATGGCATAGAACTCTGGGGCTGTACCAGCAATTCCAACATTGCCATTATACAACGTGCCCAGTCTAAAATACTCCGAACCATCACGAACGCACCATGGTATGTATCCAACCACTCCCTACATACAGATCTAAAATCTCCTTACGTAACAGAAGTCATCCGAGAAAACAGCACCAAGTACTTCAACAAAGTAGAAAATCACTCCAAACCACTTCTTCAACCACTACTACAACCTCACCAAAATCGAAGACTCAAAAGAATTTGGCCACCAGATTTAAGGAACTGAGGAAAACACCAATGGATGTTTATTCCGCTCATGCCATGAAGAGTGTACAATATATATATATATATTATATTGTACACCAATCAGCACATTGACTTACACATTGTACAATCTGATTGTCAATAAAGGAGAGCGAAAAAAAATGCTACACTGCTCCCTCCTTGAGGCTCTTTGTCCCGAATGGCCTACAGGCATACAATTTCTTCTTTTCTGCAGGCTGTGCTTAAATGTCTGTGATTGGTCTCACATTTCTCCCCCTGTGGCTCAGTTCTCGCAATGATTACTCTCCAAATCCTCCCTCCTTAAGGCTGATCGTTTAGAGCGGTTCCCACATAGGGTGCAAGTCAGTCCAGGTGTACTATCAACTCTCTTTTCCACATCATGACACACAACAGGATGCAAACAATAAAAATCCTTCTTTAGCTGGTGTGGGCTAACTATCTAGAACGACCAGTGCTCCTGCATCTCTGGCTTTTACTCTATGTGCAGTCTCTTCGTTCATTTCAGAGGGGGCCGACCCCTCCGCAATGTCCTGACATTCGTTTTCCAAATCCTGACAGAAAGTTTGAATTTTCACTTCACAGTCTCCAGCATAAGAGCCTTCCTGAGGATCCTACCAGATGTCCTCTTGCTTCCTAAATGTAGTTGCTTTTTTCAGCCTGTTTCTTATGTTGTTGCATTCTGGTTGTGCCCAATGTCTCTTCCCAAACATGTCCTTTCTGGTTTCCTTGTACAACACCACTCTTGCGTGGTCCCTAACGACTGTGTCCCTTGTGCAATGCAGGAATGGCACAGTGGGTTGTCCCTCTGTGGGCAGCAGCCAACTTCATCTGAGATCCACCATTGCCCTGGGTCCATTTCTTCAGCTGTCGGCAGCGCCTTATGACTAGATGCTGATCCACATACTGCTTTTGCAGTGCTCTGACAGTTTTCACTGTGGCATCTTCTTTAGAGGCCTCCTCATGCACTGCTACAGACTTCATTTACGCTGGATTTGCCTCCATCATTTCTGGATAGGCCTCCATTACTTCTCGGTCAACCTTCATCTTTTTTCACCATCCATTTACATGGACTCCCATCCTTTGATGATGGGCATCTAACCTGGCCGTCATCTTTTCGTGGCCAGCTTTCATTTCAGCCATCAGCTCCTTGTGGCCAGCTCTTAACTGTTCAAGAGAGGCTTTGATATTCACTATGGCAGTTAGCAGCACTGTCAAACTGGCCATAATTATCTGTCATGTAGTTCACAATCCAACAATGTGCCAAATCTGATCCAATAAATGGAATCCAATCTCACTTCTGCCACTAGTATTCATGTATGGAGTGACTACAGATGGGGTTTTAGATAATTGGATTTATTGACAACATACAAATTGTAACTACAAATAACTATATACTATCGCTGATTTCCACACTTTACAAATCACTACAGCACACACTAAGTTTTTTCCAGCCTGCAGTATCTTCACTAGACGTTTCCTGGCAACAGCTTCTAACAACAGCTATTTTTCTGCTTCTGCTTCTGTGCTCAAGTTCTCTCTCAATGGTGGCTCCCTTCAAACTGAACTATTCTTACTTCAACTGTCCTTATAACCCCTTTGCACAGACCGAGCAGAAAACACCGTATCCAACAGTACCTCTATTTACAACTTAGTTATTAGACCGTCACAACACAACAATTAAAGAACTTCAACGATAATGCAAGATATAGTTCTGCTACATGTTTCGGCCACTAGTGGCCATCATCAGACAAACACACTTCAACAAATGTACACCACTGAACTGCAGTAGGTAAAATTTGATACAATGTCGTAAATCACTTAAGATAATTTTCCATAAGAATACAATAAATAGGTTATTTAAAACCAATAAAAGTCATATAAAAACAAAATTAAAATTTGATTGATGTTTTTAACATCGAATCAGTCGTTGGTTCCACTTTACATACATATCCGTCAACAAATAGTAAATTTCAATGTTTCATTATAAAATTGTATAGGAGGCCCAAGAATTAATGGAATCATCATCATACAGAGAATTGTACGTAATGTATGGCAGGTAAACGGTCGTAATTTTGTTTTTATATATGACTTTTATTGGTTTTAAATAACCTATTTATTGTATTCTTATGGAAAATTATCTTAAATGATTTACGACATTGTATCAAATTTTACCTACTGCAGTTCAGTGGTGTACATTTGTTGAAGTGTGTTTGTCTGATGATGGCCACTAGTGGCCGAAACATGTAGCAGAACTATATCTTGCATTATCGTTGAAGTTCTTTAATTGTTGTGTTGTGACGGTCTAATAACTAANTATAAGTTGTATGTATTGTAACACAGCAGGATGCACAAAATGAAAATTAGTACCTCTATTGTTGCATGTGTATCCATTGCAGTGGGAACATGTTTACCAAGCCACTGCCTAGAAGTGGTTCTACATTCTACAATACTTATAATATTTACACTATTTATACTTCAGTTCCTCTTTGCCTTCTTCACTTGAAGGGAATGATACAGTCAGAAACAAGGAGATGGGTACAAGGAAACATTACAGTCACTGCAACTGCATATTGTGTTTTTCTTTCTATTCAATACAAATTACACATCTTCTGCTGGCATGTTTCCTTCTACCAGTTGGAAGGTTCACATCAGGAAAATGCCTCCCTATGAATCTTCCAGCAGGGCCTCAGTGTAATGCCCTGGCTCTTATTGGTGGAACCTTGGGAGTTGCTCCTCCACACTTCTGAAACGATTTCTATACTATGTCTATTCATAACCGTAAATAAGTATACTTGCCACCATGTTCTTTAAATGTCACATATAAATTGAACCCTATAAGATCAGAATATCAGCATTTCCCATTGCAGCATCATAATCAATGGGCATATTACACCACATTCCTTATCATGTACAGTCTGCATTTTCTTCCACAGCTCAGACACAGCTGATCACCCAAGAAAACATCATTGCAGATTACTATAAATTACCAATGGTAACTTCAGAGAATATTTTCAGATTGTGCAACTACTCAACACAGTATACCCCATATTCTCAGCTACATCATAAAATGTAAATAAATGATAAGTGTATCATAAAAAAAAACATTGGAACACATTATGCCTTGTTCTCACACAGATCATATTCACGAAGAACAGTAAGGATGTCCTTTCCTTTAGGTCCAGAACACAACACATCTTGGGCTGAAAAAGAAAAGATGCCATTATGCTGCAATGTGCTACCTTACTTATTAAGTAATGTGGAAAAACAAGAGGAAAAATAAATGGAAAATTTAAGACATTACTTCACTTTCAAATTACGATTCAGAGTCTACGACATACAATTGACCTGACTTAGGAATATCTCATTTAAAATGGTTTCCTACTTAAAAAGTTGAAATTATTGGGTCTTTAAAGTAATACCATAAGAACAATGCATTCATATCCCATTTAAAACTTTCCTATATTATATTTCAGCATCCTGTTACACTCACACAATATATATGGATAAATACCGTCTTAAGTGCAACAAATTTTATTGTAGTTTTTACTTCTTTTCCTCCTCCACACTACATGTTTCGGCCCTAAACGGCCATCATCAGGTGTGTATCACTCACGTAGCTGTTACACTGCTTGTTAAAATTTAAAATTACCAGTCTTTCTAATTGTATAAAATCTTTGTTTATCTACACGCGTCGATTTGATTTTTAAATTAGCACTTTTTAAAACTTAATTCAAGTTAAAATGTCTATAAGATCTCTATTCTTTCTTTTTCATTTTTTTGTTGTTAAAATTTTTT